>NC_134954.1:53237154-53542154 GCF_965638725.1 Aptenodytes patagonicus | reverse complement strand
CTATTAATTTATGAATAGTGGTAAGAGGAACTAGCTGATAACTGGTTTCCTTCACCAGCTGAAAGAATTGTGGTTAATTATACAGGCAGTATTGTGCATGTAGTATTTAGCAGAGTATTTGGAAACCTCAGTCTTTTGGACATTTTGTAATTTATAGTTCCCAACAGAGAAGATGATCCAATTGTCAGCTGGGAGATTGAGTTCTTGATATGAAATGTACAACTTGTGTATTAAAGTACTTCTCAGAAATAAATGCTTTTTTGCATATTTGTTAGTGTATTCCATGTGTCTGCCATGTATGCTTCTTGCAGTATTACTTGGCATCCTCTGTATTTAGAGTAATACTCGCTTCTAAGTCATATGGCGCAACCTGTGTGTAAATGTGCTTGTGAGTGTCCGATCTCCAGCCTTTTAAAGTGGTAGTACTGTCTGTACAGATTTACAAGGTATGGTGATTTGATGTTAGGATACTACCTCTTCAGTTAAACCAAGATCTATGCATTTTTACTGAAGATACGAATAGTCAGATTTTATTCCATGCTAAATTGGATTATAGTGTTGAGTTATAGATGGAATTAGAATTTCTACTACAGAATGACAAACGACAGTCTATTCACTATCTATATATTGAAACATATAAAAATGCAGCCATATAATGAAGCTGATCTAGTGTCTTATCACTAATTTTTTTGCTAGTTGCAAACTTTGATCTTGGACTTACACAAACCCAACAGTCTTTTTGTGTGTGTGAAGCAGAATAGTTTTCACTAGTTACAGAAGAACTACCTGTTTGATGATGTGAATTTAAATTTAGTGGTAGGAGAGCTTACAGTCAGTTTAGAAATGAGTGAAGGAACAAGTTTTTATCAAAAAGTCACCTACACCAGTATCCCAGCCTGGCAACTTGGCTGTGCTGGCAGCAGAGTGCTTAGGAGAAAGCAGGAAAGTGCTTTTCCCATTCCCTCCGTCAGTTCAGAAACTTGAGTGCTGGATACACACAGTCTTGCTGCAGACATCTATTTCCCATAATGGGTTAAAGACTCATCCAGTACCACAACTTTCTCAAGACAGTATTCCTATCTTCCATTGCATTCTCTGAAGTAAAAGTAGAAAACTCACAAATAACAGGTACACTCAACATATTGATCTTATTGTTACAGACAGATGCTTGTAAACAGCTTACTCAATTTTATTATTTGCTCAATAAGAATTTTAAGCCAAAACATAAGGTTTGAATTAAGTCTGGAGGCCTAGCAATACTCAGAGTACAGGACAGATGAATTGATAGTTTACCTTTGGTTGTTACTGCTTGACTTCCTAGAAAGTGAATCTACTGCTTTGTTCCATAATAAAACTAGAGTAGTTACAGGTACAGTTGCAAGCTATGGCTGTAGCTACGGTACTTGTTTCTTGAGCTGAAGTTGAGTATAGGCAGGTTCTGGCAAACAGCATGCCTTGTAACTTGCTCCAGAGTTAGCTTCAGCTGTTGGGCACTGATAGGTTTTGCAGGCACATATAACTTGTAAGGAGGCAGTGGCTAGCTTCTTATTCCTTAGTAGATACTTCTGTAGTTGTCAGATATATTTCTGAAGAAAGAAACAGAGTTTAAGTCTTACTGTGTAATTAGGAACTACTGTACAGGTAATTCTATATGCACTAATAGGTTGTAACTGAAACTAATGCAGAAATACTTGTCCTATAGCAGTAATGTAATACTAAGCTTTACCAAAGATAGTCCACTTTCTCCCTTGTCCACTGTGCCAGTTGCTGGATTCGTATTTCCCAGATCTCAGTAGTCTCATACCTTTGATCCCATCTCTGGTCTGCTCAGTAACTTGCTTGCTTCTTCCAGTACATGTTGCTGCTTTCTAACTTTTGCCTGTTTTTTCTTTACATAGAACAGGAGTCAGACCAGGTGCTACTCATTTGAGGGGGCAATTACTATTATGTTAACAGAGATACAATGTTGAATTTTATTGGACCTGCAGTTCTGATGTTCAAGCTCTTCAGCACCTAACAGAATTGTGCATTTCTCTGGAAAATGTATTGGAGATGAGGAAACCCACAGAAAAAGAAAGTGCCATGCTGGTTTATGCAAGATAGTACCAACCAGCTATGAACTATGGTTTAAGACTGCTTTCTAGAGATTGGTTTAACAGATTAGAGGGCAGGTTTGAATCATTTATGTATCCACTTAGGTATCTAGTTCTTAATGCCAAAGGCATTAAGAGCAGCTTAGATTGTAGTGGTGGCAGTGCAGGAGTGTAAAGGGAATGACTACACACATTACAAGCACAACTTCATTTATTTTAAACAGAAAGGAATTAATTTAAGATAATTCCACAGATGACATCTCATATGTTCTTGTCACACCTCTAGCCTTCATTTCAACTCCCTCTGAAGTCTTAGCCTTCAGAGATGAGGTGGGTTTTCTGTGTTGGGGTTGTTTGGGGTTTTTTTTGAGCTATTTATAAGTAGTGAATTTTCCTTCTCCCAAAGATGCACTGCCAGAACAAGAAGGAAGATTACAGACTAGTTATAGCACTCTTCCCTTCAAGAGATACCAGAAAGGTGTAAATTAATAACAGGCATCTGAAAGAATTTAACTATTAGAACAAATTATTTGACCGAACGCAACCGGTGAGCTTTGAAAAAAATTTTTTCTTTTTCAGGAGCAGAGCCAGTCTGTATTGGGACATGAAAATGTCCATCCTTAATAGTCCCATGGTGCCAACTCTTCTGTTCATGAGTAGTTTAGGCATCCTCTTCAAGATTTCTCAGAGCTGAGCAGTAGGAAAGACTGTAATGTTAAAAGAACTTGAACAGAACTAGTAACTCCAACGTGGAACACTACCTAACAGTGAAGAGCTGCACAGTGAGTTAACTCAAATTCCCTTAGGATATGAGGCATTTTAGAAAGCTTCTCTCTTCCATTTCATAGGTAAGAGTTGTATTAGATCCATGACAACAGTACTGTCTTACATGGCTACCATAGCCATGCAGGTACCAGCTGTGTTACTGCTGGGAGAATACCATGTTAAACCCTGGAAACCCACATGTTCAAACTTAAGTTGCTGCTCTACTTCCAGAGTTGGGTGACAGGTTTGGAAAAAATGCAGTTTGATTTAAGGTCTCCGTTTCAGTCCCTCTGAGGGTTGCCTTGCATTTCTAAGGTCTTGGCCACCTAATAAGGCTGATACTATGTTTCTCATCTGCTACAACCTCCTGAAGTAGCACACCATCTGAGTGGGTGCTTTGTTGAGCAAAACCAAAGCAATTAAAAAAAGTAATTAAAGTTTACTAGTCAAATTATTTCTCAAAGCATATTCTGATTTGCTAGCTATTTAATTAAAACTTCAGCTAATAACTAATACAAGTAGTGATGCTAGGCATTAGATTAGAGGTACCTCTCAATTAGCAGATTCTTCCAGGTCAGCAATTTCCTTTCTTAGCTGCTGCAGTTGATCTCCCTGTATTTTGTTGCCATCTTTAAATGTTAGTTGAAAAGGATCTCCGGTGGTCAGCTAGACCAACCTCCTGCCTTGCATGGGACATCTTTAAAGCCTTCATCAGTGGTGATTCTACCACCTCTGGCCATTCTGATCCAGTGTCATCACACTGTGCTCCTGGTGAAGCAGGTTCTCCTGACTACTCAGCCTGATGTCCCATGTCACAATTTGTTATATCCATCACCTCACTCTGCTGAGAAGAGTTTGGCTCTGCTGCATTTGTAACTACCCTTCAAGCAGTTGTAGGCTGTTAGTTAGATCACTTCTTAGTCTCCTTATTGCCAGACTGAATGAGCCCAGCTTTCTCTGTTTATTTCTCATCTCAGTCTGTTGAATACCTTTCATCTGCTTCTACTTGCACAAGGAGCTGTTCTCTTTGCCTATTCCCTGTCTTCCTGTTTTCCTCAACATATCATGAACATCAAACTGATTTTAGCCTTCTGTATTATTCCTGCAAGCAGCCTTCTATTCTTGCCTTTCATGTAGGACAACTGTAAAAGACAATTAGATGTTACAAGAATGCTTTGTCACTGAAAATTTTAGTACCTCAAGTATTTCTGCATGTTCTTAAAACACTTGAGTGTTGTTTTTTTTTTTTTGCCTAGTTTTATAGAGGATTACTCACTAGGGTTAGTCATTTAAAGCAAGCACACAAAGCATGCGCGTCTCAGTCAATGGAATAAAGTGACATCATGAGTCATGGTAGATTTTTTTCATGCTGAATTTGGGTAACTAAATCTGTATTTAGCCAATGTGCTTTAAAGTTACACAGGATTCCTACTTCACTCTAGGTGTACTGAAAGGAAGAATTGTTTTCTGGTACTTGAGTTTGGTATTTCTGTAGATGTTCAAAGTAAGAGGGGTATAAGCCCCATGGAAGCAGGCTGTAGACTTCAAATGCAGACATACATAATCTGCAGAACAGGGTGTTTATTGAAGTTGAGTAGGAAATGAGGCTGCAATCCACCTTGCTTCTTGCTGCTGTGGAGGTAGACTAAAACCGATTTAACTCACCAATTGCATGGTAGTGAGCATGTGTAAATATGCACTTAGGGATGCATTTGGAGCATTATCAAGCTCTGCAGATTTTAGCACCACTTCTGCTGTAGTCAATGCTTCTTCTCAAGGCTCCAGCTTCTGCGATCAAAAGGCTTTAATAAAAGTTTCCATTCTTTCTGCTTGCTGAAAAAAGCTTGAAGTAGTAAAAGGAGCACTGGCTCAGAGAGAAGGGAAATAATTTTTTCATTAGCGAACTAAGAAAAAACATATTTAGAGACAATGTCACAAGTTAATTACCATGTCTCTTTTTTTAAAATATACTTTCCAAAATCAATTACTTCAAGATAATTGGAGAGAACTCTGTGTGACTTGTAGTTGATAGTGCAGCAACGTTAGCATTTTAGTTTAGGTCAGAAGTGAGATTTTGAAACAAGTGTCTTGATTGTTCCTACTTACTGTGTTTTGGTTCACATTACACAGCGATCACAAACTGGACCCTTCTGGATGAAACAAACAGGAAGATGTGCTCCAACCAGTGATGGGCATTCAGCCCTGACACCAGGCTACAGCTATTCTGGGCAAAACCTCTGAAAACAGATGCATCGTGGGTGTCAAGTTCGCAGCAGCAACTTCCTCACTCCACAAACGAGGCCCTTATGGGCCACGCTAACTGACATGGGTACAGAGAGTCAGTCAGCTCCACCGAGCCATGTCCTGCTGTCCAAAACCAGCGCAGCAGCCCAGACCACAGCAGGACTGACCAACCAGGAGAATACCTGGGTCTGTGCAGGGCTTTAAGGGGCACGCAAGCTGTAACACTCCTACACAATGCCAAGTGTTTGCTCAGTCCCTGAGCAAGCTGGGGGCTTGTGTACATTTGGCAGGAGGAACATGGATGTTGTTACATCAGCCATCCTTCCCCATCTCCCCCCAGTTTTGTTTTTGTTTTTTTTTTTTTGTTGTTTTTTTTTTTTTTTTAGATACTGCATACATATATACTATGCCACTCTTGCAGTTGTCCTAGTTAGGAAGGCCACATCTTGTTCCCTCCTTGGATGCTTGGAGAAGAGAATAAAAGTTATATCCAGTAATGGCACTGATTCAGTTACTCACTGTCTTTATCGCCGAAATACTTGATCCTTACGAAAAGCAGTTTCTCTCCGAGCATCGTAGTCCAAATCCGCTTGCTTTTCCTGCTGTTTTTTTGCCTGCTTTTCAGCCTGATGAAGAAAAGGGATGTTAGTTGATACTTGTCAAATATAAACTCGGGGAAGTTAGCCAGGGGGTGGGGACCGCTGTTCGAGAACTGGCTGGGCATTGGTCAGCGGGTGGTGAGCAATTGCATTGTGCATCACTTGCTTTGTATATTTTTATCGTTATTATTTTCCCTTCCTTCTCTGTCCTATTAAACTGTCTTTATCTCAACCCACCGGATTTTACTTTTTTCCTCCAATTCTCTCCCCCATCCCACTGCTGGGGGTGGGGAGTGAGTGAACGGCTGTGTGGTGTTTAGCTGCCTGCTGGGTTAAACCACAACACATCCCTTCCCACTTCTCTCCCCTGCCATACCCCCCCCAAAAAGGGTATGTTGAATAGCTGAGTGAACATCAGCGTTAGCTGCTGCTCTTTGGTGACCTGACCCCAGAAGACAAGAGAGGAGTAGTGGCATGGTTCAAAAAAATGGCATAATGATACAGGACAGGATGTGATCTGTCATTGTTTCTCTCTTTCTTATTACCAGCCCTCCCAAGTAATCCTCCCCAACCAAGTCAGCCTGGAAGAGGCTTCTGTTCCACCGCTCTGAGAGGAGGCTGGTCCCCAACATCAGCACCTGTGGTGCACACAGGTAAAAAACAAACAAAATGCACACATCACACCCACAGCAAGCTTCCTCTTTCTCTCCCACCCAGGAGATCTAGTACTATGGGTTTAGATATGTGCTTCTTTCTGAGGGGGCTGACAGGGTACAGCTCTTCTATTTACCATTTGCTGGATCTGAATTTTCTGTACTTCCATGCTTGCATCATGTTGTTTTTGTTTCTTGGCTTTTTCCATTTCCAAGTAGATACGATCTGCTGTCATCCACTGATTATGATCCTTCTCATCCTCTGCTTTTTCCTCTCTCTCCTTTTCCTCTTTCATCTTCATCTGTGTTTTACAAAATACACAATTAAAGTTAACCAAGGAGCTAGCCTGCTATCTTTTGGCAGAAGCAGCCCTGTATCTGTGTTCTGATAAGCACGGTCATTGTGGCTGGCCAGTGTCCAAGCCCAGGGTTTTTAGCAGCCCTGGCAGATGTGTGCCCAACACGGAAGTGGGAGAGGGAGAGAAGACACCAGGAAAGGTGTCAGGGGATCTGATGAAGCATGCTGATGCATGGCACCAGAGCCACCAGCTGTGATCTCAGCCAGGCTCCTCAGTTGGAGCAACCAGTGGAGAGTCTGGAAAATGCACAAATTACTAACAATTATAGAGCCTTCCAACTCTAATTTTTTGAGAGAGGATCATCACATGTACCGGTTGCACGTTTAAGGGGTTAGTTTTGGAACTATAGATGGTAAATATGAGAGGTAGCTGCTAAGTGAGAACTTGCATGTGCATCTCACTCAAGACGACTATGCTAGAATCTATGGTGTTTCAAAAAGGTATTCAGAAGTACAAGCATATGACAGAGGAGTAAGAACAGACTAGGTTTAGGCTTACCACAGTGGCTCTGTGTTCAGCAATAGATTCAACGGCACTCTTTTTTTTTTCTTCTGTCTCTTTGGTTTTCTTTTGGTATTCGTCTTCTACCTCTGCAGCTCCTCTAGCAAGACGATCATCTTCAATCTTACATGCCCTATTCATCTGTGCAGTTAGTTGTTCAACAGCTTTGTCGTTGCGCTCCTGCATTAGCCTGCAGGAGAACATGAGCTACCATAACATACCAGGATATCTGCTCAGATTACCTGAGGTGCTGCTCCTAACAAAGCCAGCAATCCCACTTCCACCCCCAACAGCACCAATTACTACTGGAACTGGTAGGCATTTCTTCCAGACTTTCTACTTCTCTCAAGTTTTAATTACAGAAAAATTGCTTGCATCACAAAGTTCTGATTTTGCTGATATAAAAATTCAGAGTAACATTTGTCACAAAATTAAATTGCAAGTTTGAATCTTAACGCTGAAAACTGTAGCCCTAGACCCACCTATTAGTCTCTGCATCTTTTTCTCTTGTCAGATCAGCCATCATTTCTTTTCCTTTAATATAAGCCTTAATCCGATCATCATCTTTGTCTTCTTTTTCTTTCTCTTCAGCTTTAATTACTTTCTGTTGAGCTACATACTCCTGTTTAAACAGAAAAGTACTTTTATTTCTATGCAGAATGAGATTTTGGAAACGTGAACTGAAAAAAAAAAATCTAGCAAAGACTTCAGGCCTAGCCTACAATAAGAGTTCTTTAGTTGTATCAGTGGAGAAGCTATAGAAGATAGCAACTCAGAGATGGAAGAGAATTCTCACAACCTACTTACCACAAACTACCACAAAAGTAAAATTAGTATGTGGTTGCAGCCCCAAGGACAGTATCTTTAAGTTATATTCTTTCCTCTACTTCCCCACTGGCTCCAACTGTACCGCTCCCATCCTGTGTATCATTCACACAGCACAGACTCTGAAGGGCTCAAATAGTAAGAGGCTGTAGAACCATAAAAATGTAAGGCGCAAGGCATTTTGTAATCGTGCAGAAATGGCAGTTTGAATATATATAGCTTTTATTGCATATACAAGGTTGGGGGCAAATGGGGTAAAATTTGTATAATTTAGGTGAGGGGTATGGGGGGAAAAAAGCAAGTACGGTTTCAGTGGGAATTCTCTCTTACTCTCTCACATGCCAATGAATCATCACAGTACCTCCACTTCAGTCTCCCTGCTCAAGCAGGCAGGGGGAAGGAAACAGTAGGTGTGATAAATACATCTTAACTAATTTTCTAATCATCTCCAATCATAAAGGGAAAGGCAAGTTAAAAAGATAGTCATGTTCAGACTCAGGCTATTCCCTCTTCCTAACAAAGGAAAATGGGCTTAAAACAGAGCAGGTACGTGGAACCTAAATCCAGTTCTCAAGTGAAGGACAATCTCCTTGCTGTCTATATCAGACTTTTTCCATCATAGACCAGTCAAAGCTCAGATACCACATTACAGCTTCCAACAGGCCTTTCTCAAAAGCATGGAGGAAAAGACATAGCCTGCAACTGGCAGAGTAGGCATATGATCCAACGCTCCTGAAGCTGTCAGCAAACCTCCTGTTGCCAGTAGGCCCATTATTTGTGGGCCTAATACAACTCCAGGCAGCCAAGATGAAACAAGCATTTTGAACTCTCTGCTTTCCCGTTACTTACGTGATACAGCCTCTGGCGTTCAACTTTTTCCTCCTGTTCCTTTTCTTTTCCTCTCTGAATTTCCAGTTGGTACAATTGGTTCAATCTCTGTATTTGTTCCCCGTCTCTTTTGTCTTCTAGCTTGGCCAGATCTGCCTGATGCTTGTGCTCCTTTATTCTGAATCAGGAAAAGGAGTTGAATAAATGGGCTAGGGATCGCATGAAGTAATGAACAGATAGGGATTCTGCACATCTACAGATACTTTAACAGTAAAAAACCCAATACTTTGAAGTGAAAGTAGAATGTCAGAGATCAAAAACAGAACCAGTTTTTAAAAGGTAGCTGCAAACCCTTTGGCCAAAGCTCAGTCCTAGTGCAAGGGTGCTGGTTAAGCCTATACTAGCAAAAGCAAACATGACCAGCATATGGACTCGAATATTAGACTGAATTTGATTAGCCTGTTTAATTGTTAGCCCACTCCCTGTACAAGCTGGGCCTTTGCCAGCTAGCTGTCTTCCAAGAAGTGCCACAGCACTGTGCAAGACACGGCCATGGTCATCAGCCTGTGCTAGCTGGATGCATGAATGATTCTGGGCTGGGGGAAGCAGCAATAGTAAGAGTTTTGCCTTAGGGAGACAAGCCACTTTCTCTCAGTGCCAGAATACAGACCATCTTTAATTTATTAGGATAGGCATAGCCACTGGCAACAAGAGACATTTCTGAAGCGAGGAAACGGAGGGTGAGGAGAGGTGACAGGTTTTCGGCCTGACTGCTGAGTGAGGAAGATCAGAAACAACGATTTAAATGAGCTGAGTCACGCAGCCCCAGACATGGCACCCCAGCGGGCACGCTGCTCCCGCCGCGAGAGGCCCGCCAAGGCCAGGGCGGAGGCCTGCTCCGCCAGAGAGGGGTCGCCTCAGCTAGGTTAGCCCCAAATAACCCCCCCTCCTGTCTTGCGTGCCCGGCGCGCCACCCCACTGGCAGCGCAGACGGGT
Organism: Aptenodytes patagonicus; assembly: GCF_965638725.1. Lineage (NCBI taxonomy): Eukaryota > Metazoa > Chordata > Aves > Sphenisciformes > Spheniscidae > Aptenodytes > Aptenodytes patagonicus. The sequence goes on along the minus strand of NC_134954.1, from coordinate 53,532,291 downwards.
CCTGACAGCAGGGAGCTGGCCACGAGAAGATTTTTTTTAACCCAAACCCCACTCCCCTCCCAACTCCTGAAGGCTCCGCCGCCGCCCGGCGGACCCCGCCGGACTCACTGCGCCAGCTGCTCCTGGGCCACGGCCCGGCGGTCCAAATAACGGCTGTGCTCCAGCTCTGCCTCCCGGCGGACGGCATCCGGCCCATCGCGGTCCATCGTCGGCCCTTCTCCGCCGCGGGCCGGCCCAGCGCCTGTCCCTCCGGGAAGCGGCGAAGTCTGCCCAGAGAAAGAGACGGATCCTTACCGACGGTGACGGCCCGGCTGTCCCGGGAAGTCAGGGCTCTTTCTTCCGCGCCCAGAGAAGGAACAAAGGCGGCCGCCGCCCTCCCCCCTCTCAGCGCAGCAGCGGCGAGCACTATCCGCGGGGGAGCGCCCCGGCCCCGAGCCGCCCCACCCGCTACCGGCCCTGAGAGGGAGAATGGCGTTACCTGGCGCCCTAACCAGCAGCAGGGGATGAGGAGGGAGTGGTGGACAGTGTGCCGCGGCTGTTATAGCAGCACGGCACAGCGCTCCGCCCAGGCCCGCCCCGCCCCGAGGAGCTGCCGGCGGGCGCCGCCCGCTCTTTCAGGCAGGGAAGCTCGGCCCGGCCGAGCGGTTGAGCCGCTCCCCTCCCTTCCCTGGCTCGGTCCGAATCGGGCGGCAGAGCAGGCTCAAGCAGCCGCGGTCACCGCGGAGGCCCCGGCCCAGCCCGGCCGCACGCGTGCGGGAGCCGCCCTCCGCCGCCGCCGGTTCGTGAAATATCCGTTTCCCTGTAGCGAGCCTGTACCCGGTAAGAGGCTGTAACGCCCCCCTCTGCCTCTGTCTTTCTGCTCCGACCTCGGCGGCTTTTCTTCCCGCTGTTTGCCTCTGCTCTGCGCGGCCGGTGGTGTGGTGTTTTGGCTCGGCCTGGCTCTGTGGGCTGCTGCGTCTCACATGTAACCTCGTGTTGGTAAATATGAGAGACAGCTGCTAAAAACTTGCATATGCATCTCACTCAAGACAACTGTGCTAGAATCTATGGTGTTTCAAAACGGTATTCAGAAGTACAACCATATGACAGAGAGAGGAACAAGAACAGGCTAGATTTCTTACTACAGTGGCTCTGTGTTCAGCAATAGGTTCAATGGCAGCTCTCCCACTATGCCTGCCTGTAGCTGGGGTTGTTGGAAACTCGCCTTTATCCATTACCTGACCTTAAAAGGTGGCCCCTGGGCACTGTTTTCCCGTAGGAAGGCCCTTGGCGGTGCTGGGAACTGGATGAGGGAGGAGGTCCGTTTTTCCCCTCCCCTCCCTTGCCCTGCCGGGAAGAGACTCCTCGAGGAGGTGACTGCTGCACTCGTGAAGGAGTACATCCATCTTGCATCCAGCCATTTTACACTGTAAGGGAGATAAAACCAGTTCTGTTTGGCCCTGAGCTTGCAGGAGGGACCTCGCCTCCGGGGTAGCCTCCCATCTTGCTCAAAATCCTGTGCTTTCTTCAAAGCCTGTTGCTATCGGAAGCCAGGCTTAGAAACTTGAAGGCACACAAAAGACCCATTTTCCAAACTGAAATATTGTCAAGCATCCTTTGTATAAAACTCACCTAATTGGTTTTTTTTAGGACTTGCATCATTTTCTAGTTTGGCCAACAGAGACTGGCACCTGGGGGGCTGGAAGAGAAGGTTGTGTGCAACAAAGCAAAGCTTCAAATTTCTTGGACTTTGTTTTCAGTGGACCCCAGAATAGGGGAATACCCTGTGTAGACCCCAGGATACTCGTGGGGGAAGTCATTATAGGAAACCCTAACTTTGTCCAAGGCAGGAACATGATGGTAAAATTTCAGCAAAGAAACTAAGCTTAAGGAGTGAGAGGTATGTGTGATGCTGGTATTGGAGAGTGAGTCAGCTGAGGAATCTGAGAAACAGTTTTAGATCCAGATCTATTTATCGCAGATTGAATCATTGTTAGTCTTTTTGAAAGAACAGTCCAACTACGTTGTTCTTGTTGCCACACTCTTTTTGTAGTAGCTATTTACAGCTATATTGGGACCTATTTGCCTCCTAGGTGACCTTTTAAGGGCTGTGATCAAATCACATTTGTATTTTCATATAACTAATTTATAGCGTGACATTTGTTTTACAGAGGTATTTGCAAAATGCTATAAAAAATGCAGTACCATAAGTATTCTTTCACATGTATTAGGTTGTTTTTTCTTCCCCTGTAGATTCTGTAAAGTTGTTTTGTTTTTTTCTATTATGGGGAATACTTAACTGGAAGTGGGCTAGTGAAAAATGTGACGTTTTGCACTGGGAATTTGTATCCTAGGCCTGAAAAACCTGTGACAGTGAATTTTTAGAATAATGAATAGTAAAAATATAACAGTAATAGTGAGCTTTTGGCTGGAATGGGTTACATTGATGGTCAATTATATATCATGCATTTCTGTCTCAAGTTTAATAAACTAACTTTCATGAAATACAAGCTGGGGATTTTTGAGAATATAACCAGTTCTCTGGAAATTTTTTTTTTTCAAGTGGACTTCCAGATTCATAGCATATATTCAATGTAGATCATTTACAGTTGAACTCTGCCCATAAGGTTCAAAAAGATATTTTTTTCACCACATGAAAACTGCTTCTGCCTTTCCTTGCTGGATAGTCTCAATATTACTTCATGTTTTTAACTTCTTGAGCAGTAGTACAGCTACAACAAGGTAACTGGGTCCCAGCACCATCCTGTGCTTGAATACTAGCATTTATTCCTTCTCTTTGGAAAATGGCCTGTGTCCAAGTCCTCTTCCATCTTTGGATGCTTTGAGAAGAGGATAAAGATGATGTGTAGTCTTGGACTCCAATTCAATTACTTGCTTTGCATAGCTCTGAAATTCACGCTCCTTACAAAGTGCAATAACCTCTCTCTGAGCATCGTAGTCCAAATCTGCTTGCTTTTCCTGCTGTTTTTTTGCCTGCTTTTCAGCCTGATGAAGAAAAGGGAATAACAAAGCTTAGTATTTCTTTCACAACATAACTGTCCCTTAGAACTTGAGAGGCTAAAAGCTTACAGAAGATCTGCAGTGATGTTAGTTGCTACTTTGCAAATGTCATCCCTCCCCACTTCTCTCCCCTGCCGTACCCCCCACAAAAAGGGAACATAAGTAGCTGAGTGAACATCAGCATCAGCTGCTGCTCTTTGGTGACCTGCCCAGAAGATAGAAGAGGGCACAGGACAGGATGTGATCTGTCATTGCAAACCAGCCTTGACTTGCGCCACTGCTCTGAGAGGAGGCTGGTCCCCAACACCAGCATATGCAGAGCATACATGATTTAAAAAAAAAAACAACAAACAAAAAATCCCAAACAAAACACAGCAAGCACCCTCTCTCTTCCTCTCAGGCAGGAGCTAGTGCTGTTGGTTTAGATGCATGCTTCTTTCTGAGGGGGCTGACAGGGTACAGCTCTTCTATTTACCATTTGCTGGATCTGAATTTTCTGTACTTCCATGTTTGCGTCACGTTGTCTTTGTTTCTTGGCTTTTTCCATTTCTAGGTAGATGCGGTTCTTTTCCATTAACGCATGAAGTTCTTTTTTACCCTCTGCTTTTTCCTCTCTCTCCTTTTCCTCTTTCATCTTCATCTGTGTTTTACAAAATACATAATTAAAGTTAACCAAGGAGCTAGCCTGCTAAGCTGGAACTCATATCTTTTGGCAAAAGCAGCCCTGTATCTGTGTTCTGATAAGCACGGTCATTGTGGCTGGCCAGTGTCCAAGCCCAGGGTTTTCAGCAGCCCTGGCAGATATGCGTGCAACACAGAAGTGGGAGAGGGAGAGAAGACCCCAGGAAGGGTGTCAGCAGACCTGATGAAGCATGCTGAAGCATGGCACCAGAGCCACCAGCTGTGATCTCAGCCAGGCTCCTCAGTTGGAGTAAGCAGGAATAAGAACAGGCTAGGTTTCTTACCACAGTCGCTCTATGTTCAGCAATAGATTCAATGGCTGCCTTTTCTTCTGCTTCTTTCTCTTTGCATTTTTTTTCTTGTTCAGCTTCTTTTTTTGCAATGTCTCTAGCAAGACGATCATCTTCCCTCTTTAATGCCTCATTCATTTGTACAGCTAATTGGCTAACAATTTTGTCCTGATGTTCCTGTGTTAGTCTGCAGAAGAACATGAGCTATCGTAACATGCTGGGGTACGCACCTGGGTCTACCTGAAGCATTACTGCTACCAAACTCAGCAGTCCTGCTTCTAGTCTTCTCTCCTCTTGCCACACAGGCCAGGCCACCCATCCAACTCCTTGATCTTCTTGTGTACCTCCTGTTTTGTTTTTTTTTTTTAAATTATCTGATTTAGCAAATAAATGTTCCCTGTATTCTTGTAACACTAGCTTTCTGTTGCAATAATGAGCTGGATCACTCGGGGAGGAGTCTGCCTAGCATCAGGAGAGAAATGTTGGGAGGACTGGCCAGAAGTAGGAAGAGAAGGGAACTCTTACATTGGCTCAATGGTATCTTCATGCTGTACCCTCACTGTTAAATTGGTAAACCATCTTCCCTTAATAATAACAACCCAATGTAATTAATTTAGGTGCCTAGTTAAGAAGTCAAATTATTTTTCTTGATCTGACTTAGGCAAATATAGCTTATGCACAAAAATACTTTCGTCAAGGATTTTAATTGTCTTAAATAGTGGAGGAGGTGGAGGCTTGGCAGGACATATGGAAAATCACTGTTCCCAACACACTGGTGTAGAGCTTTGCACTTCCATAAGTCTTTGTACTTTGAAGGGCCGAGAGATCGCTCCCACACACACCTACTACTAAGTAACCTGTGAAAGAATTTCCTTTTTCTCCTGAATTCCCTACTCTCCCTATCAGTAGAATTTAATTTTTAGAACAACTGTGGTTTGTGTTACACCATCAGTCTGAAAGATTTGAATGACTACAGTATAATTTTTAGTTTATTTACAATTTATACTCTAGCTTTGTACCTACCTACGCATTTCAGCTTCTTTCTCTTTTATCAGCTTGGCAATAGTTTCCTTTGCTTTAAAATGAGCTTTAATCCGATCATCTTCTTCCATTTGTTTTTGTTCCTCTACTGCTTTGATCATTTTCTGGTCAGTTACATGCTCCTGCATGGGCAAAAGGGTCCTGATATAACTGATCAAGTTTAGAAAATCTGGGCCTGGGGTAGCAACTTAAAAGAATCACTCCCTATTCTCTCTCTTCGTGTTTCTTTCAAAGAGAGAAGAGAGGAAAGGGATTCTCAGTACTTCCACTTACTTCTGCCTCCCTGTTCAAACATGCATGAAGAGGAGATAGTAGATATGAGGAAGGAGAAGGGGAATTGAGCATCGAACAGCTGCCTCTCCAGCCCATTACACAAAGAAATTGCTATGCAATACAGTGAGCATTATCCCTTGTTCCCATTCACACACGTGGGAGAGGGCGACATTGAGAGGAACGGGACTGTGCAACCCCCACCAACATGTACACAGACCATGCTGCTCCTAGCCCATCTCATCCAAAACTATCCCAGTCTGAGAGCTTAATCCAAATCATAGCTGAAGAAGAGTTTTCTATAATTTTATGTAAAAAAACAGCTGTCTTTTGTATGCTGGTCAGAACTGTTCTGAGGCATTTCTAGTTTAGCAAGATGCCTTTAAATGTGAAGAGAGAAGGCAGCTTGTCTTGACTAAATTTCTAAATCGCTCCAATCATAAAGGGAAAGGCAAGTTAAAAAGATACTGTTATGTTCAGACTTGGGCTATTCCCTCTTCCTAACAAAGAAAACTGGGCTTAAACCAGCAGGTACGTGGAACTTAAATCCAGTTCTCAAGTCAAGGAGACTATTCCTTGATGTCTACAGCAGACTTCTTAATCATACAGCAGTCAAAACATCAGGTGAGAAGGGACCTGCCTCCAAGAGGCCTTTCTCAAAAGCACAGAGGAAAGACATGGCCTGCAACTGGCAGGGTAGGCATGTGATCCAACGCTCCTGAAGCTGTCAGCAAACCTCCTGTTGCCAGTAGGCCCATTTAGATATATGAATGCTATTGTTTCACTCCAGGCAGCCACGGTGAAACAAGCATTTTGAACTCTCTGCTTTCCTATTACTTACATGATACAGCCTCTGGCGTTCAACTTTTTCCTCCTGTTCCTTTTCTTTTCCTCTCTGAATTTCCAGTTGGTACAATTGGTTCAATCTCTGTATTTGTTCCCCGTCTCTTTTGTCTTCTAGCTTGGCCAGACCTGCCTGATGCTTGTGCTCCTTTATTCTGAATCAGGAAAAGGAGTTGAATAAATGGGCTAGGGATCACATGAAGTAATGAACAGATAGGGATTCTGCATAACCATAGGTATCTTGCACTGAAGGATGTGGTACTTTGAATTGAAGGTGGGTAGAATATCAGAGGTGAAAAATAGCATAATTGTTTGTAATGGTAGCCCTCAATCCTCTGACCAGAAATTAGCTATGGTATGCTCACAGATTGCAGTCTAGTGGTAACAAGTTTTATCTGGGTGATCCGTTAGCACCACTGCATTCATAATGTTCTGGCCTATCTCTGCAGCATCCTCAGTGAACAAGATTTCCCCAGTAAGTCCCACCGTATCTATGCTTCTCCTTCTGAGCATGCAGACAACAGCTTGAACTGGTAGTATTCTATACTAAGTTCTGCAAGGATTTATGTGTTGGACCTGGAATATGTGAGACCAGACTTTGAGCCCTTCCTCTGCCTCAGGGAATTTGATTCCTTCTATCAGACCACCAGGGCCAGTCCTATAAATACCACTGGGGACCCCTCCCTAAGGTTTCTATAAGAGCTGAGAGAAAGAATGGAGGTGGCAGTGATGCGTTCTCTTGATGCGTTCACTTGATGCGTTCTCTGGAATCTAGTTATGGGCAAATGAAAAATCTGGTTTAACCTTTTCCTTTTCTGGGACCAAAACTGAGTTAAAATACACTTTCAGTAACACCTTTTGAATATCGATTTCACTAAAACCTATTGATGCCTGCCAGAGGCGATTTTACATGCAGACTGTTGGCAAATAAAAGACACTGCATATCGCAGCTTTTCCCTTTTGTACAAGGTCTTTTGTGGCGCTCTGGATTTTTCTTTTAAAGTGTCACGTTTGTAAATCAAATTATTAGTACGTTTCTGTAAAAACCTTATAGAATGTATTTGTGAGAAGAGAGTTTAAGTAAATAATAAAGTAGGGTTACTTTTGATTAATTATTACTTACTGTTCCAGCTGATCTCTGCGTAGTGCCTGTTGATTCATATAACGCTGATGTGCCTTTTCTTGCTCTCTGAGAATAGCTTCTTTACATTCATGTTCCTTTTCTTCATCCTTCTTTTTGTTAACATCTGCCTTTAACTTTTTAAATTCAACTTGAGCATCCCTTTCTTTTAGGACCTCAGCAAGTAGAAGTGCACTCTGCAAGAGAACATTTAAAGTAATTTGCGTGTTCAGAAGTGTTTGAAGAAATTCAGTACAATTTGAATTTAAAAATTATAAGTTATCAACAAACATGCAACCCTTTCACTCTTTCATTCTGATAGTATAGGTAGGTTTTTGCATGATCAATAGCCTCCTTCCGTTTTGCTGCTTGGAACTGCTCTTCTTCCAAATCAAGTAACTTTCTTTCTTCCTCTTCCTTTTCTTCACGTAATTGTTTGGCTTTAAGTTTCCGTTGTGCCAGGCCCTACAGTGCAGATAAAATTAGAAATCAAATTTAAAGCACATGGATTAAAAACGTATAAACCGTTCTGAAGGTGATGTACTCAATGTTTGGGGTTTTTTTTAAGTTTGCATTTTACCTTTAATTAAAAAATCTAACTGTTGATGTTAGATGTTAAATGTATTTAAATGGAGTTTAGTTAAAATACCTATTTAAAGCAAATGTTAAACAAAGGGAGTACAGCTAGAAATGTTACCATGAGTGGTTTTATGAAAATGAATCCCTTTGTTTACAAATGTGTCTTGTACTTACCATGATGGTATTGGGCCAGTTTTTTACAGCTGCTTTGGAGCGTAAGTGCATTTCTTCCCGTTCTTTCTTCTCAGTGAGGATATGTGCTGCTTCTCTAGTTTTGCTGCCAAGATTGTCCTGAATCCTTTCCCATTCTGCTTTTGGCAATACTATTACCTCATGAAGATCTACTTCATTTGGAAGAAAATATCCATCTAGAACATTATTTTCTTCCGAATGATGTGACGCTGTGCAGAGGGAAGAAACGATACTGAGGTTACTTGATATCAGAAAATCCTATATTCAAACCTGTATCAGGATTTGAGTTTCTGCATAGTAACAACACTAAGTTTTCCTAACAGGTATTCTCCCCATCCCAGCACTCCACAGCTAAGACAGGGTGTCTGTAGTCTAACTATGGCCAGTGTATGTACTTGGGCTGTGGCTGAATGACTTAACTGTTTGTATGTCCCCTTGCCTGTTTGTGTGTATGTACAGGTTTGGCTTGTGGTAACTAACACTTTCCAGGCAGAACTTGGGCATGATTCTGAGAATGGCAGGGACCAGGGAGCATTCTCAAAAGGAAAGGGGGAATATTGGTGAAGCCATTTTTCTGGCTGGATGAGGCAGCAGTTCGGGCACGGGCTGTGACTTACCACCCTTGTCCTGCGCACTCATCATATTTACTAAAATAGATCTGGCTTGTAGAACAGTTTCTTGATTTGTTGGAAAGATTAGCATTTCTTTCTTGTATTAGGCTTGCATACACATGTGCATGCATAAATACAGCTTTTCTAGGTGATCACTAGGTTTTGAGAAATGCCCTTCACAAAAAGGCATGTCACCAGTATTTTTGAAGGAAACGGCACACTCTGTACGGAGGGGTGTCCTGTTAGAAATTCTCCTTGTTCATCTGATTTGCAGCAGACTGACATGCCGTGTCTAAAACGTAAGGAGGCTTTCTCTTACAGTGATTCTTATGTCGAAGTCTGTTTTTCAGATGTAGTTGCTAATCTGTTTGTCTTATGGTGGGGACCAGACCTGATCTTCTCCCTCTGTCCAAGGTGAAGGTATCCTTGCCAAAAGTAAACGTACACTGACATGCTGCTCCCTATGGATAGGGAACTGCCAGGCACCCAGTTCTTCTCTAACGTCCAGCTGTGGGATGATACCGTACCTCCACTGGTTTCAGGTTAGTTCTTTCTAGGTAATACTAGAAACAGCCTGTCTCGTTGTCTGCAGCTGGGAGAGCAGGGAAAGGTTTGGGGAGAGTCACTCTGGACACGGGGACAGGGAACACCCCTACAGCCTCCCAGAGCCGTGTGCAGCCGGTGCAGCTACGGGCTCGGCACCGCCCTCCCCCCGGGTCCCGGTGCCCACAGGGGGAGCCCCACTCACGGGCCAGCTGCTGCTGCCGCCTCCCGCGGGGGAGCCCGGGCCCCGCCGCCGCCATGGCCCCGAGCCGCGCCGCCTGTCTACGCGCGACGTTGCCAGGCAACCCGGCGGCGGGGAGTCACGTGATGACGTGGACTGGAGGCACGTGGTGAGCGGCGGCGGGACTCGGGCGGAGGGAGCCGGAAGCGGCGGGCGCGGAGGTGGGTTGGGGGCAGCGCGGCCGTTGGCGGGCGGTAACGGTCCGGCCGGCCCGGCCCCGCCCCTTTCCCTCACAGGCTTTCGGTCCGCTGCCAAGACCCCCGCGCGGTGCTGCCGCCTGGCTTTCTCCCCGCCTCTGCCAGCTCCTCGGGCGTCCCCGGTGCCCCCGCCGGCGTGGCTGCTCTGCTTTTCTCCTCGGCCCGGTCGTTGCGCCCCGGGCGGGCGGCGGCGGCAGCAGTCGCTGCTGTGCTGCGGTTGGGAGGGGGCTGCTTGTGTGGCTGCGTGGCCTGCTGGCTGTGGGCGCTGGGGAGCTGGCCTGAGGGACGCCTGGGGCTGAGGGAGCGGCGGTGCTCGTGTAACGGGTGTGAGAGAACTTGCCTGTGAGGGAACGGCTCTAAGTACCAGAGGAGGTGTCTCCTGCTCCCAGGGATTTCCGTAGCCCAGAGGTGGGCTGCAGGTACTGAAGTTGCAGGACTACCGCAAGCAGACCGATTTATTTTTTTTCAGCTCCACAAATGGCAGTATTTCATTTTGTTGGCTGCTTTGATTTGGTGCGTCCTTGTCAAAAAGACTGGCTCCATCTGTTCAGTAGTAGTTTCCTTTTGAAATATCTCTTAAGGTGTTTTGCCAGGAGAATCCCAGTTTGGTTGCACTGGCAAGTGGTGATGGAGAAATTTAGAAACGTTGGTCAAACTGATGGTGCATGAGTGCTGGAAGATTCACTCTGTGTTAGCAAGTATTAGTAATTATGCAGCATGAGCTTAGGTACTTTCACATTGTCTATTTCAAACAGGTTTGATACTGAACGAGAACGTTGACCTTTACAGACTGCTTTTATAGCTTCAGCACAACTTCCCCTAGCTGTAGTGGCCATAAATAGTTTACTTGGTTTGGATATATGTCCGAATGCTTCATTTTCTTGCAGAATTTTTGTCCTCTCAGCACAAGATCAGGGTAGGAATTCAGTACTTTTGTTTATATAAATAATTCTCTTTTTGTCTTGGAAACTGTTTTCTGACAGCTATGAAATTTCTGTTGGTTTTTGATTTTGACCATACAATCATAGATGAAAATAGTGATACCTGGATTGTGAAATGTGCTCCTGAGAAAAAACTTCCTAATGGATTAAGAAACTCCTACCGACCAGGACACTGGACAGAATATATGGGCAGAGTCTTTGTCTACTTGGGAGACAATGGCGTCAAAGAAGAGGAGATGAAAAGAACTATGACAACAATTCCTTTCACTGCGGGAATGGTAGATCTTCTGGGTTTTATTGGCGAGAACAAAGAGTTGTTTGACTGCATAATTGTTTCAGATTCTAATACAGTATTTATTGACTGGATTTTGAAAGCTGTTGACCTCCATAAGGTGTTTGATGAAGTGTTTACAAACCCTGCAGCATTCAGCAGTACTGGCTATCTTACTGTACAGAACTTCCATGCTCACCATTGTGCAAAGTGCCCTAAAAACCTTTGCAAAAGGAAAGTTTTAAAAGAATTTCTAGAAAAACAGTCAGAGCGAGGAGTAAGTTATACACAAATTGTATATATAGGTGATGGTGGGAATGACTTATGTCCAGTAATGTTTTTGAAGAAGGATGATATTGCTATGCCCAGGCAGGGGTATACCTTGGAGAAAAAGATTTCTCGGCTGGCCCAAGATCTCAGTCCTGTAGAGTGTTCTGTTCTGGTTTGGTCATCTGCTACTGAAATTATGTCTTACCTGAAAGTGCTTATAAAGAAATAATTCAAATGATAAAAGAAAACTAATGTATTTTATCTTCCTGGGAGAGAAAAACTGCATGTGTATAAAAGCATAAAATTGTAAAATTGGGTTGTTATCTGAACTTATGTTTTTTAAACACAATATAAAACTGTTTATGTTCAATCTTGGCAATAGTGGGAAAGTGAAGTTAAAATGGCTTTCTAGCATAGTACACATTCCAACATAAGTGGAGAAGTGGGGTTGCAAGAGGAATTGCCATTATTCTTAGTCTTATCCCTCCCCCCCAAGCCTTTACCGACTACATAACTGACCTTTTCTGTTCCACGCGCTTAGGGGAAGGAGTAGGATTAGCACACAAAAGAATGAAATTCTTTACTTACAAAACATTAGGTGCAAGGAGCATGGAACTGTTGGCTTTTATACTTCTTTGATCAGGATAAATGGTTAATTTTGTATATTATTTGGTATGCTTGTAATCTTGTTTGATCTGAAGATGCATTTATATTTTCAATGTACTAAATATTTTACCAAACCAAATTACTTTTTAATAGTTTGTATTATCTTGTATTGTAAAGACAATAAAAGTTACTGTCACTGACAAAAGCAACACACCTGATTTGTGCAATGTATTCTGCTGGCCTGTGTGTCATCGGGCACCTGTTCTTGTAAGGGCCTGGAGAGAGTGAACACAAGTGTAGGTGTCAGCCTTTGGATAACACCTTCATTTATTTTGTCAGTCAGACCTCTTCTCTTCTGGAGAGCAGTAAGGATGTTGCTGTTCTGTATAAAGAAAAGTCATTCTCCCATTCTCCTGACTACCGCCCTGACAGTATGCTGCTGCCACTCCGTACAGAGCTAACGCTGGTTTGATCTTCCATGCTGACAGCTCCGAGTCAGCCAGGTGCTTTTTTCTTGCTGTGTTTCTGCTGCAATGCACAGGCCCACAGAATGGTGCATATGTATACATGTTTACACTGATTTTACCTGTTCACTCTTGTCCACATCTATAGTATAATCCAGTCTTACAGGCTGGAAGGGAACATCTATGTCCATTTTAACTTTTTAACAGAATTGTTCTGTCTTTAAATAGTTTAAGGAATTGTTTGTGAACATGCAGTCTTTTCTCTTTACCACTCAGAGTGAGCTGAGCCCCAAGAGTTGGGCTATGCATATAGAGAGATTAAAAATAAGTCTCATTAAAGTTAAATAATGTATTTTCATGCCAAATGTTTTCCTTCTTATAGTCCCATGAAAGGTCCAAAATGATGATGTAGTCTGCTATTGAACTGATGTCTGTTTTAGCTTAAGTGCCTTAATAACAGAGAAATTAGTCCAACTTTTGCAGCGCTTCGGTTGCAGATGTCTGAGATGTAGCTTAGCAGCCTGCGATTGCTGTAGCCGTCTTCCTTTGTTTTCTGTGCAGCATTGTTCTCATTTTCTTACCAACATTTGATGTTGTCACTACCTTCTTTTTCTCAGTTGAAGATTTTTAGGAGTGGTCTTGCCTGTTTTCAGGCTGACAGTGTATATATATTAAGATTTCCTTTGATTACTTCCTTGTAAATGGTCCTGCTTTTAGCCCTTTACCTATTTTAATGAAATGTAGAAGGTTGCTTTGAACAGTCTGTTGTCTAAGATGTCCAGAATAATATACTTGAGTTCTCAGGAGCATTGCTTTAATGATGGATATTTGATAGGTGCCTGAGATGTTTGTATTAGCGATCTTACCGTATTGTCTTGTGCAAGGGCATGAAGACAGCATCTGAAGAACTGGTGGGTCTCAAGTTGTGACAGGTTTAAGTTGTCTGATTTGCAGCTCATACAAAAGAATGGTAATGGCTGTTGCATAGTACAATTTTGTATAGTTACTTTTTTTTTTTGTTGTGTGTCTCCGTCATTCTAGATATGCTGCTTAATGTTCCAGATTCTGTGCCGGTCTCTTCTGTGCTTTTCAGAACTTAGCTGTGAGACAGCTTGCTTTCAGTTTGTCCACAGATCTCAGTTACTGCTTACTTAAAACCAACCAAACAAAAACTAGTATATGAATAATTATTCAGCTTTTTCTTCCACTTATATTAACTATTGTTCTTCTAGCATTAAGGAACCTACCTTGTAGTTTGCTGTGAGAGTGAGAAATTGAGAAATTTATGTTCATACTCAAAAAGGGGTGGTTTTTGTGGTTTTGATGAAAGTACTGAAGCAGGAGTTGAGATTAAGCAAAGTACTGTGAAATATTAGCAATTATGATCTAATCACTTCAAGTAGAGGGTAGAGCTGATGCTATTTGCTAGACAAAGTGCGTGTTGGAGACAGAAGAAATTTTTCAATTCCAGTACGTAGGCCATCAACCTACTAATATGAGGTCTTGGGGTTTTTTTTCTTCTTAATAAAAGAGTGAACTTTTCTGAAGCACCACAATTACCAAATTTTTCCACATTTGGGTATAAGGGAGGGGAGATGAGTATCTCCAAAGGGTGAAGCTGGTTTAAGCTGGTAACCCAGCCGAAAGAGAAAGGGAGAAGCTCCTTGAAGGGATGCATGTTCAGTACTGGGTGCTGCTGACCTCCAGACTTGCTGGCAGTTTAAGTCAACATGCTCCCTGGGAGGGAGATGACTTAGGTAAAGATGTTATGAAAATAAATGCATAATGGAAGGTGTATGTGCATATGGGAAATTTTCTATATGGTAACATCACTATTGTACACCAGCTGCTATGAAGAGTACTTGGCCTTAGTATTATGTGCTAGTAGGATGGCCAAGACCTGGGAGAAGTTCCTGCTTGTCCATAGGAAGCTGACGAAATGGAAAGTGCAAAACCACAGCAAAACAAAGCTGTTGGCATGGGGATGTATAAACAGACTCAGGGCCATACAAGGGAATGCTCTAGAGAAAGAAATGGAGTGAGTAACGTAGCTGAGGGACCGGCTTGGGTCAGAGACGCAGGGCTGCTGCTAATTCCTGGGTTATACCACAGAACTCTGATTTCCTGGGCTAACAGTGCATCAAGAGTGGTTGAAAAACTGAAGATGTGTGAAGGGTTTGCTGTTTTTTGTTCGGATCAGCTTACTCATGCCTCGTGTTACTATGTAAAGGCCAAGGGCAAGTTTGAGTCCTGTTGCACGGTTAGCATCTGAGGAAGGATGGTAGAGGGGTATGTCCATATACACTTTCCAGTTCAGATTCCTTCTTTGGTTCGTGCTAAAGAATCTGTGTAGAGCAGGAACTGTCCTTTTAGGTATTGCTGGCACTTAGCGAATAATAACAAATATCCACCTCGTTTTGGTAGGAGAAACTGCTGCCAGTCCTTTCAATCCAGGAGAGCTCTGGCAGGGCAAGGGGAGTCTGGCTGCTGGATCCAAAGGATTCAAACCCTGCTGCAGGTGAAGGAGGGAGCACAGCTGCTTAAACCCAGAGGATGCTGTGCTTCAAATACTTTTAAAGGTCTCCATTGCAGAAAATGTTTTGCCAGCAGAGAAGAAAAAGACTTCTTAAATTGTGACCCACATTTTCAGAAGTGGTAAAAGCCAATATAACCACCTTCCTGAATAATTTGCTTATAGTTGGAGTCTGTTTGTCAGCATAGTTTGTGACCGTCCTTTGCGCCCTACTGGGTTCAGGTGTTTGAGGAGAGCTCTGGCCACTCCCTCTCGAATCCCGTCCTTCTGTAATGGGGGAATCCCCGGAGCGTGCTGCCTTTCTCCGCATCGCTCCTCCGAGCGCCTGGGAGAGCGGGGCGCCCCTGCGAGAGGCGGCTTCAGGTCGCCGTTAGCGGCAGTCAGAGGCCCCCTTGCTTTGTTGTGTGGCGGAGTGCCACCAAGCTGGTGACGCTCCCCAGGCGCCTGCTTCTGTCCCTAATACGGCCGGGCCTTGTGTCATCATCGCAGTCAGCCTTTTAACCCCCCGCCCCCGGGGCTGGAGAGCCCCAGGGCAGCAGCAGCCGTTCAGGCCGGAGTTTTCCGCGAGCCGGCGGGCGGGGGCCGGGCTGGGCGCCGGGTCCCGCTGACCTCGCGGAGGGGTCCGCGGGGGCGGGCAGGCGGCCGGGGCACCAAAATAGGAGCTGCCGCTCCGGCCCCGCCGCCTCCCGCGGGCAGCGGCTCTTCCAAAGATGGTCGCGGGGCCGCCGCGGGCCTGGGAGCGCCTCTGGCCGCGGCCGCGCTCCGCCCGGGCGTGAGTACCGCGCCGGGGAGGCTGTGCGGGCGCGGGGCGGACCCGTAGCCAGAGGGCGGCGGGGCTTCGCGGAGCGGCTCTCCGGTCCGCCGGCGGGGCGCGGACAAAGCCGCGGGGAGCCCGGCGCGGCGGTGCCGGCCGGCGGCCCCGCTCGGCGCGTCCCGGCTGCCCGCTTTTGTGCGCGGGTCACGGCGATGGCAGTGGCTGGGCAGGAGGACTACGCGTACCTCTACAAGGACTCCTCTCACCCCGCCGATTTCCTGGAGGCGTTCCGGGCGTTTTACCTGGACGGACTGTTCACCGACATCACCCTGCAGTGCGCTTCGGGGGTCATCTTCCACTGCCACAGAGCCGCCTTAGCGGCTTGCAGCAATTATTTTAAAGCCATGTTCACAGCCGATATGAAAGAGAAATCTAAAAACCAGATCAGACTTCCCGGGCTCAGCCATGCCGTACTGGAAGCCCTCGTGAATTATGCATACACATCACAGATCCAGATAACAAAGAGAAATGTCCAAAGCCTACTCCAGGCTGCAGACCTCCTCCAGTTCGTGTCAGTAAAGAAAGCCTGCGAGCAGTTTCTGGTGAGGCACTTAGATACTGACAACTGCATAGGGATGCACTCCTTTGCCGAATATCATGATTGCTCGGAGCTAGAAAAAGAGTCCAGGAGGATATTGTTATGGCAGTTTGAAGAAGTGTGGAAGCAGGAAGAGTTTCTGGACGTTGGCAAGGAGAAGCTCTCTTACATCCTCTCCAGAGAGAATCTCAATGTTTGGAAGGAAGAGGTGGCCATTGAAGCTGTCATTAAGTGGGTTGCACACAATGTGGAAGAAAGAATTGAAGACGTCTATGAACTGCTGAGCTACATCAAAGTAGACTTAGATAACATGTATTTGAGGTCAGCTTTAAGCCTACAAAAAAAATGCCGACTTAATGACAATAAGATAAGGTCACTCATATACAATGCCCTGAACCTCAATCCCAAGGGTCTTTCCAGAAGACCCACAGCAGCCATGTATGTGATCGGAGGATATTATTGGCATCCCTTATCAGAAGTGCATGTTTGGGATCCTTTAACCAACGCATGGGTCCAGGGAACAGAGATGCCGGATCACACCAGAGAGAGCTATGGTGTCACTAGCTTGGGACCAGACATATATGTGACAGGAGGTTATAGAACAGAGAGCATCGAAGCCCTTGACACCGTGTGGATATATAACAGTGAGAGAGATGAATGGACAGAAGGCTGCCCCATGCTTGACGCAAGGTATTACCACTGCGCAGTTTCCTTGAGTGGCTGCATCTATGTGTTGGGTGGTTACCGAAAGGGAGCTCCGGTGCAAGAAGCTGAGTTCTATGATCCTTTAAAAAAGAAATGGCTTCCTATTGCAAACATGATCAAAGGTGGGTAAGCTTTTGTATGGCATCTGCCTCAACTGTCATTCATTTTGCATTTGCCACTTTTAAGTGCCATGGACACATTTAGGGTTTGATCCAAGTTCTAGTGAAGTCCATGGGAATCTCCTGTTAATGTTGGTGGGCTTTGATTCAGGTCTTTACTAGCCAAACGACTGTAAACGTCCAAATGCTATGCTGGGCTGTGCCACAGAACACTAGGGTCAAAAAGCAAGTGGCAGGCCCAGTTTAATTTTGCCTTCTTTCAGGAGTAAAATTTCTGTTCAAATTAGAAAGCAATCAGAAAACTACCTGGGATTAGAGTCCATTCGGTAGATGGTCAAAAAGCAAGCTCCAATAAAAGGATTGTATTATTTTAATCTAAGACCAGATTACTAAGATTTTCTGTGCAATCATTTATAAAGGTGTCATCTTCATTTAAAACTTCTTGCATGCAGTTGCCTCATATTTCAGTGTATCATCTGTGCAGGATCCGTAGTTTAATCTTTAGTGTGAGGATAATGAAAAGCCCTAATACCTGTTTCTAACAGCCAAAATAGTGATCTATTAAAAATGTGTGAATTTGAATCATAGCATAACTAAAGGGTATTATTTTGTTACAAAATTTATAAACAATTACACGTTTTATCATACATTTCTATAAATTAATGCAATTATTTACAATTAATTATAAAATTTTACTGTAAGTTGATGCAACATAGTATTTTTCTACATACAGGAGAGTTTTTGGAGGTGTATCTAACAGGAAAAACCACTTTTCGTGCTCTTACAACTTTCTTCGTTGTTCATATATTTTCCACAAACTTTGCTATTATTCTCTTTTTATTTCCTTTAAAAATAGAAATGCTACATTAATACTGTGAACAGTTACACATTCTGTGCAGTTGTTTTGTCGCGTTTTCTGTGTGCAACTTCTTAGATGCTTAAAAACCCCACACTAATTTCCTAATTTTGGTCCATTTTGTCTTGCCAGATCCCTTATTTTATTTTGTTTTGTTCTCCTAGAGACAGAGTTAACATGGCTCCATTCTGTTTGTGTCCTTGTTTATACAATAGCATAATTAATAATACCATGAGAAAGACTAAAAGTATCAGAAGAGATACCCTGAGACACTAAATGATCTCAACTCCCATTGTCTTTGTCCTTGCCATATGAGTGACTTTTAAAAATCTCTTTAACTTAGTGAAATATTGAAAGTAATTCCCTATTCTAAAACCAATGTGGTTGCATAAAAATTCTGTGAAGCATTGTGTGGCTGTATTATACGGAATATGTATCGGTTACTGCAGTTTTATTTAATTGCTCTTGATTTACGCTGATAAAATAAGGTGTCTTGACAAGTTTATTTAATTTCACATTCAGTTAAATACTTGCAAGCATAATTTCACCCTAAAATATTAATTAAGAAGTCATTTGAAATGGGATTACGGGTGGAACTGACCATGGTTATTGTGTGCAGTCTGAAGGTGTGTTGTGACTTTCACACTGTGTACAGGTGTTGGAAATGCCACCGCCTGTGTCCTGCATGAAGTCATCTACGTAACTGGAGGTCACTATGGGTACAGGGGAAGCTGCACCTATGATAAAATCCAGAGATACCATTCAGGTAGCAATGAGTGGAGTATAGTCACCACAAGTCCGCATCCAGGTAAACAATAATTTCTGTAACGACCGTAGAGCTTGATTTGATTACTTGTAGCTGGGAGTCTTTAAGCCCACTGAAGAGTTTCTGGCATGTTCCTAATAAAAGGAGCAATGCCTGTAGGGCAGCATGGGCCAGAGTGGGATCATCTCCCATTTTCAGACTCTGAGAGGGGAAGGAGAGACCCTCTTCAAGCATCTGTTCTATAGAAATCATTATATAAATATTGAACTAAGGAATGGCTGCATTCTATTAAACACTAGTAAACTAACTTTCTATACAATCTATCTATCTATTCATAGGCATTCGGCAAAAATAATTTATATGAATTTTAAAAGGGTTTTCTCTATGTTCTACATTTGGTAACAGTAAGTTTTTAAAGCAATTCTCACTAAGTACTGGTGCTCATGTCTGTATCTTCTGTAACGCCTTGAGCTTGCTTTTACCCAGTGTAGCAGAAAATCCTGAGGTGACTCCTAAGCTCAGTGAAGAAACTCAGCCGCCCTCAGTGATGCCCAGTGTTTCTCATGTAGCTGCAGTTTAAGTTAACATTATCATGCTGAGTTGAGCTGTATTTCTTTCTTCCTGAAGAATACGGATTGTGTTCAATTACGTTACAAAACAAGATCTATTTTGTGGGTGGACAGACCACGATCACGGACTGCTATGACCCAGAGCAAAATGAGTGGAAGCAGATGGCTCACATGATGGAGAGAAGGATGGAGTGTGGCGCGGTGGTTATGAACGGATGCATCTATGTAACAGGAGGATATTCCTATTCAAAAGGAACGTATCTGCAGAGTATTGAGAAATACAACCCTGAACTGAATAAATGGGAAGCAGTAGGCAATCTTCCCAGCGCTATGCGGTCACATGGCTGTGTCTGTGTGTATAACGTGTAAACATTTAATTTTCATATTGCTGCTACAGAAAACAGCAGATGCAGTATTCATAATAGTACTGATTACCTCATGAATGAGATGTGTAATACAATCTCTTAGCGCATATCATTAAAAACTAGGTATAATTTGTCTTTATTTTAAACAATTCAGAAATATAAATGTGGTGACAAGATTTCCATATATTTTTCAGTCCAATCATTCTTTGTCATGAAAGTTTTCAAATTACTCTCTTATAATACTTTGTGCAGCTATATAGAAACTACTGTGAAAAACAGATTTGTTTTCATTAATCACTGGATGGAACTATAATCTGGTGCTAAGGTGAGTAAAGCCAAACAAAATACTCTGCATTTCTATGCTGGGCTTAAGATGAAATGTTTGATAGTCCAAAGGTAGCTATAGAAATGGTTCATTGCAACAAGCTAAGCATGTGGTACATATAGAGCAGTATCACTTGGATAACTAGGTTATCACATCCAGAAATCATGGGCAGTTATAGGATGCCTCTAATTCTATCTTCAAATGCCAGAGGGGAAAAGAGCACAGGCTGGAAATGAAGGAAGAAATGTCACGCAGTAGCCCCAGAGCACAAGCCGAAAGTGTGCACTAGTTTTCCAGAAGGAGAACAGTGCTCTGCAGTACGAGGCAGTTTGAGAAAAGTGCTCACTTTGTCATTCTCACACTGGCAGGGCCCTTGAAAAATAAAAAAAGACTCTGCATGGCTTTGCAATGGGCTCTTTGGCTGATGCACAGGTATTGGTGATTTTATTTTTTTTCCCGGGGAGAAGCCTTACCATGGTAACTATTTTTTTAAAATCAAATTTAAGATGTGTGTCTTTGTGGAATGGAAGGAAGAAATGAGAGAGACTGGAAAGTTGCTAACATCCCCGCGAGATACAAACTTCTCTATTTTAACACCTTTCAGTCTTTAGAGTGCTAAACTGTGACTTGAGCAAAGGTGATAACTGAAGAAACTTGTCAAAATATGTTACGCATGGAGAAATTGAATGCTAAGTGGTCTGCTGGATTTATTTACTATTTCTCTCAAAATGTAATACGAGATCTTCAAATTCTGTCTGGAAAGCAACTTGAGATGGGCAGGAAGGTCACTGTTTTGTCACCTCTTCACTGGGAGACTCCCGCGGCAAGCTCCCAGCGCAGCATAGCAGTGCCAGTGCCAGCAGAATCCATAGGTACTATTTAAATAGCTGGTGTTTTGACCCTGCTATCCCCAGCCTTCTCACCAGTCCTTGTTTTGCATCCTGCCGTGTAGGTAGTAATACAAACCTGTTTGACTGAATCGTCACCGCAGTGACTTCTTAGGATTTCTTTTCACCTCATGGCTTGTATAGATGCTGTAATGTGCGGCTTTTTATTAGCCCGGTTCCCTGAGGGAGCAAGGTGCAACTGTATTGTCTTTCTGTGTGTGTGTCTGTCCGCTCCCCTCTAACGCTGGACTCACTTGTCTGGGGTCAGCCATGTTCTACAGGGAGGTATAGGCCTTAAAAATACACTTTTTTTTTTTCAGGTTTTATGAAAATTAGGAACAGGATAGAGGAGGGAGAGAGAGACTGTAAGGAAGCACATGAGTTGTATGGAAAGTACAAGATGGCAAAGCCTTCCCAGTGCCGAGGAGGGAGCATTCGTGCTCCCTCCTGCCTTTGCTGCCCCTCACCCGGTCCTGCTTCAGCTGCTGTGGGCCCGCGCGGTCCAATAGTGGTGATCCAAATAAAGAAATGCCTTGGGGAGCAGAGAGGCTCTTTTAGCCCAGATCAGTTTCCCAGTCCAGCTTATAAAATGGCAGCAGAAACAGCTGTTAGACATTGGCATGAGAGGGGGGGATGGCACAGGGCTGTCATAGGGTGTGGTGGGAACTTCCTACACCAGCACTCCCACCAAAAATGAAATTTTGGGTTTATTGGATTTATCGGATACAATGCAAGCAGCTTTCCAAGCAGGTAAGCCCTGAGTTTATAATATTTCTTTTCCTTGATCATAAGCATTTTCAATATTTTTTTGTTTTTTTTCACATGTTTGTACTGTTTCTTACTTGCATTTGACTGCTGGGTAGCAGGCGGCACTCAATTCTGAGCTGTGATGTGAAGTTCTGTGGTGTACATATAGTTCTTGTTTTGATGTCTTTGTGTGTCACCTTACTATGTCGGAAGCTCACGTGTGCATGGGTTCAGCGTTTTGCTTCATTAGCTGTCCCACTGAGAGCTATTTAAGGATCCCATGTAATTTGTTTGAAGACTCTGAACTGTAAAGAGGTGTGGGGAATTGAGCTCTGATGCTGTTTGAAATGTGTGAGCCGGACAGGTGAGCAAAAGAAATAAAGTGAATGTTTCTCCTGGAAATCTCCACAGCCGAGAATTGTTCAAAGGCAGGTGGAGATTTAAAGGACAGCATTGTGAGAGCACGAAGGTGATCTTTGTATTGAATGAAACTGCAGTGAACTCAACGTGTGTATGTAAATTTTCAGTGCAATAGAACAGCTGGCCCTGAGGTTCATTCCAGCCCGTATCCTGTCACCAACAGTCGTAAGTTGGTGAAAGGATGTAAGAACAAGGCAAGGACTAACCTGTCTGCCGCTTCTAAACTAGGTGCTTAACGTTGGTGAAAGGCAGCGCTGTTCCGGGGTTGGAGTTCAGGCACTGGAAGCCAGAGTCCACTTTCTCCCTCTGGGCACCCTGCAAGCGAGCAATACACTGCTTCTCCCCCTCAGCCTAACTGCGAAGTGAAAAAAAGCCTTCAGTTCTGACACACTAGTAGAGTATGTGCTGATCTGGCATAAACGAGTCATTGAGACTTCTGCCTAGGGCTTCAGACAAGTCCTAATTTTTTTAGAGATTTTTGAATGCGTTAGAATAAATGGATTGTAAAAGTTCAGACTCGCTGTTGAAGTAACTGGTGCTGTTTTTTACAATAACCTACAATGCCCTTTTAGATTAGCTCATGTCCATAGCACATCCCGAGAAAGCGTGTAGCAGTCGGGTCTTGAGCACAGGTGGTGGTATGAGTTCAGTGAGAGGAACAGGGATTCTGGCTCTTGTTCGGTAACTTGTGCATCCTATGGGAGGTGGAAAGCTCAGAGCAGGGGATCTTTAGCCATCTGTGCGATATGTTTTTAATACTACTTGAATGAACACTAAATTATTGTGCTGTCGGACCTGTATCATGGTGAACGCTGTTTTCCTGTTTCACTTGTAATCTAGAAAATGAACTAATACAGAAGTCGAACCAATTGTTAAGTCAGTACTATTTATTAACATTTTTACTCGTGTGATCCCCAAGATTTGTAGCGCTATAGATGTCTACAACACATCTATGGTATTTCAGTGAGTGTTTGTAACATTTAATAAAAGTAAATATAGCATCAGTGTACAAATACAAGTATTTAAGTTACCTTTTCTGTTAACTGTGCAAAAGCACGTGAACAAAACCCCTGCACACCCAGGCAGGCGGCCGAGGCAGACGCGGTGGCCTGCCGGCGTGTGCAAGGCACGCCACCGCGCCAGCCCTTCCCACGGCTGCTTGCGCGTTCCCCGAGGCAAAGAACAGACACGAACGCGTTTCCCCACTTCCCGTGGTCTGTAGCTAAGTATCTTTCCCGAATCGTTCCGGGCGCAGGGACACCTGGCCGCGCCGAGGAGCGCCTGCGGTCGCGGGGCTGCGGGCACCGGCGGACGAGGGGAGGTGGGAAGGGCTGCTAGAGGCGGAGCGTCCGTGGGGACGGGGGCTGGAAGCAGAGGCCTCCCAGCTGGGGCCTGACCCCGTCACCGCCCGTCCCGGCCCGTTCCGTCCCGTCCGGCGGCAGGGCCAGCCGCCTTGAGACGCGCAGAGGGAGCCGCACTCCGGGCAGCTGCCGGCCGCGCCATGCTGGGCCGCGCCGCGCTCCTCCGCTCCCGCCCCGGAAGCGGTGCCCACGTGAGGGGCGAGCGGGCGGCAGCCGCGGAGGCTGCTGGGCCGCGCGGCGCCGACTGCGGCCTTTAAAGCGGCGGAGCGGGGCCGCGTGTGGACTGGTTCCGAGCTGCGGCAGGTTTGTGCTCGGGGCGACCTCTCGCCCCCGCGCCGGGTGGCTGCGCCTGGGGGACGGCGCCACTCGGGCGCGCTGCGCTCCGTCAGGGCCGGGCCCCTCTGAGGAGCGGCAGGCCGTGCCGTGCTGGGGAGGGCTCCGGAGCGGGTGGCGGGGCCCAGCGGGGCAGTGGCGGCCGGGCCTGCGGGCACGGCTGCCGGCGGTGCTTCCCGCCGGCGGGCCGGGAGGGAGGAGTCCCCGGGGCGGGGGAGCACGTGCTGCCCTTCTTCCCCCGGCTCGGGCAGAAGCGCGGCGCGGGGCCCAGCCGTGCCCGGCGGACGCAGGGCGAGCTGCCGCCGCTCCTTCGCTCGCAGAGGTGCTGGTCAGCCGACACCGCGGCGGCTATTCGCCGGCCGCGGTTCCTGCGGTGTTGGGATGCGTGCGAGCCACTGCTGCTCTTTCAGCGCTGCGTGGCGCGTCCTTTGCGCCCAGCGCTGCGGGTGAAGGAACGCTGAGGGCACCGCGCCAGCGCGGCTCCCGCCCTCCTGCCGGCGAGGGGCCGCGGGCTGCCCCTGCCTGTGGGCGACCCCGGCCCCGCGGGAGCAGCCCGGAGCGCCGTGCCGGCCGGGCGGGCTGAGGGCAGCGCTCACGCTGCAGCCAGGCTGAGGTGTCCGCTGGGCGGGAACCTTGGCCACGGGGCTTGAGGTTGTCTGAAGAGGGGTATGTTGTCGCTGTAGTAGCCTAAAAGCGTCTTAGAACAAACTGATGGTCTCTTATCATAGACATAAGGTTCAGGAGCTGACGTTTCTATCGGTTAAATACTTCTTGTAAGAAATTCCTTCTTATATTGCACTGACTCTGCTCAAAAACCAACTGTGCAAATAACATTTGTGATAACGAGTGGTGGCAGTTAATCCTTACCTTAAACAAAAAGCTGTGTTTTCATATAAGAATCTGGTCAGAAGGCTCAGGCCTCTTACACACGGGTTCCTGAATGATGCGTTGCATGAGTAACAGTTCCATGTTACTTTACTGGGGAAGCTTTTTTTTTTTAAAAAAGAAAGCTTTTCACTCTATTACAGCAATGGTAAAAGTAGTTAGCCTGCAACTAAGCTTTGTCCAGACCTTAAATCTGTAAACTAAATGACCGATGAAAATCCACCTGAGAGTTCTTTAGGGATGATCTAGCTAATATAGCGTGGGATCAAATTGTTCTAGTTAAAGGGCTTGACTGTCATTTTCCATTTGTAACTTAAATCTCATGCCTACTTGTATTATTTTAACTTGTTTTCATTTTGAGTAGTACTGCTACAGACTGTTGGCACACAGAAGGAACAACTCAGTGTGGTCCACTAAGGAAGCACTTACGATAAAATCTGATGTAGGATTTTGCGTGCTGTTCAGACTGTGGTTGTTGTTCAATGGAGCTAGCTTTTTATCAGTCTTCATTGCTGCACAGCAACTGAACACTATTGATCTGGAAGTTGGATCCAGAAGACTAGCTTGTGCCAAATGACTGAGCTAAAGAGTCCGAAGTGAGCATGTGCAGCAAGACTAGAATTTCTCTTAAATTAGAAGGCTGTTTCTGCTTTTATTCTAAACAGGTTAGAGCTTGATCAGTGTCTGAACTGAATTCCACGTATGGGAAGCTTGAGTATTTCTTAGTCTTGCCTTCAGTTTGTTGTTACTTGCAGCTGAAAGGGTGCTTTTCAGAAAAACTCTTCCAGGTGTAAGACTTAATCTGAAGGACTTGTTCCAGGCCTTGTGTTGTTTTACACTTCTGTACAGCTTGGTTTTTACCTTGAAAGTACTGCTAAGGAAATAGACTTTGTTTTTTGTATCTTCTTAGCAGTGAAGCTGAGCCTTATTATGTGGAAAGTGAGTTGCTGGTTCTGGGTATTTTGGTACCCAGAGTGAGACAGACTGGGAGAGTGGTGCACTGTGAGAGCTGGAGAAGTGCAAGACAGCCAGGGTATTCAAGGACGTAACAAGGCTGAAGGAGTTTAGGTGGCAGAAGCTAGGTGAAGACAAAAGCATGTGTTCTTCCATTATGCTTCACAGAACTATTATCTTGGCATTTCTTAATGGCTTCTTGGGTATCCAGCGGTAAAAAGAAGGCTGTCCTGCATACTTCAGACTGCTGTGGTTTTTGGTGAGGCTAGAAGAGCCAGGCTACCCTGGACAGATTGAGGAGGGGTTTTCTCTAAATGACAAAACCAAAGCAAAGTCAACAGCTTTACGGACGGATTCTCTTTTAACTATACTATCTCAGACATGCTGCCTGTGCGTAATCCTGACCTCATTAACTGGGGTAGAACTGCTGGTGATTGGGCAGCACGCAGCCAAAAGGCCTCAAGTTTTATTTTAACAACAGCTTGTATTAAGGGAAAACTGGTTCCAAGAAATCCACTACTAAATCCACTACTCGGTGTAACAGGCAGAATAGCAAAGACCACTGAAGGAGCAAGCAGATACAGCCTACTTGGAGGCTGGTCTGTTTTTCACGCTACAGAAGAGTACAAAGCAGCTGTCTCCACTCAGCTCCTTCTTAACAGTGTACTTGAGAGCAGCTGACCAAATGGAAGGTGGTGAGGGAAGATTCCTCTATCCAGCTCAACCTGTATTTCAGTATGCACCAGCAGATTCTCTGTTCTAGAGTTCCAGAACATACTGTTAATGCATTTTTCTTAAAACAGGATACATTACTAAAATCCAAATTAATTTTTTTCCTCAGAACATGCAAGAGAGCAAAATTTTTCACATCTCTTAGTAAATTAGTATGTCGTCTTAAACATTAGTTGAGCTGTACTGTGAAAAGCACCCATAAGAAAATGGTTCACTTAAATATGTTGCCTAGTACTTAAAAAATGTCTGCCACACCTGGAGAAGAGGCTTTGCAATGTGAGTTAAATCACCAAACTAAGGTTCAAGAATATGAAGATTCACATGGCTGCCTTTCAGTACTTTTTTTTTTTTTTTTGACCCTGAGGATATATTTAATGTCAAATCTAACCCACTACAACTGCTTGCTGCCATGGAAAGGTGTTTCTGATTTTTTTTTTTTCTTCTCTTGTCCTCCCTGCCCTAACAGTTCCATCGCTAGTGTTTTCTACAAGCTGAATCAAGTCGGTGATAAATTTATCTAATGAAACTGTTCTTCCCTTTCTTTGGTGGGTTAACTTCCTGTTGGATCAGGTGTTACAGTAGCATGCAAGAAGTGTGGTCAATTAGTTGATCCAATGGCAAAAGCTGAGACTACTCCATAGACTGCCACTAAATTACACCAAATTAGGTATAATGTAAAATAGAACACTGGTTTCTCAAAGGTTGGGTGTTGGGGACAACATCACAGGGGACTGTTAAGATAGTGCCAGCACCTGAATGTGGTGGTGAACTAAGGGTGGCTAATGTGAGACATCTCTAAAGTAACTGCAACTGTTAGCTTGTGTACTATGGCCTAGATTTTAGTGAAGTGCCTTATAGACAAATGGATCACACTCTGAGCATAGCTGTCAACTAACACTCGCTGAAATCACACTTTAAAGACTGTTACAATGTTAGGTACAGGTGGAAGTCCAGTAGTGGAGACCGGGATGCAAATTTTAAGGCTGTAAGTGCCTAGATTAAAAAGAACTACAAGCAAGTCAAAGGATGCAACGTAGCCTCGAGATCAGGAAGAGGAGGAAATGGGAATACTGCAGACTGCAGTAGGCTGAACAACGATCGGTGAATTAAACTACTAAAATAAGATGGGGCTGCTAGGCAGGTGTTCTGATGAAGAACATCATTTCCTGTGATGAGTTTCAGGGGAGTTTTCCCTGCTTCTACGTTGTCAGTCATCTCGATGCTCTGAAAGATGTTACTGTCCTGCGAGTGGCAGAAGAGCAGAATGTGTATGCTTAAATCTCCCAGTAAACCATGGAAGACATGAGTGCAAACCCATCTTCACCAGTAGTCTTAATGATCACTGATCTGGGAACTGGGGTAAAGGAGGACCATGAAACTGCTTCAACTTCTGTAGCTGGATTTAACAAGTGTGAGAGTGCCCAAAGGGAGAAAGAAGAAATTTGTGCTTTATATTTCAAAACTGAAATCAAACTGATTTCTGTTAGCTTTATAAAGCTGCCTTTTTCTTCAGGGATTACTCTTCACACTCTATCCTTATCTTAAGAGCAACTAGATAGAAGTTTTCTGATCCCAATTAACTTTCTAGCCAGTAGCGGCTTTCTTACCAACCTTCTAGTGCATGTACTGACTGTATCTGATGTACTGGGATTATACGCTTACTGCCAGTTAAGGGAAGAGGTTACTTTCAAGTTAAAACATTTTGCCTCTTATCAAAGATGCTTGAGTCAGTATTCAGGCAGAACTGCAGTGAAGACAAGTTTGTAAAGGAGAGAACTAGACATCTTTAGGATGTATTAGTAAATGCAGATATTTTCATTCATTCCTCCACTAAGTTCCTTGAACTTTCAAAGATTAATTAGGAGGCAGAAATTTCAGAGAAGTTTCTAATTATACCTATTTAGGAATATTAAAGAATTTTTGTTATTGATGTTTTGCCTAGTGATAAGAGGCTGGATTTGACTTAAAGAACAAATGTTGGCTCTCAGGTTTGTTGCTCTTAGGTACCAACTGAGTATCTGTGCCTAGAAAAAGGTAAATAACAAATAATGCCATAAAGTGCCAGCGTTTTTTTACTTATCTTGAATGTAGAATGCCAAATGCTGCCTTAACAACCGAAGTATTTTACTTGGGTTTTTTTCAGTTGTTTCATAGTTTCCCCTTGGAGTTCTGTGGTCATGTTTAAAGTTGGCTCACAAGCCAACATATGGCTAAAGAACTTGTCTGCTATCTTGTTTAGATGAGGCTGCAGTAAAATGCAACACTATATGAATACAAATCTGTAGAAAGTACTATTTAATACTTAGTGCCTTCGCTCTATGTTCTCTTCAACACAGCTGGTGAAAATGGCTGAAAATGGAGATGGTGAAAACATGTCTATTTTGGAAAGCAAAATCTGTCAGCAAATTGAGGTAAGTTCAATTTCTAGTTTGGGATCTGGACTGAGATGTAGTTTTGGAGACACTCATTGGTAGGGACTTGGCTAATGGGAAGTTAACTTCATAGGGAGTTAGACTTGAATCTTCAACTCTTCAAAAAATCTCTGTCACAGGTCTATGACAGGTATTTAATACTTTAAGATAATTCATAATTGTAGTCTATGTTGCAAGTTATACTTGTCTAGAGTTGCCTGTAAGACCCCCATTTGAAAACAAAAGGTTTAACTTGCTAGTGTTTTAGGTGCCATAGCAAGTGAATGTATCATTAAACAATTTATTGCTATGTTTGCTGGGGTTATTTTATCTATGCAGATATGAAGATGCATTTTAATTCTATATGACTCAATTTTTTTTGTGAAAAAATCCTTCTACTTGGGAATCTGTGCTGGTAAAAATACTAGCACATTGCATAACTTGCTATTATGATTTACTGCTTTGTAATTTATTGCTACAAATTACAACTAAACTTATGTGCCTGCTTTAGATTAACTTTCTCACTCTAGGGACTTGGAGGGTTACCCTACAACGGAAAACTGGGCACATCACTTAATATGACATCTAGAACAAAACTGTCTTCCTGATGGATAAAAATACAGCTGCATGTGAATCCCCATCAGCATATGGAGCTGTAGTCATTATTTATGGAAAAAAACCCCAAACAACAGAAATTGAGGAAAAATAGTTGACAAAGCTAGACTTGTGGTAATGTGAGTTTGAGGTATACTAGAGGGAGAGGTATTGTTGTAGAACTTGCACTGAGTTTTTAAAGCACGATGATATTGGTGGAAACGCTCCAACTTATCCTGTGACTTCAAGTATTTGACCCTAGTTAGATGACTGCTAGTAAGTAAAAGAATCTGATAACTTGTCTATCTTGTGCCGAATTGTCTTCCCATGCTGGACGTGATTAAAATGAGAACATAGTAAATTAAAATAAAAACAATTTTTTTTATCTTATAGTATTTTCTTGAACGAGACCTAGAAACTCTAGTCTATGTGTATGATTTCTCAGTGTGGCAAATACAATATTCTTGCTTATATGTTCCTTAAATAAGGACTAAAACCTGAATCTGTTGGTGACAAATTTGACTTTTGACTCTGCAGAGCTTGATCAGGTTGATGAATAATTATGTCAACAGAATAAGCTTCACGCCTTTCCTAAACAAAACTGCAGTCTACCTTTGCCTCATTGTCCCACTGGATGAAGCACCAGCTTTTTTTTTTTTTTTTACAGCTTATGTGTTGCAGCTAAGTTTTGGAAAAGGATCATGTTAAAGCAGGAAGTAATAATCTCGGAATTTCTAATTGTTCAGATTAATGAATTTTGGTATGTCTTAATCCACTGCAGTAAGTTGTCAGATGAAAAACTTTTAAGACTGAACATTCAAAGACAAATCTCTCTCCCTGCCTCCCTCTCCCTTCTTTTTTTGCAGTACTATTTTGGCAATCACAATCTACCAAGAGACAAGTTCCTAAAGGAGCAGATCAAACTAGATGATGGCTGGGTGCCTTTAGAAGTAATGATCAAATTCAACAGGTAAACCAAAGTACAACTAATCTGGATGGAAGGGTAACTTTCAGCTACTTAGCTCTATTTGGGGCCAAATGTCCCTGGTCTGCATGTACAACTCCTATTGCTGTTTTAACATTTGGCTTCAGCTTTGCCTGTATATTTGTAATGACGTGTGCCTGCTTACTCAATAGGTTAAGTCGCCTTTCAAAAGATTTTAGTGTTATTGTAGAAGCACTAAGAAAATCCAAGACTGGTTTAATGGAAATAAATGAAGACAAAACTAAAATCAGAAGATCTCCAAACAAACCCCTTCCTGAATTAAATGACCAGTATAAGGCTGCAATTAAAAACAGATCTGTATATGTTGTAAGTAAGCTTCTTCCTTTGCTCTGTGCTGTTCTGCATGATTTTGAAAACCATCTAAGTAAAGCTTGAATTAATTCATGCTAGATAGGTTATAACTTCTGACTAAGTGTCAGTTTGTTGCATATAATTGAAGCTTGTTGCTATCTTGCAGAAAGGCTTTCCACTAGATGCAACTCTTGATGATATCAAAGAATGGCTTGAGGATAAAGGTCCAGTTGAAAACATTCAAATGAGGAGAACATTGCAGAGAACATTTAAGGTAGCTCTTGCGATGAACAGTTAGACCTGGGGCAGGGATCCCTCCTGGACGACATTCTGTTCAATTAGTCTAACACTGAATGTCTCTTACCATTTAACAGGGCTCAATATTTGCAGTTTTTGATAGTGTTGAATCTGCTAAGAAGTTCACAGAGATCCCAAACCAAAAGTACAAAGACACAGAGCTGATAGTACTTTTCAAGTAAGTCCACTTAACTGATGTATGAACTAATAATGGTCAAGGGTGAATTTAGACAAGAACCTGGCTTGACCTGAGAAGTGTAAGTTTCTACACTGTTGTAGAGGTATTGATAGCTGTACCTTTTGGAGACTAGCATCTCAACTCCGAAAGATAATCTCAACTGTTTCTTGGCTACTGCTGTCTTATAAAGTAACTAATGGAATATTTGAAGTGGTATTAACTTAGCTTATATTCTGTTGAAGGGAGGAGTATTGTACAAAGAAGAATGAAGAAAGGAGACAAAACAAAGTAGAAGCTAAAGCAAGAGCTAAACAGTAAGTCATTATCAATTGAAGTGCCTGGTTTTGCTCACCTGATCACACTTGAACCAACTCTTAACTAATTTAACTTTTCTACAGGGAAAAAGAAGAAAAACAGAAACAAGCAGCAGATGCTGAAATGGTATGGGTTTCTTAAATCTCTATACCTGAAAACTATGCAATGCTTGCTTTTGTGTGGATTGAAAATAACAAACATGCTCCTGCAGCTACATTTTGTAAAGTAACATGGGATATTCAGAGTTTGAAATTCTATAATAAAGAGCACCTTCTAGAAAGTCACTTCAGCTTTTCCAACTAACGTACAGTACAGTAAGACTTGGTTTTGTCATGGTATTTAATCTTATTTTCATGAGACTAATTTTGTTTAAGGGATCATATCCTGAATTTAAATTATTAGGCATGTTTACGTGTTCAGAAGTGATCCTAAATGCACCACTGAGATGACAGTTCTTCTGTGGTATTTAAAGGATCCAGTAAGGATTTAATTAGTATTACATAGATTTTCAACCTGAGGCGTCAGCCTTCAGAAAACTGTTTTGTACAATTTAAAGAGTGTAACTCTATTACAGGAGGGGAGTCCCAAGTTCCACATAAATGTATCGTAGTAAGCAAATAAAATTTAAAAAAGGAAAAAAAAGGAGTAGGGGACACACCATGCAAGACTTGGACTCAGCATAAATAAGCTACGTAGCAAGAATGCTTGGGTTACTGATGGTGCTAAGGGGGTGACTTCAATTGCTTATTCATCACTATCATGTTTTAATAGTCTTAGGATTCAGGGAGGAAAAAAAAGAATATTCAAGCTTGACTCTTCAACAAAAATGTGGGGTTTTTTAATTTCATTTAGAAGTCTCTGGAAGAAAAGACAGGATGTCTTTTGAAGTTTTCTGGTGATCTAGATGATCAAACATGCAGAGAAGATCTCCATGATGTATTTTCTGATCACGGAGAAATCAAATGGATACACTTTGTCAGAGGTGCAAAGGAGGTCAGTACAATCTTAGACAAGGAGTTAAGATCTCTGTATTAAAGTTTGAAACTGAATGATTAAATGCTTGTTCTTTTATGTAATCAAATAAATTATTTATTTGACTTGTGGAATTGCAGAATATCTACAGAATTAAATTATTTCCTTAAATTCTTTCAAAAGAACTGGTAAAGGTTCCAGCCTTCTCAGTTGATACGGTCAAAACTGAGACTGAGAATGTTTGTTAGGACAGTCAGGGTTTTGCTTTGGTCTAGACATATTTTACATCATGCAAGAGTAATGAACTTGCTGAGGTACCCAACAGGATATGTTGTTCATCATTCTAGCTGAATGTTTTCGCAGGAAGATTCAAATGCAAATGCCACTCTTCTTTTCAAGGGAATTATCCTATTTAAGGATATTGCAAAAGCAGCCCTGGAAAAAGCCAAAGCAGCACATAACGGAAACTTACAGCTTCGGAACAAGGATGTCACGTGGGAAGTGCTAGAAGGAGATGCAGAGAAAGAAGCTCTGAAAAAAATACTGGAAGATCAGCAAGAATTGCTGAAACAGAAAACAAAAGGTCCTCTTTTTATTGGTTTAAGCATTTACAATGTCCTAGAAGTGGCACTGTGTGAAAGTAACTGTAAATAGTGAATACATACTAAACACTGACTAACTGTAAAGCTTTCTTTTGAGCTTGCCAGTTAAAAGACAAAGTTCCTGACATCTTATATCCCCACAGGACGCAAAATTAAAGGAAAAGGAAGAGGGGGAAAGATACCTCAAGGTGCACACAAAGGAAAAGTACAGTTTCAGGGCAAGAAAATAAAGTTTGAGAATGAAGAAGAAGGTGGCGAAGATGATACTAAAACAGGTATGTAATTTTGTGCACTGGATGCAGCTTCTTTAGTACATGGAGTTACTTTCTGGAGAAGTACTCATGTTTCTTAGAAGTGTTTCAGATTTGGCCCTACATTGTACTATTTCTGTCCTCTTGTCAGTATCAGTAAAGTAACTTTAAGGGTTTTGTGCTTGATTCATTCCAGAACTGTCCAAAAAGCATATTAAAATAATTACTAGATAGCTGAGGCTGTACTGCAGGGCTCTTGAAAGCATTCTGCATTGAAAGATGGTGGTTGTCAGCAATGTTACACAACCATACAGACCCAGCCTCTTGAGTGGTGATTTTTTTTTTTCCCTTGAGGATCTGAGAAGACTAATAGTTCTGCATATTGCTATTTAGCTTGGAGAAGATGAAGAGCTAAGCTTCTGTCCAGTAGATACGGCACCTGCTTAAACAAAACCCAGTGAAACTTACTCCTGTTAGATTGTATTCCTTCATCTTCTTACCTGCCCTCCTGCTGTGAAGTTATACAGGGAAGAAGCTCTTCAAAGTTGGTATTTTAGAACATCTAAAAGCTTTAAGTCACAGTAATAAGTAAACCCTCTAGCATAGCAGTGGCTGTGGATAAACTAGGACTCATCCTTGAACTTACATGGTAGGAAGGGTTTATTTTTTCAGATTTCAGGTAATACTGAAATGCTTTCCTTTATCATAAATGACTACATATTCAATCTTGCAGAACCAGCAAGTCCCAAGAAGAGACCACTAGAGGAAATGGAAAAAGAAGAACCTGCACCAAAACAACTGAAAACAGAAAATGGAGATGGAGATCAGTAATACTAAAATTAAAAAAAATCATTGTTTTTATTGTTCCATTTTCAATAGGTTTTAAAGACATGCCTCAGCTCAGGAGTTTCTTGGCAGAAAATCTAATGAAATCCACTTCAATGTCAACCTACAATGAGAGGAAAGCTTCATTTTGTTAGGTTACAGCTTTTTTTTTTAAATAAGCATGCTTACTCTTAACATACCACCCTGGAAAACTCTTTTATATAGTTTTGTTTATACTGACAGATCCTCTCAACTTCTCTGGCACCTCATTCAGATGTAAAAGGTTCTGGACTTTGTAATCTTGCGGTTATGTTAAATAGCAGCTACCAATAAATTCAGAACTTAAAACTGCTTACTACTGAAGCCTGGATGTTAATGTAGCATGAAGCTGTAACTGTGAAGTAGCAAAGCTGAAGGACAGACTTCTATCACTTAAGTTCAAGTCACCAAGAGAATAGGTACAGCTGAATAAAACTTCTAGTCTTTGCTACTCAACATACCTAACAATCTTCAAATCTTGCTCAGTCTACTCCAGGATTCTCTCTCTACTTCCCCTATGGTAATGGGATACATGTTTCTAGGCCAGCATTCACCACCCAGGAACTTGCCTGTGGGCTTAAGCTTCCATACTCTAGCATTCTGACTAGATCTTCTATTGTGGGATGAAGTGCGCAGCTTCCTCCTGCTCCCTCTAAGATAGTTCTGTGATGGATTTCACTGGCTGTAGCTATTTGCAGTACAGAGCATAGAACACTGAAATAGTGCTACAGCTTTAACATCCTAGTTACTCTGGCCTTCATTACAGTCTAAGTTCCAGCTGCAGATAGGATCAAGCAAATAACTATTAAAAGTTGGGTCAAGGAGACTACCCTTAGCTTTTTCACATCTAGTTGCAATGCTGCCTTTAATCTTTGACTTGGATTACAATGATTATTTTCCCTGTTCCCTATTCAACTACAAAATGTAGTAACAGTAATGGAACTTGATGCCATCGTAGTGAACTTCTCTCAAGTGCTGTGAGCATTCCTCATCCAGTACACGCGGCCTTAAAACCTAAATTTTCTTAAGTAGAATTTATTTATCTGCCTAGTACAAGACAGAGCATTTTCTCAGTTATGTTAGGTTTTATACTTACTGATTTCTTCTTATGGAACTTGTATGATGCTGGTAGGTCATATCTAAGTTCTGTGAACAGTACAAAGAATACTTGTTACACTAGAATGATTGTTAGTCAATTGACTTGCACCCTACACCCACGTTCTTCTATTGCCCACCTCTGTTGCCCCTGGCTAGATAACTGTTTTGATCTCTAGACTACATTATGGCTGAACATTTAAGCCAACCACATCAGACAGTAAGTGGATGGCTGAAATGCAGTTGTGTTTCAAGCACTTGTGCAACTTCCATGTCTCAAGTTGTATGACTGTATAAAGCATCCAGCTGGTGATGTTTAAGAATCGGGAAGATACTTGAAAGAAAAATATTTAGGTGACTATAAGGACAGGATGGTTTTTTGTGTGACAACTGACCTGCACTTTGCTTTTGTTATTCAGCAACAATCTTTTGAAGCAGGAAGGTAGGTAACTTCTGCTTGAAGGCAAAATCTAGTCCAGGAAGAAATCCAATTCTAATTCTGCACAGAATATACATTCCTCAGAGCTTTATTAAGTGTCTGCTTGTATTCTAGCCAGGTAGCAAGGTAGATTAAAAAAAAAAAAAGGGGGAGCTGCTTAAAAAAAGACCTGTGTCATTTTCAGTGTTAAATCACACTTAAATTTACCTCAGGCTGTTAAGACTGGCTAGTAGTGTTACAGATACTAGCCCACAACAAATTTTTTTTTTCTTTAACAACAAATTAATCTTACCTGCTATGACTTCCATCTTCACTTCCCATTCATCTGCTTTCTTTTGAATGTGCTACAATATTAAATAGATACAGGTAAACTTAAAAGTTTGTTTCTACGCTGTCTTGTAAACATCTATACTCTGTACTTATTTAAGAAGTCTCCTGTGCTTTTGTTTTTCAAGCTGAAACATTAGATCACTTACTTACCTTGATGTATGTGAGATCACAGTTATTTGACATGATTAGTGTTTACCCAAAACAAGTTTCATACCCCCTAAAGGTGTGAACAAATCAGTGAAGCTATAGACAACATCATTAAATGCCAGCTATTTCATTGCCTGGTTAATGCTTGCCCTGCTAAAATGAAGGGCTTACCTGCCGTGTTGAAGTTTTGTGAAGGGAATATACAGCTGTTTTTGCCATTTGTAAAGCAGTTTTCAGAAAAATCATATCCATTCCTAAAAGAATGATGAAATTATTAGAATTGTTAAATGCAAGCTTAAACTAGAGGACTTAAAGATCTGCTTCATTCTTCAATTTTTCTGGAGTAATAGCTATCTGAGAAACAGCGCTGAATACATTAAAGTACAGAAAGTATTTCTAAAATGTACCCAATTGCTGTTAGTAAAAGATAAAAATGATAGGGATATGAAATAGCTAGTATTGTTTATTTCATACCCAGCAATTGTTAGTTACAATGATGAAGTTGTTAATCTGTACTTAGGAAACTGATTCCAGATCAACAAAACTCTAGGTAATTACAATAGGTAATTGTAATAAAGAAGGAAGATGTTTCATTAAAAGGGTTTCCCTTGCTATTTCATTCCTAATAATTTCTAACTGACTTTCAGAATTACGAACCTTTATTATGCTTGGTACCAAACGGAGGGTTCATAATAACTGTGTCAAAAGCCTGTGACATGCTGTCAGATAAACAACAGACATCACACTGAACCATGTTGATGTTCGTGAGCTCAAAGTCTTCAATATTACTATTAAATATTTCCAGTGCATCGGCATCTATGTCAAACCCCACACACAATCTATTAAAAAAAAAAGTGCCACATATTAGTTTCCTGCAAACTAAAATGGTGTTTAAAGTCTATAGTAAAGTTTTGAAAGGGATCTGTGTACACAACTTGTTTTATCTAGGAAATGTAACAAGCAGATACTATAAATTCAGTGCTGATAAAAATGCAAGTAGCTCTGTTGCCCTTTCTCAAATATCCTTTTAAAGTTTGTGAAGGAAGTTTCATGTGTTCATTTAGTGCTTCAAGGGAAAGCAAACATTATCACTTCCAAATTCATGGCATTCCATTCATGTCTATCTCCTCCACTATTTGAATGGTTATTAACTGTCTAAACATATTAAATAGCCTCATTATGCACCAGATTAGATACCTAAAATTAGTTTAGTTCAGCATTGCTATGTTCTAATCTTACTTTCTACTCTTCTATGCCAGAAAAAAACACAAACAGAACTTAGTATTAAATACTTACCCTGCTCCTAACATTGCACTTCCAATGCTGAGCATGCCACAACCACATCCTAAATCTGCAATTGTTTTGTTTTCAATATCATCAAAAGTATTGTGAATTGTATAAAGCATACATGCTGGGGGGAAAAAAAAACCCACAGGTCAATAATATCAAATAAGCATCTGATTAATCAAGAAAAGCTACTTTTGCCTTCAGAAAACTCTGAAATTAAGGTTTCTTGTCATGCAAAATTAAGCTGATGTTCTCACTGCCTGTAATTCATTTATACGTGAAAACAAGTCAAAAACATTTTGATGAATTAGAGAACTCTAGACGTTTGGTGGAGAGATTACACATAGAGCTGTGAGTATTGTTTGTGGAAAAAGTATGCCTCTAAATTTGTCTGGGGAAAAACAATAGACGTAAAATATTGGAAAAAATCACATTTAAGATATGGGTGAGTGTCTGTATATACACTTTTACTGTTTTTTGCGTGTCATGAAATAAGTCCATTTCAGCTTTCTCATTTACAGATTAAGATGTTTCTATCACAACATTATCTATCTTTTAAATCAATTTACTTGATTTTTGGATTGTACATTAATGGTATACTTCTAATGAAAAGAAGTTAACAGAATTAAAAAATAATTAATTTCATTCCTCCTGGATACAATTTCTCAACTACTTTTAGTGTAAAGGCTTCAAAGGAGATAATGCAGTCAAAACACTTTTTTTTTTTAAAGTGCTGATGAAGAACTAGTAAAAGAGACAACAGTGCTGTAGGTAACCTCTACCTGCGATATGAGGTCTCGTTGGATACTGTTCAAGAAGTAGTTTTGGACTTTCAAAAGTATCAACTTGTTGAAGACAGCTTTCCAGTTCTTTAAGCTTTAATTTCTTCATGTTTATAGTTTAACTAAGAAAAATAACGCGTAATCAGTTACAATAATATGAATTACACACTATGTTAAATTTTTATACTTAAAATCCCACTGTACAGCTCAGCATCTTCCAGGTGTTCTCATGCAGCTGTTTTAAGGGATCCAGCTGACGGCGCACTGATGACGGGGAACAAGCGCGGCGCTGGCTAACGCGAAGCCATTCCCGGACCGCGGCAGCCCCTCTCCTCACGCACGGCCAGTAACCGGCTCCCGCCCCAAGCTAGGCGCCGAAGAGGCCTCGCGCCCGCCTCGGCCCGGGGCTTCGGCCCTCGGCCCGGGGCTCCGCTCCTACCGACAGGCCCCGCCCGCCGCGGAGGCGTCCAGCTCTAAGCAGAGCAGGAACCGAGCCCCAGGGACCTCCACCAACCACACCGGCCGCTCGCCCGACAGGGCCCTCTCCGCGGCGGCGAAGCCGCTGATCCGCACGCACCTCCACCACCCCCTCACCGGTAGCCCCTTGACGCCGCCTC
Source organism: Aptenodytes patagonicus (assembly GCF_965638725.1). NCBI lineage: Eukaryota > Metazoa > Chordata > Aves > Sphenisciformes > Spheniscidae > Aptenodytes > Aptenodytes patagonicus. The sequence continues at coordinate 53,493,744 of NC_134954.1, read as the reverse complement.
CACTCACCGCAGCCCCGGCGGGGCGGGCTGAGGGGCCGGGCCGGGCCGGGCCGATCCGCGCGCCGCCGCGCACTTCCGCTGAGCCGCCCGGCCCCTCGCCGCGCCCCAGCCCCCGGCGCCGGGCCGAGCCGCGGAGCGACGGGCCGCCGCGCCCCGCCCCTTGCCCGTCCCCCCGGAGCGAGGCGGCCGCTGCCAGGCCTGCCGCAGGCCGCGGAGCCGCCGCCCCTTCCCAGGCAAACGGGGACCTGCGGGAATTAAATGCAACTAAACTTTCCCCTTTTTTTAATTAACCAATGCTAGCTTTCACTATCATGTATTATAAACATGAAACATTTTATTACAACCTTATGTGTTACCACTGTTACGTGTTTGTGAAAGCCCGGTCCCCCAGGCTTGTCCCCCAGCACTTTCTTCAGTGGTCAAGCTGGGACAGAAGGCAAAGTAATGGACTTCTACCCGTCCGGTGGAAAGGATGGTCCTTGAGAGAAAATAACAGATTTATTTACCTTTCTGTGTTCCTTCCTACAGTCCTGGAGGGAGACATACTGCACCGCGTGCCCGATATTCCCTGCCCTTAAGGAACCGCAACGCAAGACAAGTCACCAGAAGATGGACAGCCACAGGAAACACGGTGGCAAAGCCAGCAGAGGGGTGTCTGCCTTGGGGACTTGGGGTTTTGTCGCTGTCAGATAAAAGGTTACTTTTGTTTAGGGACAGATTTTTTTCTTTTAGCGTTTTCCATTACACAGTTGAAAATCTCTTTATCGAGCTTTAAAACTGTTGGTCAGCATGCAAGCTACGGTAACTCACATCCAAATACATTTCTCTCCCGGCAGGAGCGTGCAGACGCACTCCGGTACCTCAGGGCGTGGCGCTGCGGATGGCCCGGACACCCCGGTCATCCCGCCGGGCCCGCGGCCGCCCAGACGCGTGAGCTGCCGGCGAGATGCGGTGCTACTGCCGAAGCCCGTTGGTGCTCTGCCACCTCTAGCAGCGCTACTGATGGTAGCGAGCGCGCAACCGCGGGTCTAAAGTCTCAGAGGCGCTTCCCGCGTCCCCCGCAGGTGCCCCTGCCCTCAGGGCCGCCACCGCCTCGGCCCGGCGGGACCCCCGCGGCCCGGACACACCGGCGGCAACGCGGTGTCTTCACGGCAGCCGCTTCGCTGGAGGAGCGGCTCGGGAACAAAGAAGACCGCTACCGTCGGGGGCGCCGGCCTCCCCAGGTTGGCCCTCCAAGCGAACAGCGGTCGGGGCCGCGATGGCAGGCGGCGCGCAACCCGCGGCTGCCGTGCTCCCCGTCCTGAAAAGAAGTTTCAGGCCGGCGGGCGGCGACATTTTGTGGGGCGGCGGCGCGGGCCGCGCACCTGCGCGCTGACAGGGCGCCGCGGGCCGGCGGGGAGGGCAAAGGAAGAGGAGGGGTAATGTCAGGGGAGGGGAGAGGCAGTGTCAGGAGGAGGGAGCGGGCGGCGGGGGGGGGGCGCCGGTTCCGCGGCTATCGCGAGAGGGAGGCGCCGCTGGGAGGGGAGAGAGGGCGGCGGGGGGAGCCCCAGAGCCGGGAGCCCGGCGCAGCCGTAACGGCTCCTCGGTTTCCCATCATGGCGGGGGCCGGCGTCAGCGGCCGGGATAAGCGGGCGACGGCGGCGCGGCTGAAGACGGCGCTGGGCGGCGAGAGTGGTGCGGCGGCGGCGGGCGAGCTGCGGGCGCTGCTGGAGCGGGTGCTGGCCCCGGCGGCAGGCCCGGGCGGCGGCGAGGCGGCGGCCGAGGCGCTGGAGTGGTGCCGCTGCCTGCTGTCGGGAGGGGAGCCGTGGGATAGCTTCGTGCAAGCCGTGCGGGCCTACGACCCGGCCACGCTGTGCGGCCTGGTGTGGACGGCCAACTTCGTGGCCTACCGGTGCCGGACGTGCGGGATCTCGCCCTGCATGAGCCTGTGCGCCGAGTGCTTCCACCAGGGCGAGCACGCCGGGCACGACTACAACATGTTCCGGAGCCAGGCGGGGGGCGCCTGCGACTGCGGCGACAGCAACGTCATGCGGGAGGCCGGGTGAGCGCCGGGCGGCCTCGGCGGGGCGGGCGGGCACCTGCCGGCGGGGGCGGCCCCCGCGGCCGAAGCGACCTCCCCGCTGGGTGGCGGAGGTGTGTCCCGAGCTCGGCGTCTGCCCGGTGCCTCCCTGCGCGCCGGGGGAGGGGAGTGAATGGGGCACCTGCTTCCGTCTGGGTCGCCTTCCTCCATCCCTGGCTGCGGGTCGGACGAGGCTCTGTGGAAACGGCGCCCGGGCCGGGTTGAGCGGGGGTTCAGCCCCGCTTTCCCGGCCGCCGGCCCCGGCGGGGGGTCCGGCGAGGTGGCTTCCTTCTTTGTTGTTGTGCGTGTGCCTTTTTTTAGGACGCTTATGCAAATCTCGTTGCCCTTGCACCGAGTGCCTGCCTTCAGGGAAGTTGATAAGGCGGAATGCATGGGAGGCAGTACCTGACAGCTCCCAGCTAGCTGCCTTGGCCTAGCCCAGCTAATCATGAAGTGCGTCCAAATACTTTTGGGCTTCACCAGAGCAAATATGCCGAAATTAACGGATTGAGTAAGAGGGAGCCATTTTTGTGTGTTTTCCCAGTCTGCCGTTCATCTTGCCTTCTGTTTTTGCTAGTCTCGGCTTCAAATCAAGGAATTCGGTAACTCTTGAATGGGTACAACAGGGCAGGGTTTTGGGGAAGTCAAATGTCCTTTGTAGTCTGTAAGCGTGCAGACCTACTGGAGGCAAGACTTAAGTACCTGGTCAGAAGAAGAGGAATGTGGTACCTCATTATACCCTCCTTTGTTCCCTTTGTACTCAACGGTAAAAGGAAAGATCAGTCAAACAGTTATTGGGTGGAGGTGATACCTAGCCAGTAAACTTCAAATTTCACAACTGTGTGTCTTTTTGGAGCTCCCTGTGTTCCTATTCATTCACCAGAGAGCTAAAGACTTTGCTAGAAGACAATTTGGAGTGCTTGAGTGAGGCTTCTCTTTTGACTAGCTTTCTAGAATAGTCTCTGTTTTGATTGTCTTAGCTTTGGTGAGATGGCATGCTCTCATAAGAGCCATCTCATCTCTTCCTAATAAATCCTGAGTTGTGGCATACCTAGCAGAAAACGCTAGGAACTTGCAGAAATACTAAAACATTTTTCTTGTTTCTTTTCAAGTTTTTAACATTTACAATGTATAATTCTGCATCACTCACTCTGCATCTTAAGATTCCTTCTCTCTTTGCATTTCTACTTAGAGATTTTACTAATTCTGCTTTTTTCTGTTGCTTGAAGGTTATCATCTTGGCTCTGATTCTTTGCGGCTGTAGTCACCATTCTCCTGCTCTAGGCCTTGAGGTGGCTTCATTTTTTGTTTCTTGTTATGTTTTTTTCCCCTTTGTTTCTCTGACTATCTGCCTTCATCATTTCTTCATTCTTCCTTTTTGGTGGAATCTTTTCTTATTGGTAGACTCCCTCCAATGGAAGAATTTTTCTCCTCCTTTTGTTTTCGTTGATCTTCAGTGGTTTCAAGGGGCTACTCCTGAAGTGATTCTTTCTTAATCAGTTCTTGTTCAACTTCTGGTGATTCTGGTTTCCTCAGTATCACTGAAGTAACAGTTCCCTTTGATCTTGAGAAGTAAGAAAAGAATTTTAATGTCACTTCTTCCAGTGCTCAGTGTGGAATAGATTTAGGGCTCCTCTTAGTGGTAGGATTTTAATAGAGCACAGACAAATTGATCTACTTTAGGTAAATATTGAAATGACTTCTGATATTCCTCTCATCCCAGAGTTTATAGCTTTCACAATTGTCTTTTCTATTTTAAGCAGTTTTCTTCTTGAAGAAAGCTGGTTTAATACAGAAGAAATAAAAAATGCTGTTAAATTTGCAGTGTAAACAGATGCAAACCCTGAGGGAGTAAGAATATTCTCATTTCTCTGTTATATTTACCCTACTTATTACTTTTAATAGTAGAATTCAAGAGTAAATTGTCTTGGGTGTGAGGTAGGTCCCTTCAGGAGGTTTGACCATTCTAGATAAAGAATTCCATAGTATCTGTTCAGAAACAACACTCTTGAGTCGAGCAGTAGATTTTCCAGTCCTCCCGGACATACAGGAGGGCAATACATGGCAGTATATGGGGTACCTGCGCTCGACATAAGGTTGCTCTGCTTATCTAAAGAATTGATGTTAAGCCAGTGCAATTAAGTGAATTAGAAACTTTGTTTGCTATGCAAGACAAAGTAAGTTAAACTTAAACCAATGTAAAAACATTAATGTGTGCAAACACACAGTTTTGCCTGTTGACTTGAATTGTTTCAATGCAGCGTGTTCAGATAAACTGATTTAACTTTGTGTATACAAATCAATTGCACAATTACAAAGGTGGTGCTTTACATGTTAAAGTTAGGAGGCCTTCATGGTAGATTCAGGAAACCGGAGTGTGTCTAACCCGATATAACCTTGGCCACCACAGTGTAGGCTTCTATTAATAGCAAGGGAATCAAATGTGGAGCCTACTTAAGAACTTTATCTACCATCTGCCTGCTCAGATAAAATTTTGTGTAGGTATTGTATACTAATATTATAGTAACAGTAGTTTGTTTCTGTTGGTTCTTGTTATCTGGTCTTCATGTTCAGAGTTTTTTTTATTTGATGCATCTCAAAAAATACTTCTGATGAAGTCTTAGTTAACTGATCTGCTGTAAAGGAAATCTCTCCACCTTACCATCTGGAATATCTTTTCATTTTCTTTAGGGTGGCTAATGTAAATGTAGAGATGGTTTGGTCTGGGGTATAAGGATGTGAGTGTTAATCTTTTATTACTAATTGAATCTATAATTAACTTCTTAGAGATAACCGAGTGTTAATTTTTTATTTCTGATGCCTTTATATAAGGAAGCTGGAATATGGCGTAATAGACGGATGCTGATTTGCTTTAGGTACCTTGTATAGTTCTCATTTGTTTTAGAAAAATCAGATTGTCACACTCTTGGACCTTTTGATTCTCATGCAAACTTTAGCGTTTTTGATTATTAAGTTAATTACAGTTTGTCTGATCTACTAGAGTGTAACTTAGACTTTAGAAAATATCCAAGTTTGTAAATGTAGCTGTTTGTCAAAGTATTAAAAACTCTAGCTGTGGCAAGGTTTAACAGATTTTAAGATCCAGTGATATGTCAGTAGGTGAAAATAGTTTGTAGTCCTCTCCCATATGGTATCCAGCCATGGGCAAATGAAATTTTGCAGCTCTATCAGAGGTAATTAATAATGTTTTGAAGAAGGCAAAATCTTCAGTTCTAAAGCACTTATAGTAGACATATGCTCATAGTTCAGCAGGTGAGTTCATCTGTTGGAGGAAAAAAAACCCATGCAGTTGGACAGGGGGAAATGCAAATGAGTATTTTTTGGTTGGTAGATGATCTTGTGTTATAATGAAACTTGATAGTTTATAAAATAAGCTTGAAGAAAGCAATATGCCATGTGGTTATAATAAGAGTATAACTAGTCAGTAGTCTGTTACTGATGAGTACCGTCTTGTTTCTGTGGCTGTCTTGTTCTGATTCCCCTTTAAGTGTGTAGACAATAACCTGATATACTAGACAGCCTCTACACTTTGGCTATTTCATTCCCCCGTCTCCTGTTTCTGAGTATGCCTCACTGTGTGTTGACTTACTTGTTAATTTAATCATGTGGGAAGCAGATGTTTTAGTGCTGCATTACAGTACAAAGAGAATAATATCTTTATCAAGGGTTGCATATCCTGAAAGGCAAAAAGCCAGGTTAAGAATTTCATTAAACAGGTTTTTGCATTGATGTTTGCTGTGTATTTTGATGGTAGTTATGGCAACCGGTGGCTCCATTGCCATAGAACATTGCCTTCTCTTATGACTTATACCAAAGGGTCTAAGAAATTATCAATTTCCACTTGCGACAGTGGGCCATTTCTTTATCAGTAGGCATGTGTGAAGTAAAAAACCCTATATTTATAAGAAAGGTAACTCTTACAGATTGATGTTATATGCTGTGTGTTCAAAAGCACCTTCAGGTACCTATCTCTAAGCTTTCTGCAGTCCTGTCTCTAATGATCCATACTTACCTTTCTATTTAGCTCTGTGTCTTAGAGTATGCATTGGTGTAGGTTTCATGGAGATCCTGTCCAAGCTACACACTAGATCAGACTTCTTTTTTTTTTTTCTTCAGTATGTCTCTTGGGGACTGATGTATCTGTTAGGTCTACCATAATCCCTTATGAAAAGGCTGGAAAATTCTCTTTGCCTCCTCTCACTGCCAACAAGTATGAGAAGTATATTCTTAGTTTCTAGCCTGCTAATTTTCTCCTGCTTTAATTTTTTAGAACTGGCTCTGTTTTTTCAGTGCATTAAAATGTTTGCACCCGTAAGTATTATTGAATAGTTAGTTTTAGTTAAACTTAAGTTTTGGACAGTAGATAACCTGGTATTGATGACCTTTGCTATTCTGTCCCTGTATCCTTCTTTCCCTCCTTCTGACTCAATTCCTTATTTTATCCCTTTTCAGAGACACTTCCTTACAGGAACTCATTTCAATTGAAATGGCGTTGCTGTGCTGTTTGGGAGCTATGGAAGAATATATTCTATTTCTTTTACTTTCTGTTGCTAAGTAAGAGTAAAAGACCTTTTTCCTATTCTAGACTTGAGAAAACTTTAACAAACAGAGTGATAATAAAAAAGCAGGCTTGTTGTTGAGAAAGCTATTATTAATAGTTACCTTTGGATGTATTCTGTGTATGTTCATCAGGTAAGGTCTCTTGTGTCATCTTGGGTTGTAGCAGCTGTGATTCACTTAAGATCAGAAAAGTCAGATCTGCCTGCAGCTGGGTTCTAGGACATACAGGTAATAACTATTTTACTGGCATTGAGTAGATTATGTGGCTATTTTATGGAGTGTCTTGCAACAGTGAATCACCTGTTTAGCATACATACAGCATGTTGCTGCTTCAAGGTTGTCTCTTCCAGTGTGACTCTATCAATTGTATTCTTTAATAGTAAACAAGAAGGTTTCAGTTCTCCAGGAGCTAGGCTATTTTTGGTAATGCAGCCTCAAGGAGGGAAGAGTACTCTTTTGGACCTTTCGTAGAATAGAATCATAGAATCAGTAAGGTTGGAAAAGACCTCTAAGATCATTGAGTCCAACCGTTTCTTCAAGAAGTTGCTGAAACATGCTTTATCAACAAGCTGAGACCCTACACATTGTCAAGGAGTTTAGCCTCTGAGCATTATGAAAATATGTAAAAACATTCTCGTGTTCAGGATTGTTGGTCTGGTACAAATGGCGTTCTGTAGAATCTCTGTCAACTCCGTGCATCTTCTCTGCTTTTGAAGTCCTTTGGGCTACCAAGAACTTCTGGCTGAAGGGACTGAGGAGAAGTTTGAGCTGTACTGCCTGTTAGCTTGGCATGAGAGTCTGCATAAACCCATGGTCATGTACTTCTGGTGGGTATGACTCTTCAGAACAAACACTCCACTATCTGATCTTCCACATAGAAGGTACAGGAATTCATGCTGGGATTCACACTGACCACAGCATTTGAAAGAACTACAGTTACCATGCAGTAAATAATTGATTCCCTCTGCCCTCCTCCCCATCCTCCCCAGACATAAAGCTCAATATTTTGTTTGGCTGCTCAGGATTCCACAGTAACATTCAGTAGTTTTCGCAGAGCTTCATGTTAGGTCTTATCCTTGGAAAGCAAAAAAGATTTCAGATCACTGCGTTGATTAAGTCCGTCATGACATACAGTCAGCTCACAAACCTGCCTGTCTTGATTTCTCTTAAGAATGTCTCTAATTAGGACTACATCAGCCTCTAAATTAGTTGCTGCAATGTTTTCCAAATGGTTAACAGCCAAGTGATAATTTTGTATTACTGCTTTTAGAGCTGTGGCCTGACTAGATGCCATGTATTTTATACATGTCTCAGGAATAACGTGCAGTTGTTTCAGCGGCGTCAATAAGATACTCAAATGTATCAATATACAAAACTTCAAACATTTAGAAGCCCGAACTCTTGCTATGTTAGTCACTGAACAAACTTAAAATAAATGATGGTTCTACCCCAAAGGTTTTGCTAATAGGGCCAGTCTGGTTTGAAGAACAGAACAGTATTCTGAAGTTTGAGCTCACAAGATATGACTGCTGTGTATCTTGCCTTCTCTGAAATTGGCTTATTTATTGTATGACTTGTCTATTGCTTTGTAATATACCTTGGTATGTATTCAATTTAAGAAGAACTGGTGTTTTGCAGGTCTGTGGAAACAGTCTTGTTTAGATTTGTGCTAACCAGTTTTGATTTTCAGTTCCTTTGCTTTGATCCCACTAACTTCTAAAGCTCTTTTTATCCCTTTTGTGAAACTATCAGCTGTCCAGGATTCTAAGTTTGCTATGTCAGGGTGGAGTGTTACTTGTCTAGTACATATCTGATCTACATGGAGCTGTCGATGGATCTGTTGGCAGCAGAATAAACGTGATTTTGGGTGTGTGTTTGGGGAACACATTCCTAAAGAGCTTTTGTCTCTTAGATCTTTCTTAATGACAATTAATATAGGTTGATTCAGAGTTCAGCCTATTCTTCCTTATCACTTGCAGAATATCAGGAATTTTACATTTTAAAAAAATCCTGGAATGGTATCTGACAACTGCAGGTGATTTTAAATAACAGTATCCTAGGGGCCCTCCTCTATGGAGGATTCTGGTAGTAAGCTTTGAAAATAATATGAATTTTCTTTACATTGAAGTACTAGAGATAGCCGTTCGGGTATTACAATAGCAAGGACTATATAATGAACTCTGCCTTCATCAGGATGCATCTCTGTTTCTGCACAATACCTGCAGCGATAATAGCTCTGATATGAAACTCACAGACACTTACCTTTCCAAGAAAACTGCAAATTACATATATATGGACCTTGTCTGTTGGAGGCCTGATGAAAGTGGTGTCTTCAGCTTAAGTTGATAAGCTTTTATTAAAATCCACACATCTTACTCAAATCCTGAAGAAATGAAACTTGTTTTTACATTTGTCTAGCACTATGCAGTCGCTTAGAACTTTGTCAGATGAAGTATTTGGGCCAAAATATTACATGCCGTATGTTTGACCTGTTTAAATTTTCTTGGGAAAATTTTCTTAGCCAGAAAAATATTTTTGTTAACTCTCTTTTGGAAACTTGACTTTTGTTCTTTAAATAGAAGATGTACTGTCCACATGCTTTAAGGTTGATAATTGATGGGACTCTGAAAGCAACTGGGCAGGGAGGCTGTATGTGAACTAATGGTTTAGGAAGAGCGAGGGCCAAGCAAAGATGGCTCTGATGAGGGCTCAGGACCAGATATTCTGTTTGCTGATCTGCTTGTCTCTCAGACCTACTTTTGAAGTTGGCTGGGAATTCTGTGTTGTGAATGCTATGTAAGGCTAAGAACTCCGAAAAATCAGATCCTAAAAATTATGAAATTAAGCATCCAGAACTAGAATATGCATTGTATCTTAATTTCTCTATCTTTAGGTCCATATATAAAAAAAAAAAAAAAACCTTTAGACTCCATGCTGCGAAAGAATTTTGAACATAAATATTTTTATTCTGGGTTTTTTTTACTGTTAACCTTCATGAAGATTGCTTTTTAGAGTTGAGTTTGAAGAGTATTCTCATCAATGCCTTCTTCAGAACAGTGAAATACTAAATTCACTGCTCATTTAAGAAGTACTGTTCCTTTTCTCAACTGAAAAGGCTGCAGTTCCTGTTGGACAGAATGGTTAGAGACCATATTCATACATGCAAATGGATGAATTAAGATAATTTTTATAATCTTAATATTGCCATTAACAGCATAACTGAAGCCCTTTTAACTTGTAGGTGCTTCACTTTGCAATCACTGTGATGTTCGAAAAGCTGCACCAAAGAGAATGAGTATTATATTTGTAAGTTAGCGAGCTGTGTGTCTGTTATTGTACAAATATATTTTAAATTGTGTATAAATTGAGGCTTTTCGATCAAACTAGGTAAATGTAAGCTGTACTTAGATGCAATTACAGTGCAGTAATTACATCCCAGAGCATCCACCCTTTCTATAAAGGCAATATTTTTGCAGCAGAAGATTGTGTTACTCTTTTGAATTGCTCTATTGTCTATCAAAATGCTCAAATTCAACAACTTTGTGGGTCCATTCAAGCATAGGCTCAGCTTCAGCTCTACTCAGAAGTCCGTTCTTCCTCTTTCTCACTATATTTCTAAGGTCTTACAATTGAAACTGCCAAATCTACTGTTTCTGATTGATAGTGGGTACTTGTATACTAAGGAAACTCATTGTAGTTTTATCTACTATAGAAGATGTTTATGTCTGAGGACTGACAGAGAATAATAGAAATGCTCTTCTGCAGAGCTTCTTTGTCTGCTTTTTCTTTGAACTGGAGAGCTTGCTTCACTGAAGGGCACTCAATGTAGCACAGAGCACCAAGGGATCTTCTGGTGACTCACTGCCTCTCTTCCTGCTGTTCTGCAAGGATTGGAATAACTTCTAAGAGTCTAATCTGTGATTTCTAGCCTCTTAACCTGGCCAAACAGCTTTGTCATGAAGGCCTGGAAAGATGTCCTTTAAGGTGTTTTGGGGTTTTTCTTCTTGAGAAGCCATTAATTCTCTGCCGTGTTTCATTGTCCTCCATTATTGACTCTAGTGTCTCTACTTCGGAGCTTTCCTGGTTAGAAGGGTTAGACTGACATCTTTCCAGTTGGCTTTGCTTCTTTTCGCAGTCCCTAATAGCAGAAATGCAAGTACTCAGTTTTGTCTCTGAACTCCTCTGTAGCTTGCAGCTTTCTTAAAGAGCAGGAAGAGCTGTCATTCCTCAGACCTTGAAGTCAGTGCCACATTGATTCACTTTTGGAAGCCTGTTTTGCAGGTGAAAGGAGTTTAACTATTGAAATTTAATTACTAGGGTGTGTGGGGGAAACATGCAAAACTTAATTTTCAGAGGAACAGTTAGTTTATTTCTATGCATTTCTTCAGTTACCATTGTGTTTGTTGTTGGTTAGGGACAGTGGTTTTACATAAAGCAAGGCTACAATATATCAAAGTCCTTTTTCATCAAGATAATTTTCTAATCCTGATTATGCAAGTTATATTTTGTTCTGAATTAAGATTTGTTTTAATGTGAACTGCAAAAGCAGGAAAAAACATTTAAACACTCTTTACCAGTATATAAATAATGAAAAACCAGTTTACAAGAACTCTGAGAGGCAATTGTAGCACTCAAAAATATTTTGCATCTTGCATCTATTTTGTAGATTCAGTGTATGTAAGAATAGTATTTGTGTGTTAGTTTTACAGTGGGGACAAAATGCATACTCTTTTAAAAAGTGTGTGTTGAATTCTTATTTACAGAAATTACTCTTTTTGTTTGAATAATTCATGAAACACTACATGACATTATCAGTCGTGTGGTATACAGTATGAAATGTATGTAATGTCTTAAATAAAAGCTCAGTTTAGCTATGACATTGTTACTGAGTTGAAGAATCAATTAGAGGTTTACTTCCTTTGCTTAGGAATTGATTTTCAGTATGTTTCACTTGGGTCCTGTCACTTGGGTCCCAGATTCTTGTCCCTAAAAGCTTCTATTGGAGTCAGGTACTCATAGTGCTGTAGTACTGTAAGACTTGTGAAAATGGGATGCCTTCTTTTGACAGCTTTATGATCAGTTTAAAACAAATGATCTTTAAACATGGGGTGGCAGGAGACAAAATAGCAAGAGAAAAGTGAGGATAAAAATACTCCCTCTTTGTATACGTGAACTTATGTCAAGTTTCTGGAATGCAACTGAAACTTGAGATGCTGTGGGATGTAGTGGAAAGAGGACTGAGCAAATGTTCAAAACCTGTAAAGGTGTGGTCTGGCTGGTACTGAAGGCGTTTATCAGCTGCTGTAATAACTGGGGAAGTTTAAAAAAAATTCTCCTTTGAAGTGGAGGAGTTGGCTTCACAGTGAGCCTTGTATCTACCTGATCAACTGGTTGGTCAGGACAGCATCCTCCTGCACTGTTGGGTTTTTGGGTTTTTGTTGTCTGTGTTTTGCTCCCTGTCAGGTGAAGGAGGAAAGGGATGATGACAGGATGATCCAGGGGTTTCAGTGTGATTTCCAAGGAGGCAGGACTGTGAGTGTTGGTAGATTTAAGGTGGCCCAATGAATTTTTTTTTTTTTTTTTTAAAGTAAATAACTTCTGCTAGCTTAGCTTCTGAGCTGGTTTAACACTGGATCAATCAAGTGCCAGTGCTGGAACAAATAAGAGGGCTGAAGACAGAATTGTGGCCGGATTGACCTAGTTCAACTTAAGCAGTTGTGAAACTGTAGCCTAAAGGAAAGGAGTTATTTTACCTTGAAGCCACTTCTAAAATACATTTTGGAAACTTACGGCAGAATTATTAAAGATGGAAATAGTAGGAGAGAACGGAATGAATCTGGAAAGTCTGAAGTGAAGGTTGCTCAGAAGATGTTAATGTTGCTTATGTTAACAATACATGGTATTCCTTACTCATGTAGATGTCAACAATGTTCTACATCTTACAAATAAGATATCAATGCAGCGTAAGAAATTTCAGGAGTTATATTTGAAGTCATGTGGACAAGATTGCTTGTTAAAGCTCTGGTTTTATTTAAATGCAAGTTACTGTGTTGTTCTCTCCTTCTGCTGAAATGAGCCTTGTCTTTTTGTGAAAAAGCAATTTCAAAGGTAGGAAACTGCATAGAAAATAAAAACCAGAATATACTTTTGAATCAGAGAAAAGAATAAGGAAAAAAGATGATTATTTATCTCTGAAGATCTTCCAAGTCATTGTTTAGCATTTTGGTCAATATTTGTAGAAGAATTGTATAGCACTCTGTAAAGGCAATAGAGCTTTGAGTAGAACAGAGTATCGGTATTTCAGAATTGTGAAAGTACCACACAGTGGCAGGATCGGTTTTCCGTAATTCAGCATAAAACAGAGTCTCATGGCTGAATATTATAAGCTTGGGCTCAGTAAGATTTCTTCAGCCTGATTTGTAAATAAGAAAATCTGAGCATTGGCTTTCTGGATCATTGTGGCTTAGACTAATTCTTGCCCTTGAAATTCAGTATGACCAATAGCTCATCCAGTGGCAAGTCATGTCAGTAAGGACATATTCTGGGATCCTTACAATGTACACGTTTCTAGCTGTTAAGAACAGCTACAATAGTATATTGATTTCGGACAATAATACTGCAGCCTTTGAACCATAAATATAGACTATGTCTCATCTTGTAAAATGATACTGGCATTCCTACTTTAAGGTTTAGGGCCTGGTATCTAGAAATCGTTCCCTGTTTGGAACTGCTATAATTTGTGCATGTGACAGTAAAAGGACGTTTCCTTACAGTGAATCAAATTTGGGTTCTTCCTTGATTTTCTAGAACCTGTATTAATATAGTAATAATAGCACACTTTGTAAGTCAATAGTGCTTTCTTGGGAATCTCAAGAGAAGACATGATTCATAACCTTCAGCTACAGGATATGTTAAATTTGCGATAATTAATCCGTAGGCTGATTCACAAGTGGTATGCTGGCACAGGCTTCTTGGGGAGCAAAGCTTTTTATTTTCTGTGGAAGGAAGCTTTGTGCTTAGCAGAAGCTGGGACTCAAAGTGACTTTACGTGTGAGTGTTGTTACCGTGGCTCCCTTAGCTCGTGATCATAACCAGTGAAAACGTCTTTTGGCTGAATGCAAAATATGCAGGGCGGACCAGTAAAAGATTTTAAAACACACTGCATAGTAATTCTTTCCTTGCGTGTCTTTTAAGTCTTTATTTACTTTTGATCTCTTCTTATAAGGATAGTGGTGAAAGGGAAACCAAATACCTTTAAGATAATAAATGAGGTACCATATTGCAGCATAGATCAAGCCAGATTTGTGAGTTGTGGCAGTTCAGGTTTCTGTATGTGGATGAGACAAAAATGAAAAAGTGAATGACTTTTCATAACTTCTGTGAATGTCATTTGCAAAAGTGAGTGACAAAAGTGAAAACCATCCATTTGTGGATTAATTAACAGAAAGTTGTCAGTCATCACTGAGCTCTTTCTGTCAGGCACAAAAGTGCCCGACACTTTCCCCCCCAGGAATGGATAGGCTGTATATACAAACTGCAAATCATCTGGCTAGTACTGTCCTTGTTTACCTTTTCTTAATAAAAAGTGTCATTTCTAATGTGTAAGAGCAAAGGAGAAGCTCTTAATCTTTAGTCTTGTGAAGACACTAGCCATTCTTGTGAAGATGCCATCTTAATTGCTGGACTTGTATCCTCCTTTTTTTGTGTGTGTGTGTGTCCCCCCTAAATTCAGATACTTGCTTTGTGGCTTTCTTCTATTTCCTTCTTCTCTTAAAGGTGATACTTTAATGGTCTTCAAAGAAGAAAGGCTTATGTTGTAGAAAATAGCAGCCGCCTTCTGGAAAATATGGCATAGCAAATATAGTGAAGACATTAATAAATTTAGAAAACAAATTTTGTATTCAAACAAATGTGAATCCATTTCCGAATCTTTAGTTTGGAAAAATTACTGGTAAAATCTGGTGAATCCTTTCAGTAAAGTTTACTCTTGTATGGTGTGTTTTTAGACTCTATTCCTTGTTAGTTTCTTTTTTGACATGGGTAAATAACTCTTTGATGTTGGTAAATGTCCTTTCTAAAAATAGATTGGGAGCAGAAAAGTATTCAGTGGCTCTTGAGTCAGGCTCATGTTAAGTCAGTGGGAAATCATTCTGTCTGCTCTAATGGGGTTTGGCTCAACCTCATGTCATTGTGCATTAGCCAAGCCTCAACTACTACCACACAGGAATTCTCCAAAGAAGAAATGTTTTCTTTTCTTTTTAAATGAAACAATATGCACAATTTTTGCAGGGTGTTTCTATCATCCTTTGATAAGTAAATCTTAGTTGCTATACATTTGAAATAAATACTGATCCTGCAAACTCTTATGCTTTTGGAAGTTGTTTTTATTAATGTCAAAAGACATTAAAATAAAGTCATTATCTGAATGAGGACTTGAAGAATCAGGTCAGCCTCTGATTATTTCGCAGAAAGGAGAGGAACTGTTTTAGTTCGATATCTTCAGTTAGGCTGTTTAGAAATTGGGAGATATGTGTTGATAAAGAAAAAGTCAATGTTTTTCTAATTGTTCAATGGAAGAGGCTTCTAACATGTATGGGAAGAAACTGGGATGTTAGATATGTGAACTTTGAGAAGGGAAAAAAAATTGGCACCTTTATAATTTGCTGGACTCGGAAACAAAATGGGTTTGAACATAGTAGTTGGAATTTCAGAATACCATTTCTGCACCACCTTTAATATAAAAGTATATACTCTCTGAAAAATGGAAAAAGTAATGGTTTTCTTAGTATATGTTAACTCTGCCAAGCTGTGCATGGCTAACATTTTTCTCATCTGTTTTATAGGTTTTGTAAAAGACACCGGATTAAGTCAAATTCAAATGTTCCATGTGTCCCGAAAGACTTGTTGATGATGTCAGAATTAGTTCTTCCACAGTTCATCTTTAGTCTTATTCAGCACTTAAGAGAGGGGTATAATGAGCCTGGTATGTTTTAAATTTGCATGTATCTAGCATATCTTACCATGCTGCTATTTCTTGCTTTGCAGTCTGTGAAGACACAGTACATGAATACATGAATTCTATCTATAGTTTATATCACCAAATTTTGTGCCTCTTTTCCTAACAAAGTTACTGCCTGGCTAGGCGGTTTGATTTTGTTCTCTGCTGAAGAGCTTCTTA
Source organism: Aptenodytes patagonicus (assembly GCF_965638725.1). NCBI lineage: Eukaryota > Metazoa > Chordata > Aves > Sphenisciformes > Spheniscidae > Aptenodytes > Aptenodytes patagonicus. The sequence goes on along the minus strand of NC_134954.1, from coordinate 53,477,926 downwards.
AATATGTTTTAAGGGTTACCTAGCATTGTGTTGAGCTCTTCCAGAAAATGAAATCAGGGTTAATCTGAAACTTGTACATGTGAATTTTAGAGCATTATGAATATATAAATTAATTTATTTTGTCATGGCCATAGCTGGCCAAATTACATTACATTTACACCAAAAGTTCTTGTTATGTGGTTTTCAGCTCTTGATCTGCCATCAGAGAAAGACCTTCATAAAATCCTCCAGGTTTTGGAGCCTCATGTTTCATTTCTAGAAGACTTGACCAAAATGGGAGGAGCAATGCGATCAGTTCTTACCCAGGTTTTGACTAGCCAACAGTTCTACAAAGATCTTAGCTCTGGTATGTTTGTGTTATTTCTAATAATTAAATTTTCAAATGATGAAGAATTTAAGGAGATAAGTTTTGTTTACCACTTCAGTTTCTGCGTGTTTTTATTTGACTTCTCAAAACCCAGAAAAATGCATGTTTTTAAGGATTTTTTGTTGTTGTTGCTAGAAGGGGGGTGGGCTTCAGGAGCAACTAGAAACATTTGTTATTAAGACCTGTAAGAGCAAACCTCTTATCTTCTGTGTCCCAGATAACTGTATAAAGATACGTCGTTTCAAAAAAGTTTTTATAATAAATCCATTCTCTTTAAAGTGAAGTGAGCACCGCAGCTTAGTACTTCCAAATAAGGCATATCAAGCTTATTCAAAGTGGAATCTGTCTAACTTATTTTGGGATCTGCTCTCACAGAGGTTACTGGAGGAGACCTGAATGGCAAAAGGCCGTTGTCTGTCCTGCAATTCTGTGCAAAGCCTTTTTTCTTTTTTTTTTTTTCTTAAAAAGAACCCCCCTACCCCCAATTATTTATTCTATCCTGTACCAAATAACAATGAATCTGAACATGTTGGGCAGTCACTATTAATCCCAAACCACCTAGTATAAATTAACTCCATCTTATTTTCTTGTGATTAGAAGGTGTCTTTTTTGAGTCCTTTGCATACTTCCTTTGCATAGGTATGGAACCAAATAGTAATCACTGTAGATTTAAGTTGCCATAACTGGCTTGGGCAGCAGCTAGCTGAAGAACAGGCATCCTCCCAATCTGTATTTGAAAGGAGAAACACTTAGGAAAGCTGCCTCAGGGACAGTTGTCTTTATTCTGTTTCCTTCCTCTTTTTCTTTCCTGTTTAATAATATTTCCTATATGTGATGGATTTCTCGAGATAGAAAAGTGGAGAGGGAATGGGAAATAAGGCATTCTTATCTGGACTCTTGGAATGGAGAATATGCATGTCTGAGTAGGTACAGTTTCTGGGTAGGGAAAGCAAAGAAAGGGATTTTAGAGCAAAACCTGCCCTTCTGACTTTGAATGCAAAAGGTGCACAGCTAAAAAGATGCTGTCATCTTTTTAATGTTTTCTTTTCCTTAAACACTTGACACAATTTGCTCCTCTAAAGTTTAGTTTTTCCTTATATAACAAATGTGTTGGGGTTTTTTTAGTCCATTTCTTTGTGGAAAATTTTATATCCTGAGCATGCAGTGTGACTTTGCTTCATCAAACAGTTGAAATGATGGTATCTTTATGAATAGTCTCTGTTAATTGCAGCTGTCAAAACTTGAACTTTGAAAGAAGAATTCCAAATAATAGAAATTATATATGGCGTATTACCGTAATTACTGTTTTTTTTCTGGTTTATTTTTTTCCCATTGGAAATCGTAGGTCCCTGTCCTTTCTGTCCAAAACCAACTGTTTTGAAATACCAGAACAAATCCTTTTTTTGCTGTAGTGTTAATGGTGGCAGTGCTGGTAAAATAGAAATTAAGTACATAATTTAGAAGAAAACACTGTGGTGGAGGGGAAAAACTGAGAAGGTTTCTGGTCTTTTGGATTTCAGTTCATCAGTTGGAAAAACTTTTTAGCTTCTACATCTCATAATTGTACAGCTTATTAAAACGTGGACCATTTTTTAGATTGCTTGCATGGAATATGAAGTGTATGAACCAAGTAGCTGCTGTTGTACTTTAATGCTGTTTTACATATGTATTCAAGGTGTTGGAGAGAATGCATGTGCAAAGAAAAGTCATGAAAAGTACCTCATTGCTTTGAAAGGCTCTGGACTGGCATTTCCTGAGGATAAAATTGCATGTGGTATGCAGGAACAAGGAGCTGGAACTAGCACATTAGCAGTTCAAGGTTTGTGTAGAAAAATATTTTAAGAGAAGACTTCATTATTGCTGGTTTTTATATAAACTGTTCTTTTAGTTTATTTTTTAAAAAAACAAATCTTAATGAAACTTAAGGCATTACCTGTTACTTAGTGCACCACCAAATTACAGGACTCATGTTAATTCTATCAACAAAGCTAAACATATTAACTTTTTATTGCTAATATACTAAGCGTCATTTCCCAGTCATAGCGTTAGTGGAATTTGAGTAGGCAAGATGAAATTGCTCGTAGTGGAATTTTGTCACTGCAACTGAGTTAAGCCACCTATTCTTACAAAAGTGCTGTGGATTTTTTTTGATCACTGAAGGCCATCAGAGTTTTTTGCAATTTCTGAAAGAACACATCTCTGTTAACTCACTACGTTGAAGTTCTGCAATGGAACGTACTTGCAAATCCCTAATTTTGTATTGCTTGGAAATCTTACTCCAACTTCTCAGTCCACTGCTGTGTATCTTTTAAAGAAAGTTAATGTAGTGTTTCATTTCATACTGGCTCATTAAATATCATAAAATACTCTCTTTTCAGTATAAGACTTATGAAAGGAATCTCTGAATTTTTTTATTTCAAAAGGTTTAGCAGGTACTACGGCAACAGCAGGACAAGGGGATTCTTCAGATGAGGTGAGACTGTTTTTAAAGATTATAATGAACTGCAACAGAATATTAAATGGAGAGAATGTTTGCAGCCAAATCCCACAAACTTTAACTCTTCTATCTGCCACATATTCTCTCCATTTTAATAATTAGAAATAATGGAGATATAAAGGAATAGATCTTATGCCTTTGATTTACTAAGGACCTCTTGAAAAGTCCTTATTTTTGCTAATACTATTTCAGTTTAATTTATGTATGTAATGTAGAAGAAACTTGCGTAGGTAGTTCAAAAGTCACTATCAAGTAAATTGGGCTTGATTAAAGCAAACTTAAAGCATGTGATGCTGTGAATGGTGTTAGTAGTTTTGGCACTTGAGAATCCAGCTGAACTGGTGATAGCAGCAGTGAGAATTTCTCTGTAGATAAATTCCCATGTGTAGACTTGACCTTACTTATGAAACACATTGAGTGGGAGTAAAAAGGAGGGAATCTCCTTTTAGATTGAGCTGTAATAAATAAGTGGAATTTAATGAGGAAAGTTAAATTCTGGTAGAGTTACTTTATCAATTCTCATTTTTTTTCCCTACTATTTAAAACCTAATTTCAACTAGTAAGCCTTAGCAGTCATTCTGGTAGGGTAGTATAACAAACTTTAAATAATGTAAAATATAGTTTTTCATAGGATTTTTGCTTACATTGAATTCTATGTGAACAAGTATTGAAGTAAAAACAATTGTTCATGTATGTCTAAAACAGTCGTATGACATGTTTGCCTCTGTCACGAGCACAGCAGCATCTGTTACGCTTTCAGCAGTGCTATTTATAATTTGGCATTTTTCAAAGTATTGCTTGTTGTTTTTTCACCATCGCTTGACAAACAGACAGACAGACAAAAAAAAAACCCAAAACCCGCAAAAGACTGCTGACAGTATCACTTCTAAGGCCCATGAAAGAAGGCGACAATTCAAGTTAATATTAATAACTTCAAGTAGTATTTCCAAATAAACTTAAAATGCTTCAGCATGCTTCTTTCTGTTTTACCCTTATAAGTGATGAGGAGAGGAGAGTAAACTGAAGTTCTTAAGAATCTGAAGAGAGATTGGATATCGCTGACATTTCTTTTGGGAAAGAAGTCCAAGGTGGAGGTAGAGACAGAGATGTATTTTAGGGAGAAGGAATGTTTTATAGGGAAAAGATAATTTTTTCAAGGAAAAGATTTTATGAATTAAAAAGGGAGGAATTACAGCAACTGCATTATAGCTTGCTATAGTTAAAGATACCTGTTTTCTAGAGAGATTTTTCTTTCTGATCTCCAGGATATAAAGATGCATGTAGGTATTTTATTATGTTACCGCAGATGTGATTTTTCTGAATTGAAATTCTGCATATACTTACATACCTAGAATCAATTTTAAGATGTTAATTACATTATTAAGATACATTGTAAAAAAGCACAAGACCCTGTTTTGAAATCTGTATTTAGAAAATTTTAAAAAAGAATGAGGAAGTAACATACAGATAAAACAATAAGCACTCAAAATTTAAATGTTTTCTAGTATATATTTTCACTTCTGAATTTTCCTTTCATATCTTTTAATAAAATCACATTGATACAGTATGGGATGCAATTAAAAATAATGTCAAAAGTTTCTTGATTTTTTTTAAACCAAAAAACCCTCAGTTAGTGGCATCTCCGAAGAAAGTTAATTTTTTATTTTATAATCTTCTTCTGAATTATGATCTGCTTGACGAATATGAATTGCTGAAAAGAAAGTCCGGTCCTTTCATCCAAAAGCCAAAACAGAACTGTGCAGGTGGAAGGTTGAAATGCTTATTAGAAAAATTATGTTATTAGAGAAATTAAGAAAAAGTTACCTTGTTTTATGACTTCTCTTCCTCTTCCCTGCCCTCCCCCATAGGTTACAAAGGGCACTTACAGCTTTTCTAATGCCTTATTATACTCTCTTATAGCAGAGTAAAACTATGTTCTAATTAAGAAATGTGGCAAGAGTACACTTTTAACTGGATTTTCTTCCTCTGGTATTTAAGATGAATCTAGAAAGGTTAATGTTCTTTCTTACCAAGTAAGTCTTAAAGGTAGCATTGTTTCACAGATGAAAGGCTAGATTACAAAATTTACATAGGCTACAAATTAGAGCAGTGCTTCTGCAGGGAACCAAATAGCTTGAGAAGTTTTGCATAGTTGAGTATTTAGTAGATGGTTCTAAGCTAAAAATGAATCTGAAGGATGGATGTATCCTGAGATGTGTTGTGGGTTGTTTTGTTTTGTTGTCCCTGTCCCTCCCCCACCCCTCAAAACAGTATAGGCTCAGTTGCGCTTTACTTCTCAAATGGTTTGTGTTCCATCCTGTGGTATTTTGGAGAGAATTCACCATTAGTTTCCTTTATTAGCTTTTCTTCCTCATGTTTTCCTTTGTGCAAAAGGAGGAAAAAAAGGCCCTCTCTAAAACTGTCCTCCTATTTAAGAAGTTTTTATGTTCCAAGGAATCAAATAAAACCCAGTCCATGAACATTTTTACCACACTGACGAATAAACCTTTTTGTATGGGATATCTCTATTTGCCTGCCCTTGTAGTTTACTGAGCACTGAATGCCTTATCGCTCAGCTATATAGTTATTGACTCCAATTGCTGTTTAATGTAATTGTATAAAAATCTATGTATAATATCTTTATTATCTGAATTTACAAGAGATGTGTCACACCTTAGGCATATTGCTAACTATTCTATTATGTAAAGTAAATCTACATAGATCTTTGCTGTTATCTGGGTATATTTACACAGCGTTATCCAATGGCTAAAAAAAAAGGTGTTCTACATTTTGCTTACTCATTCTCTTACTCTTTATCCCTGGGCTTGGCAGACACCATGTGACCTAGCACTCACTATCTCAAGGCTGACATTGACATTGCACTTAACATTAAGATTTAATCCTACCTTACTGAAGCAATGGAAACCAACTGTCTAACATTATTGAGGGGAAAAAAAAAGTTCTCAAGAAAGCGTTCCTCATAAGTCAATTAATTTTTCTTCTTTTTAGTAAAATCACTTCAAAAGTTGCAATGAAGACTGTTATATGTTTAAATTTTTCTCATACTGTAGAAGGGGAAACGGATTTTGTTTGCCAGAGCAGTGGTGTTGGAGGCTAGAATCCAACACATTAATCACAATTTGTATACCCAGATGCATTATTTTCTGATTAAGGCCCTTCTAGCAACTCTCTGGATTAACTGAGAGCGCTGAAGAGGCCTTGAGACCTCCAGCTATCAACTTTCTAGCTACAGGAATTTAGATTCCTTTTCTTCAGGGCAGAAGACTTAAACTGCAGAGTCCTGCAGTTCATAGTAATATCTCAGCAGGTCTGATTTTTGCTTTTGAGTTGTTGGCCCCTCTGATGGGGGAGTGGGCAGTGGCAACATCCTGGCTCCCAATTGAAGTACAAAAGTAGCATGTGTTCACAAAGACCACCGGACACCTAAGAGTTCAAATGTGTGCACATCTTAAAATGAATTTTCAGATGGAGGTACTGAAAGGTTAGGAAAATTCAGTCCTTTCATTAACACAATACTTTTGGTCAGTCCTTAGATATAAAATATGAATAATCTTTCTCCCAAGGAAGGATAGTAATTTCTTGAGTATCGGATTCTTTTATCGTTCCAATGAAGTTCAGAAGTAAAATATGGCATTTGCTTAGAGGAGAAGGATATTGATTACTTGTTTTTAACAGTAGATATCTGTATTATATATCTAATTTTATTAGATCCAGTGGGAATCTTTCTTTATTTCCACTGTTTCATTAGGACTACCATTGTTAGTAAAGATCCATGCAGCATTTAATATAGTCCTGTAATGTCACATTCTTTTTTAACACCCAGTGTTAGATTTTGTAAAGTGGTGGTGATGATGTTTATAACTTGCATTGCATTTTGGAGCCTTTGCTGTTTTGTTTGCAGAGTGCCTTGAAAGCTTCAGATGAGAAGTGCCTGTGTAAAGTGTTTCCGTTATTCTGTAGGGAACAAGCAATTAGAATTCAGCAATTAGAATTGGCCTCTTAAAGGTGTCAAAAATACTTTATTCTTGCATCAAAACTTTATATTAATTAGAAAATGTCTAACTAATTGTCTGTGTTGCCAACTTTAATAGCCAATATGTTGGCTGATATTTTTTTTTTTAGGAAACAAAAAAACCCAAACCGTACAGATAAATAAGGTGAAACCTTGGATGTGCAACAGTTGGAAATTTTGTAGTGTTAAACATTTTTGTAGCAATCAGTTTCAGAAATCAAAGCAAGTAACCTTACAAAATTAATTAAATAGATGAAGATGTCTGAACTTGCAGATGATAATGTTGCCTGTAGGGGGGAAAAAGGCAATTTAAAAAATTGTGTTTTTTCTAATGAGTTGCACTGAGTCCATGGTTCTTGTAAACAGTAAAAGTATTTTTCTGGTAAGAGAGTATATTCAGGGCTTTTCTGGTTTAGCTTGATAGTTAAACCAGAATTTTGAGAGCATACCATCTCTTGGCAATACAATTCTAAATATACGATTATCAATTTTTTAAACTCTTCCCCTACCCCAGGAGGACCAGGATGGTAGCCAAGGTGTGGGCAAGCGCAAGAGGGTGAAACTAAGCAGCACCACCAAAGGTATTTATAAAGTACTGATCTCAGTTTATCATATTTGCTTTATGTCTATCTTAAAATTTATCTAGGGATGTTCATTCACTTCCCAAGCACTGTAGTGCTGCATGTGACAGGTATTTAACATAGCAAAGTCTAAAAAAGAATAGCAAGTGAAATTGTGATAATTGGCAACTTTGATTTCCCTTGAGTGAGTACCACTGTCTGGGACTCTGTTTGACCCGTCATTTTGTCACCTTCATGTTGTAAGTTGACCTCTAAAAATTCATTCCATTTTCACTGTGTGGCTGGCAAGATTGCAATGCAGCTTAGCAAACAAGTTTTTGATGTATTTGTTCTTAACAACTTTTTTTTCATTATGCCACTTTACAGTATGATTGTGTTCTCAGCCAGGCAAGAATGGTTCTCTCTGGTTCTGGTTGATCTTTCTGTACTGTTTACTAAACATTACTTAAACTAGTAATGTTTAAGAAAAGGTAGTTGAATGAAGTCTCCTTTGAAACCGCTCCGTTATTTTACTAGATTGAAATTAGTCCTCTGTGCAATTTCTAGTCCAACATGAGCAGCTCTCACACTGAGATCAGGGCAAGTTTTAATTCAAGAATGAACATAGGCTAGAGACAAGGTAGCCCTATCCTGTGCTTGTCCTTGACATGTTTTTGTGCTAAAAAGTGTTTAAATAATAATATTTAAACTCTTATTACTAAATAAAGAACGCTGTTGTTTTTTTAATATGAGTATGAGGAGACTGACATAGGAAGCACAAAGAAATTGCAAGCCCTGAGAAAAGAACATTTGGGTGAAAAACTGTGGTGAAAGTTGGAATAAAATTTCTGGAAAGGCTTTGGAGTGAAGGTTTGGAACTTGAATTTGAAATGCAAGGGTTCATGAAGTCAGTAAAAAGGTATGAAGGTGTTGTGAAGAGTATGGGAAAGTATGATTGTTTCTAGTGGTTTCAGATTGAAGGAAAAAGGTTGGGAAGCTGGAAAAGCAGAGAACTAAATGTTTTGGCAACAGTATTGTTCAGAGGTGATCGTAGAAATGGTGTGTGAAAGATTGTGGCAGAGAATAATAAAGTGGAAGAGGTGGTTGTTTTGGAGAAATGCAGGAAACTTACAGACACCCAAGGAAAGCTCTCTTACTTGAATTTTAGAGGCTATTAGCTTGTCTAAAAGATAAGTTAGAGTCAGGTAATGCAAGAAAAAATGCTGGTTTTCTGATGCATAATAACTGATTATGGGAAATAGGCAGGGAGGAAGCTCAGGTTGAGAAGCTGCCAGATCTGAAAACCAATATAAGCAGTGACATTTCAGGAGAAGTGATACTTTTAATTCAACATTTCATTTCCCCCCAGGATTGTAGTCTTCCCCCTCTGAGGCATCCCAACATGGACTGTGCTTATGATGTTGATAGCTCCTAATATCAGCCCCAGAGGAGGGAGTCTGCCAATGGGGGAAGGGTAAGTATCTGTTTTTATTAAATATTGAATAGTTTTCTGAAGTTTTCAGTATTCATATTTTATGTCCAATAGGGTATAAAATAAGAGTATGAAAAGAAAATTTTAGAAAACTGAGTATTGAATAAAAACAGATTTACCTTTTCCGTATAAGCAGACTCCCTGTCCTATGCTAGGTCTTTAGTGGTACTGTCTTCATAGAGGGTTATTTATATACTGGGGATATCTTGGAATGCTAAGACTCATATTCCAGAGAGATGTTTACAACAGTCTATGGGGTCTTTTGTGGCACTAGGAAAGAATAAAAGGTTTCTTTAAAGAAAATACAGGTTTTATGCTGAGGTTCACTGATACAGGTATGGGACTGAGTATTGAGAGAATTTTTATTTTTACTCTAAAACCTGCATCCTGCATCCATCTGAAATACCTGATATTTAAGACAACTTTAAACCCACAGGCACTATATTTTTTTTTTTATTTGTTGAAAGAAATTTAAAATCGCATGGTACTTTTCACAAGAGCGGGAACATTAGTCCCAGTGTTCTTGACAAATTTTCCAAGTTGGGTAAGAGCATTCTGCCTACTTAAATTCTGTAACAGGTATAAGTGGATATATATTCTTCTGTCCCTGCCTGAAACTGCTTTATAAAGAATTTGATACGCACTGTTCGACTGTGATACATGTCAGAGAAAGCTGCACATCAGTGACAGATAAGGTGTTGTGTCACTTGTCTTTATGCCCCGTGTTCTCACTCAGGGGCATTTGGCATGTACCTAAACCTGTGCTGTCTGTTCTGTGGACAGAGGACTTCAGTCTGCATGGCTACCAAGCTTTCATGGGCAGTAAAATCACATACGCAATTTCTTAACAAGAGACGAGGAAGAGAACATAAATGATCATCATATGTTTGCTGCAGTAGGTGATGTGTAATGTTTTACAAAATATTTTAATATTAAAATATCTTTCATGACTCTGTGAAGGTAATTTTTTTATTTCAATGTTTGTAGAATATATTGAATAAAACATATTCTTGTCTTTGTGTGGCTTGCTAAAGTCTTGAGGAGATCCCTGAAGTTTAGATTATTCGTTATTTCTCATGATCTTTTGCAATTCCTGAGATGTTTTGGGCTGATTGGTCACTTGGCTGGGGAACTCTGACCTTTGGTAATGCTGGAAAATGGATGCAATTCCTGCTTAGGAAAAGTGCAAATGGCTATCCTGCTTAGGATAGGCACAAAGCTATCCAGTGCAGTCCCTAAAGCTGCCATACTTCCGTGAAGAGGCGAGTCTTCAAGGCCAGAAGATGTTCAGCTTAAGTGTTTTTGAATCTGTGCTGATGGGAACGCTTCATACAGTCCCATTGGAATATGGGATTTGGGGTGGGGTGGGGTGTGTATATCCTCAGGTCTAGTTGATTTCTAGGTATAAAGGAACATTACTATTATTTTCTTTAGTCCTTATATGTTACAGGAGTGAACAATGCCTGTTGTAGTTCTAAATCATAAGTAATCAACCTCTTGAAGAATGATGATAAAGAGTCTTTGTATTTTAGTAATTTTTTTAAATGGGGTTAATCTGATTTATGCTCTGTCAAGCCATAGCTTCATGAACAGTTTATTCTAGCAGAGGTCAGTTTGTGCAGCTTTGCAATCATGAAACTGATCTGCTTGAAAACGCAGCTGACAGAATGGAAAGATGACTTGATTCCTACATAGGTACAGCACAGGGATGTACTGTCAGCATGAGTAAGGGGGCAGAGTGAATGGCCAGGAGTTGAATGGGGAAAGATGAGACTGTCTCTTCTGGTACCATCAGGAGCTAGTGCCTGATTATCTGATTATGGTAATTTTTATGTTAAAAAAACCAACCAACCAAACAAAAACTTTGTTGTTGGTCAATCAGTACATATATTGCTTTAAAAATATGAATAACTGATACATTATTGCTTCTGTTTAGCTTGTTTAGAGCTTTGTAAACAGAACATAAGTGTTCTTAGGTGATAGAACTCATCACTTAATCATAAATTGTATTTTGTTGCTTTGCTATTTTAACTTCAGCTAAGTAGTAGTCTACATTAACAGTTTCCCTTGATTCAGTGGCTGTGTAAATATTGTGCAAATTGCTGTGATTCATTACAATCAGTGGAGCTATTACAGTAAGGTGTTATGATTCAATGCAATCAATGAAGACTGGACTCTGTGGTAGAATTGTACTGAAAACTTTCATTGACTTCTCTGGGAGGTCCTTTTTATTGTTACAGATTCTGACACTGTGCAGTGTTGGCCATGTTCATTTTCCCAGTGTTTTTGAAAAAACATTATTTACAGAGCGCACTAAGATGTTCTTAGATTTTTGTTACTGAATTTTATATGACAGTGCAACTGCACTACCATTATTTTTAGTTTTAATAATTATTACATTACACATCCCCTCCTCCAACCTTTTATGCAGATCAATCTATCATGGATGTTTTGAAGCATAAATGTTTTCTAGAAGAATTATTATTTTGGACAATAAAATATGAGTTTCCACAGAAGATGGTGACTTTCTTACTCAACATGCTGCCAGATCAAGATTATAAGGTACTTACCTTACTTCATTCAAACTTAAATGTCTTTTCTTATTCACATACTTAGTGTATATTACACCTTGCATGAGACCACATATGTTTATATTTGAATAATAAGCAGTAAAATAATGCAGATCTTTTACCTTGTTTTGAGTATTTGGTTAGAATGTCTAAAGTGTATAGTATTTGAAGAGAGATGTTGACAAAACAAAGATGGATAATTCTGGCGCAGCAGTATTAATTTTGTTTTCATGGTTTGCTTTTTTCTTTTTTGGCTGTTAGTGCATATTTGCATGTGTTGAATTTCGTTTTGTTTTATTTTACTTTGTAAATTGGATTTTTATCTGTTGAAAGATGTGGATCAGCACTAAATGATTCTGTAGTGTGGTATGACTGGTAAATAATTGCAGTGACTTCATTCCTGTTGCAACTGTTGTAGTAGGCAGTGATTTCTCCATGTAGGCCATTACAGTGTGAGTGTTCTTGCTGCAGCTATGCCCTAGGTGATTTTGGCAGCCTTCCAGCTGCTTCCTTACAGAGTTTTGCAGTTGTCTATACCAAGTGTCTCCTGGCCTGGAGTCATGGAGGCTGGATGTCATCTTCCTGTTTTAAATCTTGGTGTGCAGCCAGGTTTGGTTGTTTGCTCTACATGTTCCAAGACCAAGTATACATAGCAATCAGGCTTAACATTTTGCTCTGATCATGTCATACCTTTGAGCCATGCAAATGTTTTGGACCTTCTCAATCCCTGCTGGGAGGCAAAGATCAAGAAATCCTGAAGTCCAGGTATGCAGATTTCTTCAAAATGTCTGTTTATGATGGGACAGCCCTGTATTTGTGCCCCCTTAAAACCTTGCTGTATCAAAGCAAAGGATATGAAGATAACTTGCAAGGAAGAAAAAGATAACGTATGGGCTTTCAGCAATACTCTGTCCATGTCAAGACAGCGTTTTGATTTGGGATACCAGCATAGATTCATCTTGGTCTTGGATTCAGCTAATACATGAGGACACATGAGGACTTCTTGACTGATGATCCCTTGCCATGAAGCTTGAATTCTTCTTGATCTTTGGAGACCCACGTGGGCATCCGGTTCTCCTGATCCATTGCCAGCTAAAGTCCTGCCTGTAGAAACACCCAACTGCTAGCAGCGTGTGGAGGAATCTGGTAAGTGTTGCTATGTTTACCTTTTTACTATACCATGTAATAACAACAACTTTTAATGATCATGGGATCTTTTTTCCTTTGACAGCAAGCCACAGTCTTCAGTGGCTTTCTTCACTGTGTTCATAATCTTTCTTCACTATGTACTCAGAATGGAGACCATGGTATATTTGGTTTCTCTACTGGCTGCCACCTTTATCTGGAAATAGTCCATCTTCCACCTACCAATACTGTATGTTCAGATGAAAGGATTATTTAAACATTCCTTTTTTTTTTTTTTTTTAATTTGTTACCAATTTCATATTGTGTTTGATTAAACAGTTAATTCCTATGTACAAACTTCATTACTAGCACAAATCCCAAGTATTTGAAATCTTTTAGAATCTGTGTTTATTTTAATTGCTGTGATTGTCTAAAAGGTATTTTTCAGTAGTAAGGAAACTCAGAGCAGGAAATGTATCACACAGCAATACTAGGGTGACAGTAAAACTTTTTTTTTTCCCAAGATACCTGTGCTTTGTTGCAAAACTGTGTCGATGATGTGTGAATTTTAAACGTGTCTATGAGGATCGTGGTTAATTTACAAGGAGCGGCTCTGCCTTTTACATGTGTACAGAGAGAACATACCATTTTGGGATGAATTAGAAGAATGTTTTATCTTTCAAGCTTCCATTTAGCTTTTATGAAGGAAAAGCTTGTTTGCTGTTTAATCATGTTGCATTCTCAAACAGTAGGAACACCTGTAGGGATAAAAACTGTTCCAAGTGATCTCTCGGCTTTCTGCTTCTTTCTCCCATCCCATCTACATCACATGTACTATCTTAATTTTTTCTGTCTCTGCTGTTATGTAATTTGTCTGATTGTTCATGAGCTGATTTAGCTCATTAAATCAGCAGAATTCTGCTAGGTTGGTTTTCTGATAAACTGAGTGAGCTAGCCAGACACAGAGCACAGAGCTGGCTATCTGTGCATGCTCTGAAATTGTTGAAATCTCTGACCTCCAGCATAAACATAGTAGAGCTGACTGAATCCATCATGCCCTATGCAGCAGTCAGTGAGCCACCAGCAATCTCTGTTGCAAAGATTTATTTTTAAATAGGAAAACGAACTTCTCTTTTAGGATTCCCAGTGTCGAAAATGGGTGAGCTAAAACCCTGGGTTAACTAGCTCTTTCCCCCCTTCCTGCTTTTGCATATGAGAGAGATAGCACAACAAACAGTGTGGTCTTTGCCTTACAGGATTTGTGCCTGAGGCATCCCTTCCAGCACACTCTGACACTTGAAGCTTGGAGGACTTAAAAGTGAAGAAAACAGATGAGAACCGGAGCTTCCAAGAAATTAGAGGTGTTACGGTGTGGACAAGGTTTCTGCAAGAGGAAAAACAAAAGGCCAGAGAAATAGGACTGACCTTCATGTGACCAAGGAGAAGGCAAAGAAGGGCTTGGCAATAAAGAAGAAGCTGAAGGAAGAGTGTAAATCATCCAAGAGCAAAGCCTTGCTGGAATCTGGAATACTCAAGTAGAGAAATGCAAAAGCATCTGGTAGAGATAATGAATCAACAAACATGATTATCAGAAATGCTGTGCCTCGTCAGGCACCTCCCATGGTGAACGTTGAGGCAGTTATTACAGCAATAGGACTTCACTAACCCCGGATATGCTGTTCTACAAATTCTGTAGAACAGTTTTTCTATTGGAAACTTAATTTTAGCACAGCTTTCACGTGGCAGAACTATCTTTTTCTTTGCATTGAAAACATAAACATGGGAGATGCAAGTTCTAATTGAAACATGGGGTTGATGTTAGGCTCTTAAAAGTTCTGAGATTGTTGAGTGGCCACCAAGAGGAAAGGCCAGATGAAAAGATTAACTTTGTTTTTGCATAGGCTAGAAATTTAGAAGCTGCACAAGATCATAGAGAGTAGTAAGTCAGTGAAGGTAATGAAATATACAGAAAACATGTCGGTCTTAGGAATCCACTTCTTGCAAATGGTTGGAAGCTGAGTAAGTATTTGGAAAGACATATTATCTCAATATTTGCATTCTTGCTCCATTCTGTATTTTTCCTTAGTTGTGTATACAGCTTTGGCCACTCAAAGACAGGATACTGAGCTGGATGGACTGATTTGACCTACTATGGCTGTTTTTATATACGGACTGCAGTTTACCACAGTATTTCAGCGTTTTAACTTCTGGAAATGAGTTTAGTTTCTTCCTCTCAAAATTGGAAAGGGTTGTATTTGTTTGTTTAACTTCCAAGTGAATGTAGGAGTAAAGCTGGTGTCTTTTCTTTATTTAAGTGTATTACAGAATCTCTATGCTATATTGACAGCGAATCTACAGTGCTTTCAGAAATTGATTATCATGTATAGGTGAGGCACAAAAAGCTTTGATGCATCCTGATTTAAAATAAATAAATAAAAAATCCAAAATTTGTCCTTAGAGGAGGACCATGTTTTTACAATCAGCTTGAATCGAGAATGCTGTGTAAAACAAGTACAATGTAGTTCCTACATCACAGGACCCGAGAATCCTATTTAAATAGAATATAATGTGAAGAAGTAATATATAAATAAAGTATGCTTTTTTTACTAGCAGTATTAATATACTAACTTCTTAAAACACCAGGTGCGTCATTTATGACTGAGGCTTAACATTAATAGTGTAAACGTCTTGATGTTTGTTTTAAGTGTCATTGCCAGTGATTATAGTTGTATCAAGCTTTAATTGAGAGGAATTCTATGACAGGTTGTTCTGCCTTGGAATACCAGAATGATACTGTATTAACTCTGCGCAAGTATTGCAAATACGTTGTTCCAAAAAGGCTTTAGCTGAAAACAATTACCATTGTGCTGGATGCTCTATGTAGAAGACACTGTCAATTATTATACAGGTTTCCATCATTGTGAACCAGCTAAAGGAAGGCAAGTTAAGCAGTGTTGTAGTGTTTCGTGCAGTGACATCCCCATCCCCATCCTAGTCCATTTTTTCACATGAGCAACTTAGATTTTTGAGGATATTTCCTGGAAGAAGCAGTCTTTGTGCCCAACAGCAGCATTATGGCATTATGATATTTTTGGAAATATTTTCTCAATGAGAATAACATGGTAGTGCTATAATAAAAATATGGGAGCACTGAGTCTGAGGCAGGTAAAAAGTAGTGATTTGTATACAGTCCGGTGAAAACACAGCTGCCTGAGGGTGGTTTTAAAATTTCAAATTTTATGCTTACAAAAGATGAATACTTCCAGAAGGAATAGACAAGGGAATTTAGACTTTGAGCTGAAAATTTTCATCACTGCACAGCTTGTATTATCTCTTCTTATTAAGCCAAGGAAGTCCAGATGGTGTTAATTCAGAACTTAAAGTACTAAGTGAGAAGTGATTTCAAAGCTGGCAGATATACACACATGTATATGCAGTGCAGAAGGTTGGTTTACAATGTAATTTGAGGCTAATGGAGTGGGACAAGAAATTGTACTAAGATTTATATGTATATGTATCAGTACATTTAAATACCAATCTGGTTTAAAAGAACCCAAAAGTTGTGTGAAGAATAGCAAAGCTTGCTAATGACTTTAATTATTTAGGAGAAAACGCTAAAGATTTATTAAAAAAAATATAGGATGTTACGATAGCAGATGAAATTCAGTGTTAAAATGTCATCCTTGACAGATGAATGACAACCTTACTCCATGGGTAGACAAGTGCAAGTGATAAGTTAAGGCAGCTTTTTTAGGCACCACTAATCTCATTGTTCATAGTGTATCATTTTGGGACATTAGTCCCTGTTTTAGGATGTAAAAAATTTAGGATAAATTCATTATTAGAACTTTACTGCTTTCACAGGTATGCTGAGACCTTATATTCCTTGTTTCAATGTTTCTGTGTTTTGGGGGTTTTTTGGGTTTTTTTTTAGTGTGGAAAGTATAGAATGAGAAGATTAAATTTTGGTATAAGGTAATAAAATCGGAGGCGTAAGTTACCCCTCTCTATAGATAGGTCTTTTCATGTGGATTGTTTCTAGATACTACACATGGGATAATTAGACCATCAATTTTGGTTTGTCATGGCAACTGGTGTTTCCTAGGATATGTTGATTGTACTTTTGTAAAGGAATATTTTATAATGAAAGAAAGCTATAATTTTTGTATGGTGCTTGTTAACATCAAAATTTCTTTATAATTTGCAGATTGCTTTTACCAAAACTTTTGTTCAGCATTATGCTTTTATTATGAAAACACTGAAGAAAAGCCATGAATCAGACACAATGTCTAATAGAATTGTGCATATCAGTGTTCAGTTGTTCAGCAATGAAGAACTAGCACGCCAAGTAACAGAAGAATGTCAGCTGCTGGATATTATGGTCACTGTTCTGTTATATATGATGGAAAGTTGCCTTATTAAAAGTGAATTGCAAGGTAGGTTGATTTGTTTGTTGGTTTGCTTGTTTCCATGGATAATAAATTGGTTATAGAGGAAATTTAATCTCTTTCTTTGGTAGTCAACCCACCCCCCCAACCCCTTCCCAAAAATGCACAGGATCTAGCAATATATGGTAGAGGCTGAGTCTCAAAATTTCCTAGAAATGTAAAGATAGTTATCAAGAGTGATACTGATGTTTCATCCTTTGGTTTGTAGGGTTTTCTTTTGTAGGAATGTTATATAGTCTATAATACAGAGTATTATCTTGCAGGTACTTCATTTGTTGGGTAAAGTGCATAAACACTATTTGTAAAGCTTATTTGAATGAGAAATTATATATGCAAATTGAGACCTTTATTAATTTTAAAAATATTTTCAAAGTATTTCACAAACTATTTGAAGTATTTAAAGTTGTTTTAATTTTTCTCACCTGTGATTGCCTTAATAAAATATGATATAATTAGAGGAGAATGAGTTAATACTTTGTAAATATAATCATTTGATCAAGCTTTTGGTTGACAAAGTGGTAATTTGAACTTGAACTAGTGTACACTCTGTAACTTTTCTAGTGAAAACAGCTGTCCTATTTCCACCCTCCTTGTTTTACCTGTCCTTATCTGAAAATGGTTGCACAATGAATCTTGCTGACTTCTGTTTTTCACGCTTTCATGTACCTAACAGACCGCAGACTTCTCAGCCCTCTTTATCCTAGTTTGAATTTGAAAATACTTTCTAGATAGGCTGACTGCTGCTGCCAAATAAGTACCATCAACTTCTGCATGAAATTGTAATTTTTCTTGTCTGAAGTATCCTTTGTCTCTGAGTCCACTCTCTGTATAGCCTAATACAGAATGATTGTACTGAAATGGGAAATCCTCGGTCTACTGAAATGGGAAATCCTCGGTCATCTGGCTATAAAGAATGCCCTTACTCAGCACTTCAACATGAGAAATTTTTCTGTTGCCCTACATAGGTTGCTTTACAGTATTCAAAGAAAAATGTTAAATCTTTCTCTTTAACAGTTTGTATATCAAGTGACTTTTGCTAAACTAATGCCATACTGGTGGAATGTCATTTAAAACTACTTTTAAGTAGTTGTTTTTACTTGTTGGTCAGTATGGGATGCTGCTAGCATGGTGGTAAGGTTCTGTAGTGGATCAGATTTGCAGCCAAACAGAAAAAGGCTGTGTCTGTGACTAGACATTCTCTGAAGAAGCTTCCTGGTAATTAATTATGTAAGCTGGAGTTGGTAAGTTAAATAACATCAGATATATATTTGTGATAGATTTGTGAGAAAAGACTTACCCTGGAGCAGCTGTCCCAAGACATGAAGTTACCTGTTTCCTTTCACCAGCACCATTGATTTGTCTTAGCTAAGACTCCCATCATGGAATCTGGTGCTTTTCAGTGTTTTCACAACATTTCCTCCTCACTGCTTTATATATGAGGGGTTGGGCACACTGTAAATTGACAGAAAAATTTTAATAAAATACTTTACTGGGTTTTTTCCCTCTCATATTCTCATTGGCCTTCTTTTGCAGTTCTGTGGGCTTGTATCTTGTGTTTAGTTCAAGGTGTCTCTTATGATGCTGAAAATAGTGAGAAGTCTGTTAGAAGTCTGTGCTGGTGAGATAAATTGAGAAGAATTCTGTTTGTGCAGCTAGTGCAAACGAGTAGGTCGTTTAGTATCTGAATGAGACGAAGTTTACAAATCCAGCCAATGGATAGATGGAGAAAACATGTTGGAGAGGAGCAAGGAGAACATGGAGCAGGAATTGTATCTGCTAAGGCACGTTTAGTTCGCATTGCTCACGGATCCTAATTGTCTTTTGGACAGCTGACACCTGTTAAAAGTATACAGTTCGTTAGGGGTATTTGTGGATGCCAAGTGACAAACTGTTCCTGAAACAGAGTTGACCTAGGAGCTGTGTTGATACCAACTTTGAAAGTGTTACTAGTTCAGCTTACCTCTCACATGTGGTGTGAAAGGATGAGGAGGTGAAATATGGGTGCAGATGATAAAACTGGCTCCCTAGGAAGATTTATGTCCCTGTGCTCTTAGAGACTTTTTTCCATTCTAGCAGCACTTTCCTCCTACTGAACTTTTCCTGGGAAAAGAATTTATACCCCAAGGAAAAAGTTTTGGTAATGGTTCATCCTTTTTTAAAAAAAAAAAAACTAAACTCTTTTCCTTTGACTTACCTTACGTTAACCCTTGCTTGTTGAGCACTCTGAATAAGAGGCAATGCCACTGCCAATTTGAAGTAACTCTGGGTTTGTCTAATCTATACTGGGGCAGAGAATCAGCAACATGTAACTGTTGGCTTTTTGCAAAGTCCTTCAGCGGGTTCAGGCAGAGCCAACTGAGACATTATCTTGTTCTTGGATAGGCTGTATGAGCACATGGGAACCAGGCAGCTGAGCAACAAGACCTAGTTTCCTTTCTTTGCAGATGTACCAGATAACAAGAGAGTGATTAAAGAGTATTTTATCAACTGTGGCAGAGAAGTTTGAGAAGCTGCGCAGAGTGCTTCTGGCTTCCTGTTCCTTCCAGTGCTTCAGTGTAATAGATAGGAGTCAGTCTTAAGAAATGGAGCTCTATATTGCCTTGGTAATATATGAACAGAAGGTATCTGTTCATAGTTGTGTGCAACTCAAGCGGCATATTTTTCAGGATGAAATCTGATTTGTTTCTCTAACTGTGCTGTGTTCTTGGGAAGTAAAACTTGTCAAGATCAAAATATTGTATGACTTCAAGTTAGAAAACCTGTTGACATAACAGGCAAGAGAGTAATTTTTTTTTTCCCTGGTACCAGGAAATAAACCAACAATATAAACAGCCTCAGAGTAAAAAGAAAAAAAGTATTTTCTTCAATAGTTACAACAAAGGGGAAGAAAAAGCTTACATATATACCAAAGGGAACCACTCCAGATACGGATGTGCCCCATCAGCCAGAGACTGGAGTCTCTTAATAACAGTGTCTTTTTAGCTGTGGCTGTGCCATACTGCTTATGACCCTTTCATTGTCTAAAGGGTAACTACAAGGGTCCTTCAGTGCATTTGAACTGGACAAGAAATATCCCCAAGGCTGATCATCAGATGCAAGATTTCTTTCTTCTGTTCACTTGAAATAGAATAGCAACTGACAGATGGGTGCTGGAAGTTCTTTTCCTTGGATCGTGAATCCAGGACCAATCCTGTTTCCCTTCTGGTCTTTCCAGGGGTCCTTCTTATGAAAATCTAATAAAAAGATTTATTTGACAGCTGTAGAGGATGTACTTCTGTGATTTGGGGAGGAGACTTCTTCTCCCCTTCTTTTGGGAACCTTCTTCTGCCCTAGTCTCAGGAAGGCTGCATAAACCCTCTCTGTCCCAGATTCAGACTGGAAATGCTTGTCTCTGCTCTACTTCTCAGACTCAACGTGCCAGTGTAGGTTTTGATCACCAGATTCCTGTTTGCATGCTGGAAGGTAGCTTGCTCACTGGAAGTGTGTCAAATTCAAAATAGATTTCAGATGTTCATAATAGGAATTGTATTGTTTGGTCTTTTTACACTTCTTGAGAGTATGCAAAAAAGGCATAGCTGTGATGGTTTTACTAATGCACTGCCTTTCAAAGGTTGCAATATTGTTCAAAGTATGTGTGTCTCCTACTAGAGTGGGATCTATGTTGATGAGTCTGTGATGAGAAAACAGCCTCAGGTACCACAAAACAACCGTTGTTCTTTTCTGCAGTTTTCTTTGTGTGTGTGGTCACAACATTACAGTAAATCCTAATTGGTATTTTTGCATTATCTTGTAACTTTATTTAAAAGTTACAACAAGAAGGAAGGGAAAAAGTATTACTTTTTTTTTCTTTTCTTTTTTAAATCTAGATGAAGAAAATAGTTTACATGTTGTGGTGAATTGTGGGGAAGCACTACTGAAGAATAATACTTACTGGCCCCTGGTTAGTGATTTTATAAACATACTTTCACACCAAAGTGTGGCAAAGAAATTTTTGGAAGATCATGGTCTTTTGGTAACATGGATGAATTTTGTATCATTCTTTCAAGGTATGTGACTTTTATAATCTGTAGTAACACAAGGATGTTAAGACAGCTTAATGTTCACAGCAGCAAAATCCTTACAGTGCTGTATGTGAATACTTAATTCGTTAGTATTCTCATAAGTCTGTATTCCTGGAAGGGAACAGTATATTCTAGAAAACAGGTAGATTTGAAAATGATCTAACGGATCGTTGTCTTGTATGGACTAGTTACAGAACAATTGCATCACACTTGACTGAGATTCATGGTGCCAGAATCCTCAGATTGAATTTAAAGTACAAATCATAACTTGTGCTAGAAGTGTTTTACTGGTGAAGTTCTAAATTTAAATATCGGGTAAACTAATCTGATAAATCTGGATCCTTTTCTAAGTGTTGTTGTGAAGAAACTTTTTTTTTATTGTTTAAAAAAACATTTAAAAATCATGAACTTCTCAATACTGAAAAATGTTCTGCCTAAAAAGAGGACCAGATATTTTCCATCCAAATGTTCCCATTGACAAAGTGAGGTTCGAAGTAGAAGGGCTGCCGTTCATGTTAACGTCACCTGAACAGCAAGGACTACAGTTACTAGCCAATCTAGAGCTATTGTTCTTTTTTGGCCTATTTCTGTTCAAACTTTGATGCTTGTTCTCATATTTTATCTATTATTCTGCTGCTAGATAAGATAGATTGTTACACTTTGTGGTTTTTTGTCTTAATAGGTGTGGGAATGCATTCCACTAAAAATACTGCATTCCACTAAAAATACTGCATTCTATTTAGCCCTAGTTAAATATTTGGTTTTATAACTCTGCTTAAATCTTTGAAGGTATGAATTTAAATAAACGAGAATTAAATGAGCACGTGGAGTTTGAATCACAGACATACTATGCTGCCTTTGCTGCTGAGCTGGAAGCCTGTGCCCAGCCAATGTGGGGTCTTCTGTCACACTGCAAAGTTAGGGTAAGACTAACATTTCTCTGTCATTATGCTTGGTTTTATTCATGATTTATTCTACAGTTCTCAAATCTGAATGGTCTGTCTGTTTTGTGTTTGAAAAGACTTGGGTTTTGCTGTCTTTGTCTACCAAATATATAAAACACTGTCTAACTCAGATACTGTGTATTGTGAGTATAGAATTCATGCTTGTACCTAATTTTTTGTCTCCAGAACTGGGACTACAAGTTCAGGATATGTGCAGTCATTCCATATGACTGTACATATGGAATAACTTTTAATCTGATGTAGAACTTGATAAATGTCTCTGAGTCATTCTGCCTTAGTTCAGTGGGAAAGGAGATACATAAGTTGTCCCTAATGTGATTATAACGTTGATTGTGTCTGCAGATAGACACTTCATTATGATGGGGAATGGGAGTAATTTATGGTTTTGTGTTGTTTTACTAACAACCTGAGGTGAAACCCTCTTAGGTTCTGACATCTCATGGTCTCCTAACTAGAGCAAAGAGTTGTTACTATTTGCTAGACTGTAAATTATATTAAGTTATAGTAAAAATGGAATCCATCAGCTTATAGGAATACTTAACGTGAAAAAACTTTTTATTGGTTATTTTTTATGAAATAAATACTTATCTTTGAAATTAGCTTATTAAGGTACATAATAGCGTCCATGAGACAGTAATACCTGAATTGAACTGTGCGCTGAAAAAAAAACGTGCGCGGGCATCCCATGCAATTTTAAAACAGTTTAAATCAGGCAGTTGCAAAAGCCTTTCCATGATGTAAGTTATACTGATACATTATGAATATATCAATTTATGAGTCTAAATTATCTTTTGAAAACTGAATTACAACTTCTAGCTTTTTGAAGTATTACTTTCTTTTTAGCGTAGGGGTGGGAAGGTCTGCCTTTTGTTTAAGGCCTGTATGATTCCTTGCTCCGCCCGTCAGCATGTCAGTCATGTTTTCACCTTCATGTTTGAGCCCTTTGATTGTTCTCAATAAATCTGAGTTTTAGAAATCTCAGAGCTTAATTGTTGTACTTGTTTAGTGAAACCTGATGGGTGGGAAGAGATTCCAGCTTGTGTCCTGCAGGAGAGGGAAAGCCGGTGGAGCCTGGGCACCGTAGAGGGTGGAGCAGCAGGATGGGAGTGTGGCTGTTACATTTCTTGATGAGAAAAGGTGTCTAACTGAGCCAGTTGGCACTTGCACAGCTTCTGGCTGGCCAAAGCACTGCTGGCTTTTGCATGAGAAGAGTTTCATAGATATCCTAAGAGTCTGAGGTGGGTCTGGAGTCTGTGTTTAGGGGGAAGGGAAGATTAAAGGAAAAGTCCGTAAGAAATGAGGCTTTGTAAGTTCCGCTGATCACAGAGCAATTTGGTTTAGCTCCCCTCCCACCTTCCTTTCTTGCACATCACTGCTTCCCTCCTGGAGGGCAATGTACAGCTCTAGTCTTGAAATACATGATTTAATCTGAAATATATTATAGTTTTAGGGCGTTGTTATAGAGTTATATCATACAATCATAACAAGGTTTGCTTATTGTTAAAATCTATGTGGTATTGTGTTATCATTGTGTTTCAGGTGCATTGTGTTAGGAAACTGTAAGGACCATTCAGTAGAGAAAACTTACAGGACATCAGCCATTCCTTTTGATTGCATGGAAAGACCTTTTTTTTTAATGCTTACATCTCTAAATTTTTGGTAAAAATAAATGGATAATTAAACAACAGTGGGCACTAGGACCAGCTGACCAGGCTGAAGGTGCCTTAATTCTCACCATTGAAATGATAACCTTTTAAAGTAACAATGAAACCATATTAATACTTAATAATTTCCATATGATGAGGGCATAAATTGTGTACTGTAAAAATATTCTTGAAATAATCATATTTATTTGTAGTAGGAAAACAGTGACACTTACTTAAAACTGTTTTGGCTTGTGTAGTACACTGTTTTCTCTTACTGCAGGAAACACAGGAATACACACGAAATGTTGTCAGATACTGCCTTGAAGCGCTGCAGGACTGGTTTGATGCTATCAACTTTGTGGATGAGGTAAATATCCTTAGTGCAAAGTACTGTGAAAATCTGATTAAACGTCAAAGGTGATACACTGCCCCCGCCCCGATTAAATCATCATTCTAGGTACTGATTGAGAAAGGAATTGCCTTGCTGAAATGAGTGTTTGTAGTTGATAGTTGCAATGTTATGTCCTAGGATCCTTTATTTGTAGAATCTTGATTTAGATTTTGCTGGTGCAAGCTTAAGCTGTGTGAGTCCTAAAAGCAGTGCCACTGATGTACTGCTGTTCTGCTGAATGAAGAGCTGAAGCAATGGCAAAACAGAAGTCCTCTTCTGATATGGTAGTGGGGAGCAGCTTTGCCACCTTAGCAAGCAATACTCTCAATTAATTCAGAGTGTCATTAGCTACTGGGGACTTAGTAAGAGATTAACTACAGCAGCCTGAATAAGGGAAATTTCTGAATCATTGGAAAGTGCAGGGGAATGAAGTAATACTAGGTTAGTGGAAAGTTAAGTCCATCAAATGAAGGCATGCAAGATACTGTTCTTGGTGGTCGTGACAAAGACATTTGTAGGTTTGATTTTTTTAGTATATGATATTAAAATGTCTTCATTTTACTTTCAGCCAGCTCCAAACCAAGTTACTTTTCATTTGCCACTGCACCGTTACTTTGCCATGTTCTTAAGTAAGGTAAGCATGTTTTAGTCACACAGAAGATGGAAATTCCCTGTTGAGTCTGATTGTTCAGTACAGTGTGTGCTTGCTTTTGTTTCTAGGCTGTCAAATGCCAAGAACTAGATCTGGATACTATCTTGCCAGATCAGGAGATGCTGATGAAACTAATGATTCACCCACTTCAGATTCAGGTACGGGCAGGCTCGTGACTTTGATGCATGTGTAGAGATATACAACAAAAAAAAGTTGCTGTCTGATTCTTTTAACCCCAGTCATTTAAATATATTTAGAAGTATTTAACAAGGGGGAGTATGTCTTAATTGTGGAATATCAAAGTAAGCAATATGTGACAATAATAACTAGAATATAATGAGTAGTTAGAATAAACTCCTTTTTTTCTTCCTATTTCCAAAATTAAATATGTGGCATTAGTTACCATACTCTGAGAAGTGTGATAATAATATTCACTATAGCACTTTCAAAAGGGTAGGAGGAACCAGCCCTTTGAAAACATGGAATTGCATGTTCATAGAATAGCTACTAGTGGAGTGCAAGTTGAGAAGGAACCTGTATCTGAAAATCTCATATTTTAAATCGAGAACGAGTTCAAGAATGGATGCACCCTGCAACATTTTTTTTATTTACGAATTTGTATTTATTTGTATGTAAGTGGTAGTCAGCAGTATTTGTAATCACTGCTTTTTATATCTAACTTTGTTTTAACCATGATGCCTTCATCTTTGGAGTACTTTTCAAGATTTTAATAAATAAGTACATAAATAAATCACT
Organism: Aptenodytes patagonicus; assembly: GCF_965638725.1. Lineage (NCBI taxonomy): Eukaryota > Metazoa > Chordata > Aves > Sphenisciformes > Spheniscidae > Aptenodytes > Aptenodytes patagonicus. The sequence continues at coordinate 53,452,363 of NC_134954.1, read as the reverse complement.
TGATTGGCTTTGATCACTTTTGTTGTCTGAAATACCGTACTTTCATATGAGAGCGTATCTGTTTCATAAACTTGCAAGGGTTCCTTTTCATCCCTCACTCCCCAGGAGAAGTAAATTAGTGTAAAAAAAGTATACTTTTATATGAAAGTGTAGTGTGTATATGTGTGATAATATATTGATGATCTGCTAATGTTGAACTGTATAGCTGAATATCCTTGAAATGTTTGTAAATTTTTATTGTATTTTATTTTACCTGAACAGGCAAGTCTTTCTGAAATTCACAGCAACATGTGGGTTAGAAATGGTCTACAAATTAAAGGACAGGCCATGACTTACGTGCAGTCCCATTTCTGCAATTCAATGATTGATCCTGACATTTATCTGCTGCAAGTAAGTTATGTTTTCTGAGAAGCCAAGCCAGTGCTTGTTTACAAACAAACTACTGAATAAAATGAATTTATTCTCTTTCCACAGGTCTGTGCCTCTAGGCTGGACCCAGATTATTTTATTTCATCTGTTTTTGAAAGGTAGGGTTAAAAGATGAATGCTCTTGCTCAGTGTTGTGCTAGCTGTTGACTAATTTATGCCATGTGAGAGAAATGGTGCATATCTGATCTACATCTTCAGTGGTACAACTCTGCCTAGCCAAAACTAACGCTTACCAAAGGGCTCTACCAAAAGAGGTATCTCAAGGTATAGCCTTGATTTTATGCAGGCTTGGCTTTTGGTTTACAGTGCAGTAGTGAACTTTCAGATATTTGTGTTCTGAGCATCTTCAGGTTTTTTTAAGTTTTGCACGTGTTCATATGCGAGCTTTCAGGATATGCTAGCCTGAAGCAGTAGACAGAGATAAATAGAGCTGCAATAGTAAAAGACGCAGAAAGGATGTCTGCTTTTTTGGATAGAATAAAATCAGGGTTTGAAAACAGATTAATTGGCATTAGCTTTTATATGTTCATAAACGTAAGGTGTTTTCTTGTGGAGTAAATATCACTGTAGCACATTCCATAGGTAGTTAAATAAAAATCCAAATTTAAAAATAAGAAGTTTTTCATGTATGTTTGCATATTACTGCATTATGTGCATTTTATTTTGTATTCATTTTGGGTTGTTGTGAATGGTATCCTGAGTTTATCAGTACATTTCACACTGGTGTTTTAATGTTGGAGAATGATGTTTCTGACTTTACTCTTTGCTATGTAGATTTAAGGTGGTAGATCTGTTAACGATGGCATCACAGCATCAAAACACAGTTCTTGATTCAGAGCATGAAAGATCCATGTTGGAAGGAGCCTTAACGTTTTTGGTCCTTCTGTTAAGTCTTCGTTTACATTTAGGTAAGAATCAGTACTTTAGGAATACTTGTATGTAAATAACATGCCTGTTCATTTATATTCAACACTTAGTAACTACCATAAAGCTGATTAGCCATATAGTAACTTAAAGCATTCAACACTTGGTTTCATTTTTGCCAGCTACTGAATTTTATTCCCTTACAAATTAGAAATAGACAAAATACATAGTAATGGAGAAAAATGCCTGTAATGGAAGATTCTGTATCTTTTTCAGAAAGGCAGCAGTTTTAGTTTGTACCTGTCTTTTCTGACTGAGGTTGTGTATCTCATAACATTTGTGTGTGTGTGTGTCCCTTTTCATTTGCTGTATTTTTATAGCACTGTATCATTACTTAATGTTTGTATCAAGTTTAACTTATGTTTAATGACAAATGTATGATGAATGTGTGTTTTAAAATCATGCTATTTTAATGGCTTTTTAAATTTTATTGTTCTAGGAATGACAGATGATGAGATCCTCAGAGCAGAGATGGTAGCCCAACTCTGTATGAATGACAGGACACACAGTTCATTATTGGATCTCATATCCTTGGAATATATTAACTAATGTGCGTGAATGAGAATGACAGGTACCTGGATAGTAGTGGGATTTTGGAGCTTGAACAGCGTGTTTTCAGCTTATATAATCATAACAAATTGTGTAAAGGTGTGCTTGCATATACTTGTCATCAGCAAAGGCATTTGCTCCAGCTTTGGTTTTTCTTACAAAATATGCAGTACTTTGTAATAGTTTTAAATCAGTTTTGATACAAAATGCTTAACTGCTCTTTTTATTATTTTTTTAACACTACAAATGTCTTTAGGTGTGAGGTGAAAAGTCTGTTTTCCAATGACATTGTAGAAAGTTTAGCCAAGTGTCACCTTTATCTGGATTTGAGCCTTTGATTATAGCTAATTTTATGCCAGTATAAAAAAAAGCCACTCTACACTGTAGTGGCTTTTGCTATCAATAGCTGAAAATGCATATAATAGCAATTCTGAATGCTGCTTTGAAATTAGAGTGAAACGCATGTCTTATGGGGGGAAGTGTCTTACCTGAAGAACAGCAAACTCTAGGAAGTCTTTCTGCGCAGTGACACGTTTCATGTCCCCAAACAGCTGAATACAAATATGCAGGTTTTACTGCTATCAGTGTATTAAGCTGTGTAGGCAAATTAAATAGCTTGTGGTGATTGCCCAGAAGAGCTTGCAATCCAAGGATAGGCTTTGAGCAAAAATATTAGGAATTCATAAAGACAGAAAAGGAGGAGATTGAGAGTTACAAATATGTAATAAGAATTATTAATTATTACAATATGACCTAGTAACTCAATCACTTAAGTATGTAAAATAAGCGAATCACTTAAAGCAATTCACTTAAGTGAATCACTTAACTGTGTAAAATAAGTGAATCATTTATACAAGCAATCACTTATCATTAAGCAGAAGTTTCCTTATTTGTAATTGTCACTTGTGATTTGGGATAATGTCAGTATGTCAATTAAGTATCGCTACCAAAAATGAGAAATAGCCAATCCAAGGTGGAGAATTACTCACTGTGTTTATGGATCCCAAGCTATTTACTTGCTTTTTCTGCACTTAGCTGTAAATGCAAAATATTCTTGCTATGAAGAGAGCCAAGGTGTTAGTAAATAAAGGCAAGTACAAAAACTTTATATACACTACAGATAGTAGTTTTTATTTCTCATTTAATACTTACCTCTTGAGCCAAGCGTGTAGCAATTGGCTTGCTTTAAAAAGTTCAGTGTCCTAGCTAGGACGCTTTAATTCACTTCAGTAATAGTTATTGTTCCATATTGTTCCATAGCAGCTGGAGCATACAGACCTCTTGTGGTAAACACAGAGCACTGCCGAAGTGTGGCCTCTGAAATGAGTGACTGAAAATGTCAAGAGGGAAGTAAAATGCTGTGTCCTGCAACTAAGTTAACTTTGCTTTCCTTAACACAAACATTACATTCCAGAAAACCCCAATCCTAAAAGTGGTATTATTCCAGGAAGCTTAAGCTTTGAATCAGTCTTGTCAGCAGTTGCTGATTTTAAAGCTCCTGTTTTCGAACCTGGAGGTTCCATGCAACAAGGAATGTATACACCTAAAGGTATGGTAATCGGCGTCCTCTTATAACATACTCAGTGGTAAGATGCTTAACCAGCGGTGTTTTTTTCTTTAAAAAAAAAAAAAAACAACAACCCACCAAACAACAATAAAAACCCCCACCCCCCCAAAAAAAACCCACAAAAAACCCCAAACCCAAACCCACCACCACAAAAAAACCACAAAACTTGTTTGACTTTTTCGTTATTGTTTATTGCTTATATTTAAGAGCATTGCTAAAGACTGTTAATAGTTTTTAAAAAAATTCATTTTGATCTAGAGTGAAAATGAGCTTCTTGTATTAATCAGGTATCCTTAGAAAGCAAGGGAAAAATGGAGAACTGAAAAATGATGTTATTTGTATTTCACTGGTCTGCATACTTAATCATTCATGTGATTTTAAAAATTCTGATGTATGTTCAGTAGAGTTTAGAACTGTTTGTAGTAGTGAGGTGTCAGTTGCAAAGATTTTTTTCTTTGAACTTCTCCACATTTTGATTATTAAAGATACCATGATACATAATTCTTTCTTCTATACTGCTTAACTATCTTAGTAGCCAGTAACGTTTTTCCCAGTCGGTAGTGAGGGTTTAGAACAAAGTTCAGACTAGACTGATTATAGAATATTGTTCTATAATTCTACAATGCATACAGTGCAAAAATGACAAGTTTCTTCCCCTGACCAGCTCGTCATCTAAATTGGACTCAACATTGTGTTGGTATATCAAAGGAGAGGAAGAATTTAAGAATTCAGTGTTCCATTACTGTTTCCTGTCACTGAGCAGATAAGCCTGTAGGAATCTGAAATGCTCCATGTGCTCTGGTTGTGCTTCAGCTCGTGGCAAAGCTGAAGAGAGATTAACTCCTTCCTCCCCTGGGTACCTCACTTGAGAACTGGCAGGGCTGGGGTCTGACAATTTTGAAACCATTTGGTTTGTAGGCTGTGTTCTTTTGTGGATTTTTTTGGTTGTTGTTAATGTAGGAACTAATACTGTACTAACTTGTTGCCAGTTTTTGTACTGGGAGATTGATGAGTCAGTGAAGCTCTTACTCTTATACGAATTAACAACCAGTGAAGTAATTTTGTGAAACCAAAGTTTTGGGAATCGATTCATTCTGGTTCCTTGATGTGTAATTAGGCAGCTTAACACCTGTGTATTTAAAATAACTTTATTTTAATGTTCTGTAAACTGCATTCCTTATGTCATGTCTGGTTTCTGGAGCTTTTGACTTGCTGGTCTTTTTCATAACACAGTGTGAAGGAAAAAAAAAGATGGATTATGGTATTTTTAATTATAACACTATATTTAGGGAATCTGCTGCTAGATTATAGTGTTTTGGGGTTTTTTGGTGTTTGGGGGTTTTTTTAACAGAGTTTACCTCTGGAATAGATTGTTTATCTTAAAAAAAAAAAAAAAACAACTTTAAGTATCTCATCTATAGCAGTGAATACTGAAGTAATTTGTAACACTATGCAGAATCCCGTCTTCTTAAAGTAATAAAAAATCAAAAGAGCTTCTGCAGGAATTAAAATTCAGCATGGTTTTCTTGTGTACTATAGCCTTTTAAGTGTTTATAATCTTTGTAAGACTATATAGGTTCTCAAAAAGAATGGTGATATTCCAGTTGCTTTTAAGGATTGTCGTTCGTGGCCTGTCACAGTTTAAGCAAGTCGTGTTGAGATCCATTCTCCTTAATTCCTTGTTTCCCTAAATTTAGGGGGGGGGGGGGGGAATCTACTTTATGATCGCAGAAGTCCCAGATTTTGCTTCCATTAACCATCAGTTAAAAAAACCCAAACCAACTTCCAAAAAAAGGACATAGTTCTTCCTGTTCTCTGTGGATTTGTGTGCTGAAGATGAGCTGTGTGTGCATTTCTAATATTCCCTGTATGGCTCCCTCACTTAGTCTTTTTTCCTCATTGTGCATTAGCAGCCCAAACAAGCTTGGTCTGTGTTTCAGACTGCAGTAGTAAACTCTGTCCAGAAAAAACGGATTTTTTGCAAACTTGAGTTTGATCATCTTTCATACATAGTAGAAACTATACTAAGTGTTCTCTCTCAGCAGCTTATGAGGGTATCTGTAGAACTGTTAACATTAGCAGGGGTTAATAGGAGTATAGACCGCTTGTCTTCCCGCCTGGGTGAAATTAATCTCAAAAGCGTGATAAAGCTGCCTACTTTTGCCTGTGAAAACTTTACAGAATGTTGTAAGTGCTTGCGTTGTGTTATGCCTGCTGGTGGAGCTAAAATTCTGTTTCCGTTGGTTTTCTTCTTCTGATGGGATCATTGAATCTTGCCTTCATATTGCTGTGTTACAGGAGCTAAACACTTCCAAACAATTAATAGAATGAACAGCTTCATTTGGCTTTAGGTTGGAAACTTAGTTTTGTTTTTTAATAACTTGTAAACAGGAGGAAAAAAAAAAGGGCAGTTAAATGGGATATCTTTATTTATAGTCTGCTTAGACTTTTCTGTTTGTGATTGCTCTAAAAAGCCACTCTGGCTGTTACTTTAGAGCTACTAAATTAAACAGATATAACTAAGATTTTAATGCCAAAATAATGCATAGACATTAGTTATAAAACAAAGGCATGTCTGTAAAGGATTGATCACAAATGTTGTTTCATAAGAAACTTGGCCATTTTCGAGACTGAACAAAAGATTGTGTTGTTGCAGTCATTTGGTTCACTGCACTTAATAGTTAAATATCACCTACCTGCTAACTGCTCTGCAGTCTTTACTTCCTATTTTCAAGAGGGTTTGTGCTTATCAAATACCAAGTGAAAAATAATTAAAACCTTTTCTTACATGTACTCAGAAATTAAAAAGAGCAAAACAAGATGTGTATGGAAAAGGTGTTTTTGGGGCTGCCTTCGTATACTTACAATTAGATAAATACATTTAGTTAGATTTTAAAATTAACTTGGAATTTTTTTTAAACTTTCCTCAGCATGTGTTTCAACTACTATTTTATCAGAAATGCGTGATTTTTCTTTTTCTCTTTTATCCCACATTGTAAATTATTACATAACAGAAAAAAAAGCTAGAAGATACTAAAGTAAGTTTGTTAATAGAAAAGATCTATTGCCTTAATAGATTGCTAATATTTTGTTTTGGAACTAAGAAAAATATTTTTGGTGAAATTTTGATATCTTGATAAGTAGTAGTAATTATTAGTATAGTAAGTATTATTACTAAGTAAAAAATACTGTACTTTGCTGCAAAAAAATTATAATAGAAAATTACATAATTAAAGCTAGTTAAGAAGAGAATCTAGAATAAATTGTAAGGTCTGTAAAGGTAATTTTAACATGTGACTTCTTTTAAACAACAGCTGAAGTTTGGGATAAGGAATTTGACCCTGTCATGGTAATACTTCGAACAGTTTACCGGAGAGATGTGCAGTCTGCAATGGACAGATATACAGCATTGTAAGTTGGATCATTTTTAGAAATGTAACATCATGTTGTTGCTCATTGCACAAAAAATTTTTTGTTTTCACTGTCTGGTAATGCTAATCATGTTATTGATGTTTTCAGGCCCCAGATTTGTCCTTGAGTAAATAGTTTATAAATTTACAGGCAGTATCAGGGTTTTGGTTAGCTTAGTCTGTTATTCTTCCATAAATGTTTAAAAATACATCTGAAGTGCCACAGACAAAGTAGTGACTGTCGTCACAGATAAAATACTTAACCAAAAGTTAATGTTTAAAAATCAGTTGCAAATTACTTAAAGAAAGCAGCCTTATCTATTTTTATTTATTTTACATTTAGGTACATGAAGCACAGTATTACAGTGTCCTGCATTTTGGAATTATATTGAAGACAGTGTGGGTTTTTTCTATGTATTCACCCATGACAGAAACCATGGGTGAATTAAATTCTGATTTAAATACAGGAAAAAGCACTTGTGGCACCCTTTTAAGTTCTTAGAAGCAAGATGATTTGGTCTTAATTCTGTCCCTTAACATTCCATCCCTTACAGCTTCTTACCCTTACAGATTCTTATTTCAGCTGATGTAATTTGGTTCTTTTTTTATGTCACACCTTGGGAGTAAAAATCAAGTTTAAAACCCCCTTGTAATAAACTTAGTGAAATAATCCTCTGCCCCTGTGCTCATCCCATTGAGTCAAAGGATCATCATAAACACATACTGTAAGTGATTTTGAGCAAGGTAGTATTCTGTTAAATAATTGCATTGTCTGCTGCACCGGATTCCAGCTTGTTATTAGGAATGTGGGTCCACATTGAACTTAACACTTAATTTTTAAGTTCATAGATACGATAGCACCGGTACTGTCAACTATAGCTAACTATGTCTAGCGTTTCCTAGTGTTGCCTGTAATCCATTCCTACAGATGTGAGATTTCTATGTTGGATGTCTGACTAACGTGCATTTGGGTGAAGTGAAAAGTTTTCCATCTCTTCTGTGTGCCTCTTAGAATGAAAATGGAATGCTTAAATTCAGAGCAGTAATTAAAAATTCATTTAATTTTATAAATAAAGGTCATTTAAATCAGTGGTAATCCACAGAAAAATAAGACTGGATTCAGTTTGTGTATACATTCCAATTTTTGGAATGCTGCTTAAATAAATTAAATGGCTTAGAAATGCTCATAAATTCTGAAGTTGATCTAAACAGAAAGAATGCAGAATAGTTATCTATAACAGTGGCAGTTGTCTACATTTATTGCAGTGTTTAACGTAAGTCTCATTTGTTTCAACAGTTTAAAGCAAAGTGGTAAATTCCCTGGGAACCCATGGCCTCCTTACAAGAAAAGAACACCACTACATCCAAGTTACAAAGGTCTCATAAAGCTTTTACACTGTAAAACCCTGCACATTGTGCTGTTCACGCTTCTTTACAAGGTACAGTTGTAATTCTCATTAAGTCCAGTATTTTACTTCCACTTTTTCAGAACATGAGTTCTTAGAATTATGATTTTTTTAATAGATTATTTACAGTAGTCAGGTTCAAATTTATATAACGTTTTTATTTTCGTTTTATTTTATAAGTCTAGTATGATGATGTTTTTCTACCATTTTCATTATTTCATGAATGATTATTTCATATATACATACTCTAAGTCAGGTACCCAAGTGCCAAGAGCTGTCCTACTCTACTTTGAGGAACACCATCTTAACCATCAGAGCTGCCATTTGAATTGTTGTTCCGTGATGGTTTTGGGGAGCATGGTGGTGTTGAGTGATGTTCCTTTGGCTCCCACTGCAGAGTGGCATCAGCAGCCTTTTCAAATATATGTAACCTTGATGGCAAATGGCAAATACATCTCATAGCTGCAGTTGGTTCTAACATCACTTCCCAGATATGTTCTGGCTTTTGATAATGTTATAGCACTTGTTTTTCAGGACTAATTGATGCCTTTAAATTGTGTTTGGTTTTGTCTTTGATAATTGGCTGCCCTCTTTAAGAGAAGTGCATCCTTTTTGAAGAGTACGTTAATCAGAAAATGGGACTTGAATCTTCCTTTGTACTTGGAAAGTGCTTTCAAAGCAGTGTGCTACAGAGGCAGATGTGGGACTATAAAAAGTGGTTTGATTGAGGCACAGTAGTGCTTTTCCGGGCAGACTTTCCTTTTGTGCTCTTTTAAGTGCTCCCAGCTCCCCTAAAGCTCTTGTTTTGTTTCACTGTTAAACTTTTGTTGAATAGAAAATATCTGTTGTTAAGTATAGTAATAACTGTGTGGTATTCACAAAGAGCCATGCTTATTCCCATGGAGTTGTTTCAGCTGATTTCTTTCTCTAATGAAGTATTGTATAAGTTGTCAGTATATCATTAAGATGAATGAAGACTTAAGATTTTACCTGGTTTCATTCAACAGATTTCACCTTTATGACAGAAAAGGACTTTTTCTCAAAAGCTTCATATTGCTTACAAATTAATGACTTCAATAAACTATAGGTTTTGCAATGTAATTCGTGCAATTTCAAAAATTACTTTAAAAATATAAAATATAAAAATCTGACTGTTTTACTACTAATTATTCCTTACCCATAAAAGAATGAGACATGTTATGGTGCAACTACATTTGATGATTTGACTTTTCAGAAGCGTTAGTCAACGTGACTTTTGAGTCTGACTGGTACAACTGCACATGTTTTTTATATTAATGTAATACTGAGTGCCTTTTACAATTAAATAATCTCTGTAATCTCAGATTTGATTGGGTTTGATTAAATCAGCTGCTCAAACATAATTTAGAAAAGCTATTGTAAAACAATATTTGTTTTAAGAACTTTATCTCTCTGATGTTTCTAATGGGTGTATCTACTTATGAAATTTGGCCCCTTCAAAACCAAGTTGTATTTAAAACTTTACTAGGCTACACTCTAAAAATATTAATTTCTATAGTAGCCTCTCCACAGTGAAATTTTAAACATCTTTTCTCATCCACTTTTTTGGTAACTTACAGGTTCTTGCCATTTTCTTCCCTTTAAATCAGAATATTCTCAAGAGGAAAGTTGTCCTGGTTTTTAATTTCAGCAGCACTGGTTCTTCCTCTCAATGCATTGAAAGCTGTGTTAGAAGAAAGATATGGGCATTTATTAATTTAAAGATAAGGTTATTTATTATTTGTAATTGAAAAAGATTATGTGAAGATGGTTGTGAACTAAATTCATGTTAACCCTTCTGGCGTTCCCAGTTATCCAGGCATTGCTTATAGGACTAGGACCTCATGAGGCCTTATGATGACCGATCACGTGAAAAAGGGAGGGAAGGCTAGGTGCAGCTCTTTGCTTGTAGCTGACAGTAGTGGCATCTGTGCAGCTTTATCTGGCACTTTGGTGTTAAAGTAAATCACAGCTTGAACTAGTAACAATTTTAAGGTACAAGTTTGTTTGACTGGAAAGAGATGTAAAATTAAATTTTGCTTTTGTGGTGGTGCTCAAAGGTTAGTTTTTTCTAAACCTCAAAATAATTTTTAATCGTCTTAAAAAAAATTAAATAAAACCTGAAGAGTCCAAAGTGTATTTTCCAGAACACTCTTTCTGTACATTTAGATATACTGAAGTCTTAATAGGCTGAGTGGAATAATGATTTCCTGTCTTTTAAATACAACACTCCTGTTGATCCATCACGTCCAAAATTACATCTTATTTTCTAGTAGGGTTCCATTACTGTTATTGGAGAGCTATATTAATGTTATTACTCTTACTATTCTTGGCCTACTTGGAACTGTTTTTTTTATCCTATAGCATAATCGCTAATCAGGTATTTTGTTGGAGCATTCAGTCATAAAAAGAGTGAAGTTTAAAATATCTTGCTGATGTTTCAGAGTAGATATTCCAGGAACTTGAATAGGCAATTCAGTGCGCTTGAAAATAAGTTCTTCCTAACTGTATTTTTATGCATATGATAGGACTTTGAAAGTGTTACTGTGCATCAAAAAGAAAACTATTTTAAATGCTAAAATTGGTGCTCAGTGTCTACCAAAAATATACTAGAGTAGCAAGTGTTGTTATGGTGTTCTGCCTGTCTAGTCTTTTCTTTTTAACTGATACTCGTATCTCATGATACAGCGCTTGCAAGCACAGTGATTAATTAAGGAAAAAAACCAAAAAAAACAGGCAAAAATCACATATGTAGCTCAAGACTTTCTACCTTTCCTAGTGTGGCTAACCTGGAAGGTCATGCTCGGAGATAAAATTTGTGGGTAGTATCTTGAGTTTCTTCATACCAGACTCCTGGCTACTTTCTTTACCTTCCAGTTTAGGTTAGAGGTGTCCATCAGGGTTTTGGCAGTTTTTGGTTTTTTTAGTAGGGATTGTGAGAGTATCAAAGATAGGATTTTCTAAGACATGAATGTCTGTTTTTCTGCCTAGATATTAATGGATCATCAGAATTTATCAGAACACGTGCTTTGCATGGTTTTGTATTTGATTGAGCTGGGGTTGGAAAATTCTCCAGAACAAGAATCAGATGAAGAGGTAAGAATAAATATCATCTTTTTCATTAAAATATAAAAGTATTGTCTAATGATTCAATATTCTTTAAAAATAGATGTTTATTAAAATCATAATTTTACCACAGGAATTAGGGAAAAAATATTTATTTATTTACTTATGCAGGGATCAACTAAGCAAACAAAAATAAGAAAATTGCATACTGTTGTGAAGCGGAGTGTGGTATCTTGTTATGTTTTTCAACAGTTTCTGTATTTATAACCTGACAACACAGATTGGTTAGATCTTTACTACTCTGTAAATTAGTACTTGAAATTGGGTGCAAAAAAATTTAAAATGATTGAAACTAAAACTTGCTTAAATTTCTAGATTTTTTCCAACTGAAACCTTTATCACTGAGCATTTTATTGCTAAAGCCTGTATCTTCTAAAATGTGAATTAGCCAAAATTTTAACTGTGCTTTTGATGAGAATTTGAATATGAAGAGCCGTTATTTTTGTGATTCCAGATTCCCTTATGGTATATGACTTTCATAATTTTTCCTACTGTGTAACATTGCTTATATGACTAAGGATCTGCCACTCCCCCCCCCCCCCCTTGAGATTGACTTCTGTATAGTTCAGATTTTTGTATTAATCTTAGATTGTACAGCTTTGGACTACTTTGAGTAGTTCCTTTTACTTCTGCTTGATAGCACTGATGGCATGTATTTGATTATATTCAAATCATATGTGCAGATTTATCAGACCTGTAGTCTTCACAGTAGGCATCAATCATATCATTTTTTAAGAGGTATATCGCTTTAGTGAGGTACGTACTGTTCAACATATTGTTCCTATCTCATGGAGAGATGATGGCCTCTGTAATACACTTACAAAAGCAACATGAATTATTGTAACACATAAGAGAAAGTATACTGAATTTTTTTATTATTTTAGGAATCTGCAGGTGGACAAGAGCGTTGCCATGATAGTTGGTTTCCAGGTAGTAACTTGGTTTCTAACATGCGTCACTTCATTAACTATGTCCGAGTAAGAGTACCAGAAACTGCTCCAGAGGTTAAGAGGGAACCACCTGCAAGTACGAGTTCTGATGGTTTAGCTTCATCACAAGTAAGTATATACAAATACTGGTCCTTTTCCTAGATCTGTTTAAGTTATTGCCCTGTTTTGACTTTTTTGTTAGGATTATTTTTTTACTGTTTTTATGAATTTCTTAGGATTTTTTTTTCTTCCAGTAATCTTTCCTAAGTGTACTGATAAGAGAAATAGAATTTATTTCAAATGATACCTCCTTCCAAATGATTTATTTAATGACTTTTTTTGTCCTCAATCTACCAGAGTTCAAGGCGGAAGAGCCTCCAGAGAGAGGTAGATCTGTGTGCAGTTTGTTCCCCTAAGCGATTAACTAGCAACATGGCTTTAATTGCGCTCACCTTAATGTTCAGTGAAATCTTCTAATTTTCCTGAGTTTCCTTTTAATTCATACTGCAAGGACTCATGCTTTTTTCATATTCTTGATTGTAATCTTAGGTAGCAGACTTTTAAGCAAAGTAATGCCCTTACATTTTTAATACATATTTTGAAATAAAAGCTTTCTATCAAATATAAAATGTCATTGATAGCTTACTGCTTGAGCTTTGTGTTTAGGCCTGTTTTGTCTTGCCAAGATATTACTAACATTTAATAATGTAGAGTAGTCTTAGCTTTCTTGAATCTAGGTAAGTTTAACCTTACATTGAAAGTGCATTTGAAATGATTAATGGCAAGTTTATTTGGGGTTTTTGTGAAAACAAAATGAATATGTAAATGGTGAGATCCTGAAAGATTTATAGCTGGTAGATAATATAATCTCTATGTCAGGATTGCTTTTGTATCTTTTGTATACAGCACTTCAGATTACTGTGTGCCAGATGTAGTGAAATACAATGGATATTTCTTTGGCATGTTAATGTTAGAAAAATAGATCAAAATTTAAAGTAGGTAGGTGAGATGAAATAGATTAAAACATAAAGAAGGAAGGTGAGATGATTGTCAGAATCCCATTTTTATATTTGATCTCTGAAGTATTTCGTATCTCTTGGCTGCCCAGCCTTCTGAGAAGGAGAGGGTAAGATGTTAAAGCGTTCTGAATTTCATGTTCAAAATATTCAGGAAACATTTCTTTACTATGGATTCAGTACATGCAAGTTGCTTCCATGTATCCCTAATTTGGGACTGAAAGCAAGGGTAGCATAGAATAGAAACGTCTGAATGGGTTCTGTCATTAATGTAACTGCACTCATACGCTCGTGTGCCCTGAATGGCAAATTCTGCTTGCAAACATGGGTATGTGGCTTCTGGATCTCAGCTAATAAATCCACACAAAATGCACAATGCCCATGGGGATGTGTGGGCTCACCTGTGTTCACCTGTGTGGGATTATGAGTTACATTGTGCAGCAGTGCTCAGTAGACTTTAATAAAGACATTTAAATGGCATAAAGATACTGAAATTATGAATATTCCAGAAAAAGTAAGGAAATATTACTTGGAGAACAGAATTCTAAGTTTGACTAGAGCAAAGCCAGTTGTTTTAGTATGGATGATATTTTCATTTTGTACTTGGCTTTTTATGCAGCTGTGCATAACAGATTTGTATAAAAATATGACATGCAGGGTTAGTATTTTGCTATACCAAATTTCAATACATTTTGGAAGGGGAGAGGAAACTTAAAATGTTTCATGCTTTTCCTCCTAGTTTAAAATATTTTCTATAGTTTTATAAATGTATGTTGTTTATACCTGTATTTTTGAAAATTAAATGCTGTAATTTTTTTCCCAAGAACTCGGGGACAGCTCAAGTGTTCAGTTTGGTCGCAGAACGTAGAAAGAAATTTCAGGAGATCATCAATCGGAACACCAGCGAGGCAAATCAGGTGGTTCGGCCCAAAACATCTATGAAATGGTCAGCACCTGGTGCAACTCCACAGCTAACCACAGCCATTCTAGAAGTCAAGGAAAGCATACTGTCCTTGCTGATTAAATTGCATCACAAACTCTCAGGAAAACAAAACTCTTACTATCCTCCATGGTTGGATGATGTGGATGTTTTAATCCACCCAGAAATTCCAAGATACTCTCACGGTGATGGAATGACGGCAGTTGAAAGAATTTTATTGAAAGCTGCTGTACAGAGCAGATTGAATAAACGCATAATTGAAGAGATATGCAGAAAGGTGACACCTCCTGTACCACCAAAAAAGATTAGTTCTGCAGAGAAGAAAACTTTGGATAAAGAAGAAAGGTAACACTAAGAACAAAGTAAAGGGATGGTAGTGTTGTGTTGTGCATCTATTGATTGGTCTGTCTCTAGGTCTTTGCATGAATTAGTTATTAAAAGAATAAGTCTTAATTGTACAGTTCTCTTCTTTATCCATTTTGTATATACGTGGTTTACATGAGTACTGAGGAAGAACCTGCACCTTGCTAATTTAGATCTTTAAATTAGAACTCTTTCATAATGATTTTATGTGATATACACGCTCACCCTTCATGTTGCCATGTATGCCACTCATATATACAAAGGTAAAGAATTAAGATTGTGTTAACTTTTGATGATTAACTGTGCAACCTCAAGATGAGGTAGAAATTTTTTTTTATTTGTATTGTCTGTTCATTCACATGCACATATCACACCATGATTATTTTTGTTTGTTTGTTTACTGTGTGTGAGTTTGGTAATGCTGTCTTTTTTGCTTGTCCAACACATTCAATTTTAAAGTTATGTTTTTAATTTTTTAATAGTTTTTAGTTTTAAAAAAATCATATTCATATTTTCTTATAATGTGGCCTGAAAACCTACATGCCAGATGTCTGTCTTGGGCTGAAATGTTTTTGGGAAAAAGCTTAGACAGTTTTGAGATTGAGGTTGGGGCATAATGGGTCCTGAGAGCACCCAGAACACCAGCACTACTGAAACTGAATGCAGAGAGCCTGTTTCTCTTCTGCTTTCAGCAACTGCTATGTTGGCCTATGAGTTCTATGGAAGAGGAATCATCCAGTTCAAATGCCTAGAGGACAGTAACTACAGCTGAGAAGTAGAGGTGAAAACTAGGACTGTCAGGGGCAAAGTGTTGAAGACTGGGACTGGAAGGAGAAACCTTCTGGTCGATGTAATAGTGAGCAAAGGGAAGATGCCAGCTCAAGTGAATAGTTGATGTGGGAAGACTCAAGCTGCAAGTTGGGGATGTTAGGGAAGAACTGTGTTGTCAGGACAGAAATACTCAGAGAAGAGTAGCAAATGAAAGAACAATTTTTAGTGAAAATCTCCATGGGGGAGGGAGAATGGGGTCTTGAGAGTTGATAGGAGAAGGAGAACGTGGAATAGGAATTCAAATGCCTGGAAAGCACGAGTAAGAGAGAGATTGGTATTTGGGGGATTAATAGAGCCAGCCAGAAAGACGAGTTGGCTGGAGTGGGGCAGTGGGAATAGATTGGTAACTGGTTAGTGCTGAAGACTGAAACATGGCGTTTGAAGCGAGGAGACAATGGATGGGGTTACAAGGTTGGGGCATAGAGAGTGGGGTGGTCAGATCAGAGAACTTACCACGTTCACTGAAGCAGAGACAGGGCACAGACTGGAATGGACAAGAACACTCTTGAGTCTTTGTCCGTGCAGTATTTTGATGTATTAATGGTTTAGGTACTCAGACCATATGACTATGGTTTTAGAATTTTGGGTAGAAACATGCAGCTATCTGACTTGGTTTCTGGATTACCTTTATTTATCCTGCTCTTTTTATTTGTTTGAAAATAATTTTTTCACTAATTTCTCTCTGATATGTCCAAGACCAACACTGTACTTGAAAATTAACATTAAAAAATTAAAAATAGATTTAATATTTTTTTATAAGTTACATACTTGTTGTGGTTTAACCCCAGTCGGCAACTAAGCACCACACACCCTCCCCACCTCGGTGGGATGGAGGAGAGAATCAGAAGAGCAAAAGTAAGAAAACTCGTGGGTTGAGATAAGAACAGTTTAATACTAATAATAATTTTGTAATGGAAAGTAAAACAATGAGAGAGAGAGAGAGGAATAAAACCTGGGAAGGAGAAAAAAAACAAAACACAAAACCAACAACAAAACAAACGAGGTGATGCAACCGCTCACCATCTGCTGACTGACGCCCATTCAGTCCCTGAGCAGTGATCGCTGCCCCCCAGCTTATATACTGAGCATGACGTCACATGGTATGGAATGTCCCTTTGGCCAGTTTGGGTCAGCTGTCCTGGCTATGCGCCCTCCCAGCTTCTTGTGCACCTCCTCGCTGGCAGAGCATGGGAAGCTGAAAAGTCCTTGACTTAGTATAAAGACTGCTTAGCAACAACTAAAACGTCAATGTGTTATCACATTATTCTCATGCTAAATCCAAAACACAGCCCTGTACCAGCTACTAGGAAGAAAATTTAACTCTATCCCAGCTAAAACCAGGACAATACTTTACAGTAAAATTAATTCTTACAAGTGGTCAGTTAATGGTTTAATTTTCAACATCCCTTGTAATAGTTCAGTAAATGAGAGAAACAGTCAAGGGTTAGCATGTAAAATTGTCTTTCAGAAAATGCCAGACTGAATGACTGCTTTAGATAAAACAGAGCTACATCTTGGACACCTACTTGTTATTGTGGTACTCAGTAGTGCCAGATTTATGTACAGGAGAAGCATGGGAATCAATAAATCAAGTAACTTTTCATATAGAAAAGGGTAAGGTCATTCCTTTCCCCCTGTAAAGGATGTGATATTTTCAAGGATCTATTGTGGGCACTTTTAAGTTTTCAGTTAAGTTCTGGGGCTAACGTAATGATGAAAATAAATGTTTCTAGCTCTTTGTTGTTCTGAGTTACTATTTTCTTCTACTCAAATCCATAATGGCATTGGGGACCCATGAAGTTTATTAATGGACAGTGTGATAACTGAAATGACTAGTCTCATAGACTGACAGTGCTCATATAGTCAGGCTGCAGTTTTTACTTTCTTTTTTGGTTGGTTTGTTTTTTTTCTTTTTCCCCCAAGTCCAGTTTCGTATTAGTGAAGATCAAGCAGACTGTGAGTGTTCAGCAATCACCGTTTTTGGTTACTTCAACATATAATGACAAACTTGGCATCGCTCAGGCAATGGGTTGTCGCCATAGAAACCGAAATACAGAGCTAGAAGAGAGCTTGAGCTGCTTGCAGTATTTTTTCAATTGCAGTGTCATACTCCCATAGGCCATCATGGAAAATTACTGAGCCGTACTGAATCTGTCAGAGTTTGTTTATGTCTTCTTATTAAAGGCCTCTATTTACAGTCACTCTGCTTTTAGTCAAAGTGTATATCGAGAAATTCCCAGGGAGAAAGAAATAAAAACAGGTTTAATGAATGCCCTGGTATGATCCTCAGAATAATGAATCTTAGGTTTGTTGTAAATAAAAGTTATTTTGAGAAATGATGGCTGTACAATGTGACAGATAAATGGGCAGATACACTCAGATTTTTAAGGTGCCTTTAAGAAAACAAGTTAGAAACTTTGACTTATAAACAGGCCACCTCGGGATAACAGGTTACAGTATATTAGCTGCTTTGGGCCTGTGCATGCCTGTTCTGTGCCAGGACAGTGATAATCAGACAGTGCTGGAGACTAAAGAGCAACCCATCAGCATATCAGATGCCAAGTGATGTTTTTAAATCCCTTGTTAGTTATCTGAATCATCTCTGAGCGTGGGGAAAAAAATTCACTGTAACTGCTGATGCACAGAGTTTGTAGCTCTGATAGAGCTTCCCTAGCTGCACTGGGGAGGTGCTGCGTAAAGCCCTCATCCATGGGGCACGTAGGTCTTTGTGTGTGCCATGTAATGAGCAGCTGTGGTGTGAGTTTTGGTTTTCCCACTTGAACTCTCCCATTTCCTCTATTTGTAAACTGTTGTCAAAGTAAAGATCCTTTCTTGGTACCTCAGGAAGAAGAAAATGAGTATCTATTTTCTTTATCTTTTTACTTCCATCAATATGCCTCTACCCACTGCAGTATGTATATACAGGGAGTTATAAAATAGCTGGTCATATAGCCTTGTACAGATCACTAATACAGTTTAAACAGAAGGATAGACAAGAATGAGTCTCTAATGTCTTCAATTTGTAAATCCAGAGCTGTGTGAAACGATCAGGAAAAAGTTAGTGAAGTCAGCTTGGCTCCAGGGAGATAAGGGCCTTCAGTCTGGAAGGAATCTCAAACTTATTTAAGTCCAGGTATAAAAGCTGTTGGTGACCGGTATCTAGGGTGGAGGTTAGCGAGAAGGAACCAGTATGAGGAGCCTTAGCTGGAAAATAAATTACTAATAATTGTTTTCCTTGGCATCAAGCTTGATATCAAAAGTGAGGTAGGCTTTTTTAAATTTATTATTACTACTATTATTAACAACTTGTAAATGTTGGTTGCTCACAAGAGTACTTGTTTTTGTACAATGGTTGACAGTTCACTCTTACTCTTCCCTTATGTAACAGAAAAATAACTTTCAAGAGTAAGGTCTTGGGTTCTTTTTCTTACGATGCCATGTCCTAATATGTTACAAGATCCTTTGGTTTTCTGAAGGGTTTTATAGGACAGGATTTTATTCCTTTCTTTCAGCCTCAAAAGAAAATAACTGATTTCTTAAAAAACTCTACTTTTAAAGCAAGAGATTCCTTTTTTAAGCTTGAAAATGAATCATTTATTTAGAGAAAACTTGAATTTTGAATGATATTGTTGAAGGTGGCAACTGTAATTGGCCTGACACTACAGACTAATTTTTTTCCTCCATTATGTATACTCTTCCCCCCCCCTTCCCTCTTCCCCCTTCTTCTTTCACTCAGACGACAGAAGGCCAGAGAAAGGCAACAGAAATTGTTGGCTGAATTTGCCTCAAGGCAGAAAAGCTTCATGGAAACTGCCATGGATGTTGGTAAGTTTTTGCATGGTTGACTGCTTGCCTCTTTTTGTTGTTGTTGTTGTTGGTCGGTTGGTTGTTTTTTTGTTTTTTAAATTTTATTTCCATGTTAGCATTAAGGTTTTTACTCAAACAGTTTTAAAACAAAACAAAACAAAAAAAAACCCAAACACAAACACAAACAAAAAACACTCCCCTCAGATTCCACTACTGTATTCACTTGTTCACTAAATACTTAAGAGGCTTAAAATTGTGTTTTCTAGGACAGATAATACTTCATACATAATTGCTAATGAATAGATTAAATGATCTTGAAAATATTTAAGAGAACACATTATCTGCAGGACATAATTTTATTCCTATCTTAATATACAATGGATGAAATGATTACGTGTGTGATGTTTTGAAGTATTTACCTTTTAATATAAAACGTCCCAAAGTTAGTCTTTTAAAGATTGCATTTTCTTTAATCTGTAGTAATAAATTTTAAGACTATTTCTTCATAGAGCCTCAAATTTTGATAAGGTAAAAGTTTTGCATTTTAAATTTATGTATAGAATTAAGGAAAGCATAATTTTTATATCATCTCAGTTGCTATAAGTGATAACATTGTATTCTATTTCAAGTACAGGCTTTACAGCAGAATCAGTTCTTGTTTTTCTTGAGGATAAGTTCTTTCAGGTTCTGCTGTGTAGAAGCACCTAATCTTGATTAGTTTGCTTGTGTTTAACTGAGGAATGGAAAATATTTCCATCGTCTGGATTACTTCATTGAAAATTAGCACTTTTGAAAGATAAGAAAAAGCAGGAATTGTATTTTTCTTTTTCCCTCTTTCAATCAAATATCATCTGCTATGTAGTTTTGATTTGAGTTTAAGCGCTGGTTAGAAATATTTTGACATCTGTTTTTGCTGAAAAAGTCTGTTTTTTGAAATTGTTAAATTCCCTTCAGTTCATAGGTTGTGGAGAAGATTTATTCCTTCAGACTTATGAAGGTCTTGGATACAGCAATCACTGAAATTTCTTTAGCAAATTAATGACTATATGTGTGGTGTTATGTTTGGAGAGTGTGCAATACAACGCAAAGTTCACAGATAAAAATGAGTTTAAGTCATGCTTATTAAATGGGTAGCTATTTCTTTTTAATCTATTTGTTAAAGTAAGGAAGAAGGGAGGAAGAAACATGCAGTTCTACTTATTAAAATTTAAGTCTTTTACAGTCAATTTGAAATTACAGCTAATTGAAAGCAACTGAGGAACTTTGATTCTGCAGTCACCTATATTTTGAATTCTTGATATTGCAACTTTAAAGTTGATGTTTTTATATATGAAATCACATGTATCTGTATACATTTACCTGTCATAGCTGTATTTGCATATGTACATATGTGTGCGTAAATACTCTCATGCTTGAGTTTTACAAGCTATGTTTAAGGTAACTGCTTTGATTTGTGGATGAAGCATACTAGTTAAATCAATAAATTACACAGCATTTATTTATGTGGAGGACTGGGAACACTTAGCTTTTACTTAACTACATATGTCAAATATTAAAAAGAACCCTTAATTTCTTAACAGGCAGACATGGACCTTTGTGCTTGTGATTGTGCATTAAAAAGTTATTGGGCATGCAACACTTAAATTGTTAGTTTCTTAGTATTTAAACAATTAATAACTTCAGATATCTCAACATAGAATGTAGTGATTGTTGTCAATTATACCAGGTCATGCACAGCAGTAGATAGAATCCACTTACTGGACTACATTTTCATAAAATTGTTTTGCATGAAGACATTTCTTGGTAACAACTTAATAGAATTCCAGGCATTGTGCTAGCTGAATAATTGCTTTGCTTTTTCACTAACTTTTTTCAGTGTCTTCTCAGTTGCCATACTGTTTTCTGAGTTTCTGATGAAAATTCACTGAATTTGTACTATAGTCTGGTATTAACTAGCTTTTATGTTCTGACTGGCATGAAAATAGCTCGCAGAAAGGAAGTACATATTCCATTATAGTGTTTGCCAGGAATGTTTTCTTCAGTTTGCTCTAATTTTTTTTTAACTGAAGTAATTTGTTCAGCTGTGAATGCAGTCTCTATATGTTGCAGCAAATTATTGAAAAAGGTGTAGAAACTATTGTTACTCTAATTTTAAAATACAAGACATGGTGAGAATCCTGAAAATAGTCTGTCTGGAGTGATTCAGTTTAAAGCTAATATAAGTATTTAATAGTCTTACCCTGAATTGTATCATAGCTGTGCTGAAATAGTACGTTTGAAAACAAAAAAATAATTTCATACTAAGATCAGTCAGTTAAAACGCGTTCCCTTCTCACACATTCAAACTCTGTTACGTGTTACTTTTATTATAGGTTGAAATTCAGCAGTAGGTTTATTTCTTAATTCTGATTGTTTGTTGTAACAGTAATGACACTGTCAGAATGCAGGGACAGTGAGGCCTCAGCTCCTTGGCTTTGTCACTGATTCACTTGGTGTCATTTGAGCAAATTACTATCATCATCATCAACTTTTAAAACTTCTCTATCTATGAAATGTGGATGTGATTAAGTGGTAAAACGTGAGAACGGGTGTAATTGTTTTTGGGTATAGCACTTCAAAAATGTCATAATAGCTTTCTCTTGACAGTGTAAAAGACTGAAAATACTCTGAAAATAAATGTGTCTAGAAGACAATAGGAATAATGGAGAATAGCCAAAGCTTAAAGATTATTTTATTAAAACCCCATAAACTTACTAGTTTCCAAAGTGTTTATTAAAGTGCACAGAGCCACTGTTAATCCCCTGAGGCATTCCTCTTGTTTGATTGTTGGGATGCTGCAATGAAACATGGCTTAAAAGGAAGTTACCTGATTACATGTTCGTTTTCCAATATTAAATGTGCCTCATTTTGCCAGCAAAAATTATTTATTTGAACTGGAATTCACAAGTTAATCTGAGATTCTGAAAGTAAAGGTTGGCATTTTCTTGCATATAATCACTGTAGAAAAAATTCCGATTATTTAGCCCTTTCCATTTGTGCCCCCTGTTACTTTCTATTTATATTCTGTGACATCTGCAGAACTGCATTGCCATTCAAGATTGCCTGGAAGTAATTAAGTGAAATTTAGAAACAGTTATGTTAATGAACTAGGATGGAACAGAATCCACTGTGCTGTCTTTAGCTGTTTGACTGCAGGACAAACGTAAAAAGCAGAAAAACCAAGAAACATCATTCTAAGAGCAGCACATAAAGCTCTTAAAATACTTGAGGAGAATGTCTAGTGAGTCAAAAATGTGCTGTCGCGTAGTCACATACAGTGTCAACTCCATAGGCCTTCTAGTCTCCTAGTAATAGCTACTTTTACATCTTTGTTTTGAGAGCACTTATCGCAGTGTGAGGCTATGGTTTATCTGTCATGATGTGGAACTCCATGCAAGAGATTTTTGAAACTTCACTGCCTTTCAGGCGGGACTTGATAAGAACAAAAATAAATCCCTCTGTTCCAGGTTAATAGTAGCCTTTAACAAATTACAGTGATATTTGTAATGATCTGTCTATCTGAGTTTTATAAACATGAAATATTATGATCCATTCCAGGCAAGCTGCTGAACTACTTAATTAAATGTATCTTAGTGAAAATTTGTGAATTGGTTAATTTGTGAATTACAGATATTAAGATATCTCACATTCCTTCAATAGTTTTGCTGTCTCTGAAGTGCCCAATGTGATTTTTTTTTTTTTTTTTTTTAATGCCTCGTGATAAGTATGCAGTATGATCTGTGTGTTTCTTTCCGATGATGTGAGTCTCGGCAGGATGTCATTTTGTCCTTCAAGTGAACGTTCCCTAGCTAGAGTTAAAAAGAAGTGCAGAGTTTTAATGCAAGGTGACATACATTTCCTAACACTCAATCTTCTGAACCCAGATAGAAAAATAAATTAGGTACTGATCTCTTGAGAATAGATATGCTGGGTCAGGGCAAAGAATATTAACATGCTAATGGTTGCTTTGATGCCAAGGGGCCACTTCGAGACACAATGTATAGAGCAGTAAAATGTTGACTACAGCCAACAGAGGTTATAAACTATTTACTGTGTTTACGGAGCCCTTTCGGTTCTGGGGTTTTGCTGGGTAGGAGAAAGGGGAGTGAATCTTTAACTCTGGAGAATACAAATGAAATAAAATTCAGGCAGCAATGCATTCTGCGATAAAACAGCGTGCTAGATTTTAGCAGACTGATCAGTATTTGCTAGGAGGGAGGAAATGGTAGAATTTTTTTAACTTTGGGTCTCTTACTCCTATTGGTACAAAACCAAAGAAAGAGCTAAATAATTAACTTCTTTAAAAATCCATGGGAATGGTAGTGTTTGTCACTACGCTGGATTTCTGTCACAGTTTAAATGTTTTAATCCTCCTTCAGTGTTTTTATCTTTGTTTTAATGAGGTTCATATTTATCCAGATATCTGAAATAATTCACAAGGACAAAGAAAAGTCCCAGAACCCACTGTAAGGGGGTGGGGTGTGTTACAACATTAGACAAACCTCATGAGAGAAACTTGGTGAATTGATACCAATACCATGTGTCTTATCTTGTATTTCTCATTTACTTCTTCTTCACACACATTGACATCATCAGGACAAGTCTCTGTGAACTCAATTAGGTTAAATCTTTGGAGAGTCAGAGTTTTAAACTGTAAGCATCTTTTGGTTGTATTCCAAAGAATGCTTGGCATAAAAAACACTTGCTGTCTTGTATGACTGCTGCCTGGCTAGTAAAGCCATGCTTCGGCCTAGCAACTAAAACCACCTTGGTCTTCCTTGCTCTCCTGTTGCCACTACCTGCTTTCTGAATCTCCAGTAGAGTGACGAGATGTCTTGTTTTGGGTGCGAGTGGTTTTCATGCAAAACAAAACTGCAGGCTCCTACAAAACCTGTTTGAAAGGTGGAGGAGTAATATGCCTCAAGATCAGTATCTTAGCAAATGGCTGGCAAAGGATTCCTTTGGCACTCAATAAGGCACTATTGTTCTGGGACATAACACACAAGTGCTATTTTATGGAAGTATCTTCCTAGTGTTGGCAAAAAATGTTGGGGGTTTGTGCACCAGTGGAAGCAAAATAAGGAGATTTAGATTATTCTTCACCTTTTAGTTGCAACTGATACAGCTTTGTTCACGTGACAGTTCTTGGTGGTGTTTTGGGTGATAATTGCATTCTGGGAGCTAGGAAGTACTAGCTTATGCTTGAAAAATTGGTAAGAACCTATATTTTCTACATCAAATGAATAAAATAGCATTACAACTCCAGTCATTTTAAATAAATACTTCACAAGTTGCCATGGAAAACACAAAGCAATTCTGTACTTTTGTTTATATGAAATGGAGAAAAAAGAAAAAGAAAGCTGTGGAGCTACAAGCATTTTAAGCTTCCATATAAGTATTATTGCAGTAAAATGCAGTTTAGTTTTATTTTTCCCCATGTGAAACAGGAAATATATAACTGAAAGTGAAGTAGAATGGAGACATGCCAATTACTTTATATTCATTAATGAAATATTTTAGAACAAGGTTTGCAGGAAAGAGTCTGTCTCATTTTCAGCAGTGTTTTGAGTTGAAACGGGTTTGTCCTGATCCTTTACAGTATAGGTAGATCATGTAGCTGGTGAAGCAGGGTCTGTGGCTTTCACAGGAGCTCCACAGAGGCAAAACTCAGGAAGGCAAGAAAGACAAGACTGAGATCCTTGCTATAGGCATAGCTTGCTTTCTTTTTTCCAGACTGCCACTGATATATTTTCACTTCAGGAATTATGCTGCCAAAATGTACCTTCTCAAACAAACCATAGCCCAAGTCTTATCTTCCAAAGAAGCTAACAACTAGTTTAAGCCAGTAATCAAGGTTTATCATAGTCTATTCAAAAAGAACTGGGGGTTTTTGTTTGGTGGGGTTTTTTTGGTCTGCTTAATTATTTGAGATTTTAAATTCTTGCCAGTTTCTCTTACCCATGGATTTTCTGTAAGTTGACTTTGTTTTCTTTCACTAGCTTGGGGAAATTATTTTATTAGGAAGTCTTCCTTGATGCTAGAAGTTTAGTTCCCTTGAAATTTTATTGTTTGCCAAAGTAGCCTAGCACTAGATCTAAGTAGTTGTGAAGGAAACATGCATTTGATCATTGATATCTAAAATTAAATTAGCCTGATTTTTATGTGCCTGTTGCACATAGGCAATAGAAGTGTAGATTGTATATACTGATTTGGTTTGAAACACCCTTTAAATACTAAGATCTGTATTTTTTTTCCTTAAGGTTTAAAATAAGCAATTTATGATGAATGAATGGTATTTTGTAAATTAAATGTTGACTGATTTTTGAGGACTTCCATTGAGTTGTTCAAAATCAGATTGACGCACTACATTCTCTTACTACACTTCTTAAAAATATTGAATGGATGCATATTTTATGTAGTATTAACAATATTTTAGAAAAAGATAGATAAGGCTGGAACTCTCTAGTCATTCTCGTGTCATGTGCTTCTGATACACAGGTGTACGTGAGTGTGCGTTACACAATTATGAGGTGATGTTAAATATAAAAAATAGCTTTAGTGTTTATTTCCTCCCTTCTGTGCTACAGTTGCTCCTAGGTTTTCTGGATGTGTGGACTTAAATAAAAAACATTTGCAGTTGATGCATTCTGCTTTTTCTTTCATTGTACATCTGACTGCCACTAGATGGTGATAGACGTGTGTACAATATTAACTGTATGTCAATGAAGATCGGAGTTCATTTTCATATGACCCTCAATAACTGACTGGGAAATCAATAGTTACTAAAACAGTGTAATTTTGATTCTGCCCTGTGAGTGAGAGCATTGCATGGAGCTTTTCATAGGAAAGAAAGATGCTGCCTGGCGTCCAACACGCCTCTCCCTATAGCAGCAGGCCTCCTGGGCTGAACCTGTAGTGGACTTTCAGAAGAGAGCAGCTCTCCTAAAAGCAGTTCTGCATGAGGACTGTTGCTGCACTCAAGGTTTTTGGGTTCTCTATCCAGCACCTTGGCCTACTTAAGCAAGGAGATAAAAGGCACGGTTGAAGGTAGGGAGGAAGTGTTTTCCATTGGAAAAATTATCTTCTAGGAAAGAAACAAAGCACCCTTATATTCTAGGTCAAGAGGCTGACTGTATGTGTTCCTGAGCAGTTAGGAGAGGATCATCTAGTCCTAAGGTGCTTTTCTTTCAAGCCAATAAAGAATTCTTACCTTGGATTGTAACATAACATAAAATAGCTTCTATTTTGGTTAGCCCCCTGCCCCAAAACCACTATCACCAACTGTTGTGTGAACAAAGCTACATCAAGTGCAATTGCTTCAATACTTTGAAGCTGGTCCTTAGTCTTGAACATTTCTGTCTGTGCAACTAGGAAATAGTAATGTGGACCATTAGAAAACAAGATCTTTGTGTCTTGTATACAGTACATGTTAAACTAAACGTCTGCTGCATAGCAGCAAATTACTTTCTTAATGCACCCCAAATTTTTAAAGATTGTCCAAGTTTCATGTTTAAAAAAATCTTTCATTTTTAGTTGCATGTTCCATTCACCTTGTCTAACCGTCTTTAAATTATTTCTAAGGTCTTCAGATGAACTTTTTCCTTCTAATTGTTGTTAGAGTCAGTTATGAGCAAACCTAGTTTTAGTAGAGATTCATATTCATTGCCCTTAATCTCTCTCTGTTCAGAGTTTTCAATATAGTATCTAATGAAATAGAAGTTAGATCTCTGTTTTATAGACGTTTTAAAGAGATCGTTTAATACAAAATTTGAAGTAAATATTTAATTCCACTGCGAATAATTTTGAATATGGGAACACTTGTACTTCGTTGTGTGGGTATCTTTGTTTGAAGCAGCAAGGTAAGTTTCAAGTAATGGTCAATGTTTTAGTTGTAGATAAACTAAAGAGATTATTTGGGAGTTTTTTCTTCACTACCTCAATGCAGATGCAATTGAATTTCTTTCCCCCTGTTTAATATAAATTTTCTTATCCTTTTTTAGAATCGCCAGATGTTGATGTTGCCATGGAGGTAGCTACATCAGAACAGCATGTTTCTGAGGCAATATATGATTGTGTTATTTGTGGACAAAGTGGTCCTTCTACTGAAGACAGACCTACAGGACTAGTTGTACTATTACAAGCATCCTCAGGTATGAGTGTGTGACTTGTTGGACAAGCAGTGTTTCTGCAGCTTTTAGTATGTGTGCATAAATACTGTTGTGTCTCACGGAGCCTGGAAAGAGAGTCTTCCCTTTTTTTGTGGATGGTCCTCCATGGGGCACATGTGTAGGTCTAAGGGTACTGAGAAAATTTTTAAATGTTTGGGAAAAGAGCGAACAGTTTCGTTCCCTCCTAGTTCCTGTTAGCTTTTGCAAACCCAGCAGTATATAATAGACCTGCAGGAAAACGGGTATTGGAAGAAAAAGAAAATAAAATAGCCATTGGTGTATCTATATGTGTGTATGTGTGTTTGTGTATGTGTATATACTCTATGTACAAGTGCAAAAGAACAACTTTCAGTATTTAGTTTCTTTAATTTTTTTTTTTTTTTACTGTTTAACATCAACAAAGCACATTGTAGTTACAAACCAGAATTTCCTGATTGTTTTCTTAATTGTTTAGCATGTTGTTATCCATTGCATTCTTTATTGCTTCTTTTCTTCATACAGTGTTGGGACAATGCCGCAATAGCACTGAGCCAAAGAAACTACCAACTACTGAAGAGGAGCAAATATACCCTTGGGATACCTGTGCAGCACTACATGATGTAAGGCTTACAACTTTGCAGCGATACTTTAAAGATGTAAGTATTTCATATGAACATACTGCCGCTTACGAAAAATTTGTGTAAAAAGGTAAATGAAATGACAACTTAGAGTCCTCCTAGTTTCATGTCTACACTTAGTGAACAATTCGTCATGTTGCAGTAGTTATGAAGTGTTTACATTTGATAGGGTCCTTATTTTTAAATAGCGTCTGGCTTTTCCCTAGTTACATTTTTGGCATAGGCATCTAGTATATCTACAGGCTATATAGTCATTAAATATCCATGCAGATGTTCTCTAGAAGAAGATATTTCACAATTCAGTGTGATCACACAATTGAGATGTGGTTTTGCTGTCTTAGGTATTACTTTCAAAACACCAGTTTTCTTGTGGCCATTCAGAAAAGCTGATCAAGGAATTACTCTTAATCAGTTAAAAGTATGTTTGGCAGCACAGAGTAAGTGGAAAGAGTTGTTTTAACCTGTAACAGTTTTCTGAGCTACTACAGAGAAGGGGAGGATGAGTGGATGGGAGGAGGGACCAGCAGAAGACTTCACCCTCTTCTGCTGAATCCTCAACTCTGCACAACATTACTGAAGTTCAATTTTATATTAATGGGTATGTTAATTTCTGTTTTGCAGTTCTGTTAACTGTTCCAAGCAGAGTTTTGCATTGCTTCACAAAGCAACATTACAGCTTTTCATACTTAATTTTGAAAGCCAATTCTTGTTGCTTAACAGGACTTGTTCAGTTGTAGACCTTTGTGGAAATGCTGCCTGTGACCAAGCTTGCTTATGTAGAGTAGATTAATTTAGACTAAATTTCATAATTGATGTAGTTTTTAAAATTCGGCAATGTTTTCAGAAAAGCACCTTCTCCTGAGGCAAATTTTATACATTTCCTTTCTAGAAAGTAAAACTTTTAAAGATGTAAGCAGGAAATTATTTCTGAACAAAAGATATTTTTGTTCAGAAAGCATCTGTGGACAAGCTTTTCTTCTTTTGACATTGATGATAATTGTTCATTGTTTCAAATGGTTAATAAATATTTTTTCTTACTGAAGTGATTAAAAACATTGAAGCAATACTGTAACTTTATTTTTACATGTTTGCATGCTACAAATGGAAGGAGCTCCAAGCAAAATGTTGCTCAAAAACTTGATCTCCCTTTCTGTGCAGTAACACTACCAACAGATTAGTCTAAAATATACTGTAATGCAATGAGCAAATGCATTCTGCTTTCAAAAGTTTCAGTCCTGATTCAAACATTAGTTGAATTAGCTATTTTTGCTTTCAAGTTTCCAGGTCACTACTGTGCTAAAAAATGTCTCTGCATGAAAGAACTAATCCTTAAATTTCTTTTGGCATAAAAATGGAAACATCTGTTTAGCGTCTTGAGCATCTTGTTCAGCTGAGCTAAGCAATAAGAAGTCCTTTTGTTTATCAGCTGTGTCCTTCCCAGTAAGTGTCCTTCCTCTAACAACAGATTTCAGGAGGCAAGAGAATAATTTCACTTAGATGTGAAAATTTTAAGTTATGAAACATGATCTAGCTTATTCTACTAGAAGAAAAAAAAATATTCAAAAGCTACATGCTATATACAGATTGGGCAAAACAGGCCAATTCTCTCCATAGAGATTCCTTTTGCACTTTCTTAGCTGAAATTTGATGCTTGCTGTCAGTCAGGGAGTAGAGTTCTTGCCCATTAAAGGAAAAATCACTGAAAGTGATTATTTTTAATATGGAGAGGTATGACTAAGGATTAGGAGATAAAACTTCGTAGAGTAGATTGATAGGACTATTTTCAGAATCACATAGTACTCTGTAACCAACAACTTGATATCGGTGTGCTCCATCCCAAGCCTGTGGCTTGCTTTAGAATCTCCTTTATTTCTGAACTCAAGAAGAATGGAGTAAAACCTTTCTGCAACGACTTTGGGGTTGGTTTTTTTCTTATGCAAATGCTACTAAGTAGCCTTGTTAAATACATGCAATAAACAATGCTTTTCCTGAATGAAACATTGTTCTGTGGGGCTTATCCAGGTATATCATACAACCTTACTAGTAGTGCAGTCTACTAAATTATGCAGGAACCAGCAGGAGAAAAAGTTTTTCTTGTTCTGTGGCCTGAGAGGGTCATAGCACATTATGAATGTCAGGTTGAGGCAAGGTAAATAGGAGCATGTCTTGTAGCTAGAATTTGTAATGTTGTTTTGATTTCCTGCTCATATGCAGGAAAAAAAATGAGATGCTAGGGTATCCTTAGAAAATGCAACTATCAGTCAGAGTTGGTTATTCGCAGTACCCTGGTTTTGCATCATACAAAAGACTGTTTTAGGGTGAGTCTACAGTAAAAATGGTTTTCTGATTCTGGTAGCCATAAATCTTTTTCTGTTCTTTAAATGTATAGCCAGAATGTACATTTCAATCTGTGTATGAAATTATTTTTTTCAGAAATGGAGATTTAATTACTAGACTGACTATAGCTAGGTATTCTACAAGAGAATTTTCTAGAATTCCTTATCATAAGTTTGCCAGTGGTGACTGTTTTTTCAGTTCATTATTTTCTGAGAACTACCAGTGAGGTAACTTGATTTTTGACATGTGGGCTATAAGCGCAGTCTTTGAATAAGGCCAATGTTTTCAAAACAATCCTAATATAAAACTCAATTCACTAAACAAGTATTTGTTCTCTTTTCCCTTTATGATGTGTTATATACAATACTGTTCAACAACTCATTAAAAACCCTAAGTGTTTACACTGAATTTTAATAAAGGATTTGGGTTTAATTATATAGCTGTGATCTTGTTATTTTGGTTACATACAAAACTGAATGCAATGTATATTGCCATTGGATATTGGATAACTTGTACTGTTGGAATAGATGGTAGAGTTAGAGCTGTCTTCATGCTGTAATACAAGAGGTTCTTTAAAGAAGTCATTATCTCAAGTGACAAGAACTGTAGAAGTTTAACTTAAGTGTTTGGCTCTTTGTTGGAAAGAGTAGCGTAATGGCAGCCATGTAAGTTAGCACACATAAATACTTTAAAAAAATTTTTTTTCTTTATTCCCACAGCATGTCTTTTAATTAGATAGCATGCAAATAAAAATCTGTATATTTTTTTAAATCTTAAAATAAGTTGTGGTAAATACTTTTATAACTTTATATATATTGTTGTTCTTTTTTCTTACTGTTTTTGCTTTGTTTTAGAGTTCCTGCCTGCAAGCAGTGTCAATAGGCTGGGAAGGAGGTGTTTATGTACAAACTTGTGGTCACACTTTACACATAGATTGTCACAAATCTTACATGGAATCTTTACGGGTAAGTAAAACTGAAGATCATCTTTTTTATTTGGCTCTGAACTGTTCTTAGTGAAGTCAATTGGATTTATGCTGTTCAATTCAGAGAAAGAAAGATTGGGTTCACATGAATGAACAAGATGTTTTTACTGTGTTTCAAGAACTGTAGATACTAAATCTCTTATTACATCTTGACATTATTAACAAAAGTACTTTGTTTTCAGTTATTCTGATATATCCGAAAAAATACTTGATTAAATTAATCCTGTTCTCAAAAAAATTAAACCACTGTTTTTTGGGTTTTGGTTTTTTTTTCTCGTGTGCATATTCAGGTAAAGCATTTCTCACACTTTTCATTTCTATTTTGATGTTTAACGTGTGTGAGAAATTACAGAGAAACTGAAGAAAAAATGAGAGGGGAATTTTGCAAATATAAACTTGTGATTTCGGTTAATTCCTAATATGAAAATTCAGTTACAAAAGGTTAGATTTTTATCTCTAGTTATGTATGGTATACGTTACATATATACCTGCAGTTTAGAGAAATGAGTTAAAATAGTTTAACTCTTGTGAATTATGCAATTTTTTTTTTCTCCTTGGAAAATACTGTTGGGAATTTACTGCTATATGTGGTTTTAAAATACAGTTTTAGTCAAGCCTCAGAAATTGTTGGCTAGAAAAGACATGCTTATTTTCACATGGTCTGAGTAAACAGGGTAGTGTTCTATTGATGTTGCTGGCCTACTTCACCCCCTCAACCTCTCGCAGACCAATTGCAGATCTTCTGAATGGCACCGTCGAATGGTATCACAAGCTCAGCAGTGGTAGAAGTCATCAGATTTTAAGCAATCATTTATTTCTGTATTATTTAGTGTAATAAAATAAAGACTAAATGATGACTTCTTGTTGCATGTGAAACTGCTTTTTTTATTCAAGATTACTTTGTGATATTTCTTTAGTTTTATTTTTTCATAAGTTTTGTTGATTTGTTTCCATTTTGAGAAAAACTATGAGCAATGCTTTGTATTTTTAGAATCAGCATTGGTCATACTGTGAAATTTACCTCTAGAGAAATTGGAAGCTGTGCCACCTCTATTGGATCCCATGATGAATTGTTCTTTTCCATATGACTGTAAAGATGCTTTCAGGGGTAATTGTGTCATCAAGATAATTAAGTAAAATCTGGGCTTTCACGGTAGAATCTAATTTTACAGAATTATAGAAAAGTAATCTTTTGCGTCATGTAGACACTGAAGTCCCTTTTCTGGTGGATTCTCACTTAAAGTTGAAATAATCTGTTAATTCCATCTCATTGTATTCTTGAAGATTTCTAGATTATTTAAGTGAACTTTTGATCCCCTAGCATGTATTACCACTACCTAGATGAGTGCATAATAATTTTGACTATTCCTAGCATTCTTAGTACTGAAATAATTTATATAGACTTGTGTTCATCTGGATAAAACATTAATTTTTACATAATATTGTCAGAGATCAGCATCCAGAAAGGTATGTAAAAGTAGGCTCACCAGAATGCCTCAGCACTCTGGGCTGATTGCTTGAAGTTTAAATTATAGTCACTATTAACTTAGTAGTTCTCTTCTCCCAGGAGTGGGAAACCATTGAGGCAATTTATGAAGCTGAAGCAAGATTGCTTGCCAGTAACAGGAGTACTTGGGAGATGTCCTCACTTCCCAAACACGTACTTCTGTGTCCATTTTTTGATCCTTCATGGTAAAGAAGAAATAATCAGAGTTTTTGTCATGCTGCCCTCCAATGGCTACTTGATTAGGTTTTTCAGCCTGTACTTCTGCGAAATATCTTCAAATATTTCTCATGGCTGAAAAGAAAATTGCCTTTTGATAAACTAAGAGATGTTATCAAGGGAGTCTTAAACTTTATTGGGAATTGCTAGAAAGAGACAACACATGTGAAATGTTCAAAATACCCCATTGAAATATTTCTAGTTTCTTATGGGGATATTGTTGACAATGAAGAGTGCTTAAAAATTAGGAAAATTAGTTCAGTTGGAGGATTAGTCTCTAGTAGTTACGACCTTTTTTCACTAAAATAAGGAGCTATTCCAATTAATCTTTCTTTACAGTTTTTGGTTTTAGATTTAGTTCTTTAGCTCTACACCTGAAATGTCAAACTAAAAATTATAATCTTTTGCAAACTTCAGCTACATCTTCTTTATTTTCTTTTAGAATGACCAGGTCCTCCAGGGTTTTTCAGTGGACAAAGGAGAATTTACCTGTCCCCTCTGTAGGCAGTTTGCTAACAGCGTTCTTCCTTGTTATCCTGGAAACAACGTGGAAAGAAGCCTTTGGCAAAGTCATAGTAACAAGTGTATGCAAGATCTTGTACAAGAGGTGGAAGATCTTCAAGAACAGCTGGGAACTTTCCCAGTAAGCATCAGTGTAAGGCAGAAAGATCCTTGTTAATTTGCCTCTACCTTTCAGTTTTTACGTTACGTTGCATTTGTGACCTCTTAGAAACTCGACAACCTGGGAAACTTCGTTTTCTTCTGTTATGGAAGATAGCATACTATTTTTTTCATATCAAGAAATTTAAAATATTTACAGTACTTACTGCATTACCTACTAAAAATAAACAATTAAAAAGCTATGACAAAATGTGATTAATGCAATTTTTTATGGAGTACATTTTCACTTCTCTCCATAGTAATTTACATAGAATTGAGTCATGTCATTTATCATTTCTTTACAATGTGAAAACACCAATATCCTTGTAACCGGAAGCTATTTAAAGAATGTCTATTAAGAATATTTTAAGGTATGGATTATTTGTTTTACAGAAAGAGCAGTTTGCAGATGCTCCTGTATTACAAAGCTTCATAAGGTCTTTCTGAATGATAGAATTAATTCTATTAAATTTTGCTAGCCTTCCAGTCTTGATGGAGATACTTTGTTATTTTCATGTACTTGTGCAATGCAAATATACTTTAAACTAATGCAAGCAGTGAGATTCTTGAACTTAGGAGATGGACAAAACAGTGATGTTTTCATATTCAGAACAAATCAGAATAACTTTCAGAATATTATAACACTTTGTGAGACAGAATATTGGCTTTTAATACATATTTTTTCATAACCTGCAAATGTGTTTTTATAAATATGAAGGTGCTGCGCTTTGTGATCAGCTATTGCATTTCTTCAGGTAAAATTAACTAATCTTTTTTTGTGTCTTTGTTCATAGTCTGAAACCAATCTCAGTAAAGAAATGGAATCTGTAATGAAAGATATAAAAAGTACCACACAGAAGAAGTATACAGATTATAGTAAGAGTCCTGGATCACCTGACAACGATTTTCTGTTTATGTATTCAGTAGCCAGGTGGGTATGTTTTTTCTTTACATATTTTTTTTCTTTTGTGTTTCTCACTAATGGAGTTGCTCACCAGATAGTTTTCTTCTTTAAAAAAAAAAAATTTAAAAAATATTCCATCCTCTCCAAAAAGTACTTTTTGAGTACTTAGTACATCGAGGTTACATTTTCTGATTTTCATATGCAGGCATATGCAAGATGGAAAGATGTGCCTTTCAGTTCATTTTTAGTATATGCAGCAGTGGCGCAAACCCTGGAGAACATTTTGTCTTCTGCTTATTTAGTTTTCTTCTTTATTCAAGGTTTTGCTTTCCATATATAGAAATTTTATGTTGAATTTCTTTTTCTACCTTCCTTTCCCAAACTGTCAAATCTTCTTTACTACTATTTATCAGAATGAGATTATTTCTATATCACTGCCATATTGCTGTTTTTTAAATCACAGGGTGTTTTTAATCTGTCTGCCAGACGTTAGTTTTATTTACTTAAATAGGGATCCCAGAAGGAGCCTTTTCTGCATCAGCAACCAGGAATCTCTTCATGTGAATAAGACTTCTAAAAAAGTGTCAAAACTACCAGCATTTTCTCTGTGATGTTTGATTCCAGTTTTATAGCTGTCAGTGTCACAGACGCCGTCTCCAAGAGAATCAAACAGTCCCTCCTTCCGTCTATACCATTAATGTTAAGATGCTCTGAATGGTTAATCTGTTCAGATTTACTGTAATGCAGGGTTTTCCCATAAGAAGTTGAAATACTCATTAAGCAAATAATTTTCTAAACTCTGACTTACTGAGGCCTGCAGGGAAGGTGCTGACTGTAGAGAAAGTGCAAGCATAAAAGTGATATCATCCAGTAGCATTTTTTACTGCAGTTTCATAAACTCGGGTTGCTGACTGTCTTTAGTATATAAGCGGTGGAAATATTCAAGACTTGGCTTGGCAGGACTCTGGATAATCAAATCTACAGCTCAGCTTTTGACAGAAGGTTGGACTATCTGATCTCCAGAATCCTCTTCCAACCTAGATTATTGTATAATTCTATTAAAAGAAATATTATCTGTATTCTTTAAGAATATCTTAACTGTGCCTTGATTTAAGAAGAGCAATTAAATTTTATACATAGCAAGTTAAAAGATTGTTCTGTATTACTTTAAGCAGTATATGCTATACAAGGATAAATAATGTTGAGATTTTTAGCAATGATGTGTTTGGTCAATGCAATTTAATATCCTTCCAAAAATACAAAGGACTCAAAATTAATGTTTCACATATAAAAGTATGATTACTTGTAATTGTAACTTGACATGCCATTTAAGGTACAAAAATGGTGTTATAATATATTTCTGGGTGTAATGTTACATAATTTTTAAAATGCTAGCTAAACATATTTTAAATATATCTATATTTTATGATTTTTATATTAACACCCTAAGCGCAAGATTTTTGTTTTCATGCCAAGAGTTAAAAATACCTCAAAGCAGAACAGCATTTCATTGCTGCTTGCACTGCTGGAGAGAGAAATCATGGTTGACCACTAAGATTAGGATATGCCACCTCTTCTTGTTAGGTTAGACTGGTGTCAGCAATTCTCCATTCATCCATGGCTGAAGGATTTCAGGTGTTGGATCCAGCCTTCCATATTGTTACCATGTCATAACATCACTTATGAGGGTGCCTGGCAGATCAGCTACAAAATGGTTAATTTCTCTTGCCTTTCAATTCAGCAATCCAGATTTACAGGCTTCTGCTACTTGATAATTGCATAAGAACTACAGGTTAAAAAAAAGGTAAACTTTTAAAAAGACATTTTAATATAACCTTACAGTTTGTATTTATGGAAATAAATACATAAGTGAGCTGGTCATCTCCCAGACTGAAAGAGTTTTCTTTGTATGATTTTACTATGTTTCATTTAATTTCAAGTATCCAAACAATGGACTATCCACAATTTAAATTACAGACTGAAGTAACTTGCTTTCTGGAAGTTATGCCTGTCATTCAGCCTGTTTCTTCCTTATTTCCATCCAGTTCTTTTAGAGGTAATGATATCCTTGTGTTCCTTACCAACCAGTTACCTTTGAGCATTTCTAGTTTAATGTATTCTGAAACATTTCATTGTCTTTGGTCAGACCATCTACAGCTGTTATTCATTATTTAATCTAACATACAGATAAAGTGGTCAAGATGATAAGTAGCTCCTGGTTAAGTAAGCATTTGAATGCAATGATATTTTTAGTGACTTCATATATTTGCAAGTGAATTAAACACTCTTAATCTTCTTATAAGTCATGTTCCATTTTCAATCAGAAGGTGACATCATCTGCAGTCTTCTTAGAAGATGCTAGTTTACAGCTGGAGGCCAGCTTTGAAGTGGACTTCTGCATGCTGGAATGGGAATACTACCAGTTAAACAACATGTAGCCACTTGCCCCAGCTTATCCTTTCTGCTTCAGGAAAAGAGGAACTGACTTTTCTTACTTCACTTTTGCTTACCCAGACAGATGTCACTGGTAGCAGAGAAGAGAAATTACAAGCAAATTCTCTACCACCTAGTGGGAGAACTAGCCCCTGTCTGTTTTCCTAGCAAAAGAGGCACTCAGGGTCTTGGCATCCTGATTTGCATGCACAGCTGGAAGAGCAGCTCCTTAGCTACCTTCCCCTTTCCCTACAGTCTTACCTTGTTAAATTTATGCCCTTTCCGTATGCATCCCTCCTTGTCTTTGCTGACATTTATGAGATTAGTATAGTGTGTCATTCACAAATCATGTGTGCCTAACTTTAATTTTAATAGCGCCACATTCATAGCATTGATGGCTGTCATTTGTGGCAGTATCTTGGAGGACTGTTTCTGTATTGCATAGCAATAGGTCTCGTGCTTTTGTTGGCTGTATAAACAAAGCTTTTGGTTTTGCTGTCAGCTATCTGTAGACTAATATAAGAACCTTGTGTTCTTTCCTTCCAGTCTGTGTCTCAGTATCTGGGTTTTTTCATATATATGTTGTCTTTGTAAAGTGAAGTGGAAAAAATGGTAGTGCTTAACTTGATTCTTCTGTCCCAACAGAAAGAGGAGGTCCATCCAAATATGTTCTCTTTCTGGAAAGGGCATTGCATTTTTACTTCCCCCTACTCTGTCCTGATACGAATTCTGAGAAATATGCAATCACCCTCCCCACCCCACCCCCAATACGTTCCTTTAAGGGAAAGCCCACAAGAAGGGATGAAGTACGGCTGTTTTTTAATTGGGAGTCTGTACAGCTGAGCAAAATCCATCTTCTCAGTTTTTTTCTGTGAGTGAGGAAGATAAAGCCAGTATTGTACAAAATTTGTTGCTCCAATGAATGACGCAAAAATTTCTAGATAGAGGAAACAGTCACTCATAGATTTTCTTTCTCCTCTCTCCTTCATGTTGAGGGGGCTGAGATAGCAAAGGATGCTTTCAGAGACCACTCTTGTGTTCCACCCTTCTATCAGATGCCCCAAGTTTTTCTTCACTGAGGACAGAATAGGCACTGAGAGCTCTGCTTTTCTTCAGTAGAGGGCAGATGGTACTCAGATCCTCAAGGTAGAAGGGAGCTTGAATTAGGGAGGAGGTACACTAGTCTCTTTCAAAACTGATTTAGGGCTGTACCTGATGTAGAACATTTTATAAAGGGGAAGTGTTCAGTTTCACAAAAGATGCTTTCTCTACTCTGCACTTTTATGCCACAGTTTAGGTATGTTTTGAAAGAGATGTCTTAGAGGAAAAGGCTAATATTTAAGTTTCCAGGAAAGCTGAACTATAAGCTGCTCTCTTTGAGGAACTGGGGGCAATGAAGAAGTGTGGGAGGTGAGAGTTGGTATGATATGTGTGATGGAGTATATGTTTCCAGAAATCTCTCCCCTTACATTCCTTAGAGCAAAAAGTACTATATAACACCTCATACGTATCGAGAAGAGTTTTTTCAGAATTGTCCCTGAGGTTTGTTTTGTAAAATTGTACATATTTCTTGGTGAAAGGGAAATTTAAAATTCTAGATCTAGAAAGATGTTCTTAGACATCCAGGTAGTGTTTTTGATTTAAATCTTAATTATCTTGGCTTTAATGGAAGGCTGCCATTAATTTTGTTCTACAAATTAGGTATCAGAATGTTTGTAGAAATAAACCATACTGGTTTCCTTTATATTCCCATGATGAACTAGCACATGCTGATCTACAGTTACTATTTTGTCCACTAATATGAAATCCCTATGCCTGCTTCCTTGCTGGTAGATTTTTAGAAGTTCAGTGAGCACTGCAAATCGCCTGAAGAGTGGAAAATTCCTCTGTCACACAGATGCCCTTATCAGCAGCAACCAGATGGAGCTCTGAGCAGGCACATTATCCATGTTAAATTGCCTTTTCTGAGTAGAGAGGATTAAAACATTCCTTCAGAAATGGGTGGCATAAGCTGCAAACTTAGGGAAAGTAATATTCTGAAATGTTACTATTTTAAAAACATATGAAAGTATCTTAACAAACACTGCATATCAAAAATGTATTATTCTTTCAAGCTGATGGAGCTGAAATTCTTAAAAAATAATTTGTTTTGAATAAAATAGTCGTCCTGTAGTTTCTTCTTAAATATATGTGTGTGGGTGTGTGTTCTTAGCTTAGATATATCATGTGCCTAAAATTCTAGAATAGATTTTAATATGTATTCAGTCACATTATATTGAACCTAAAATTGTTTGATTTTTAGTTAAAGGACAAAATATGTTTAGACTGAGCTTTGCAGTTTGGATTAAATTAGCAAAATAACATTTCAGAATAATAGAATCATATTCCTTTATTTCAGTTAAAGGAATGTATGTTGACTTATTGAAACAAACTCTCAGAGAACATAACGTAAATTGTTTGCTCCAAGTCTTGAGGGTAAAAGATAATGCAGTACTGAAACACCCAGTTCCAAAATTAAACAAAGCTATCGAATTTGGCCTAAACAATTGGTGCCTAAGTATCAGATTACAATAATACTAAGAAAGAAAGCATCAATGTGACATGCAGAGATTTAGTGACACAACTCCTGTTTCATACTAATGAGCTGCAGTGAATACCAGTGTTTCATTCAGAATTAACCTCCAAGGCTTTTATTAACTAACTTATCTATAAAGGTCAGTGCTTCCATTATAATTTAGACTGTTTTCATACTTAGTTACTTGATGGCATATCCATTGTACTGTCTGTTTGTTTAAAACAAGACAAAAGCCCTGCCAATAAAGAGAACACTTTTTAGACGTATCTGATTGATTGAAATTTAGCCAATCTGTATATTGTCTTTTCAGATTTGCACATAAATTCCGTTATTATCAAGGAGTTGTGTGTGCATACAGAAAAAAGGCTCAGAATTAACATTTTTTTTTTATTCTTCAATCACAACTGTAGCAGCTCTCAATATAGTACTTGCTAATCAAAGCACTTAAAATCACATGGCAATATCTTGATAAATTTTGTTTTATTCTGAGTCATATTTTGGCAGTATCTCACACTAAAGCTTACTTCGTGGCATTCTTTTATTTAGTGTATGCTGGGAGTTTGTGATGACTCTTTTGTGTCCGTAGAAGCTTGAGTAATGCTGTTCCATTCAACACTCTTATTTTTTCTTGCAGAACAAACTTGGAACTTGAGCTGGTCCATCGAGGAGGCAATTTATGTTCAGGAGGTGCAAGCACAGCTGGGAAAAGATCATGTTTAAGTAAGTTTTATGTTATGAAGTGCAATATAAATTATCAGAATATTGAATAAAGATGTCTAGTTCTTTCTAACATTTTCTAAATTATGTCAACATTTTTCTTTTAAGAACCTTTTTTCCTGCCATAATGAGTCTTTGATTTTTGTTGCAATTTGAGAAATCTGAAATCTAATTTGCACAAATTATTCATTAGAGCTGTTCATGTGTTGTGAGTATAATCTATTTAGAAATCAATTGTCATAGTATCCATGTAATATTTTTTAATAATTTTACATTTTTATGAGTAAAACTAGAAGTATTTTAAGGGTAAAGCAGGAAAGCTTTGTTTCACCCTGGCTGTTGCTAGTAATAGTAAAGAAATTTGTTTCTCCGAGTGCTGATGTAGCTCATGACTGGGTGTCTTCCTTAGAAATCTGCAGCTACCACGTCTCGTGTCTTTAATTTCCCTAGTTCTTTCTCTGACAGGACAGTTTTGCACATTTTCTTTGGTGGAAACTCTCAGATCTTCATTGTTCTGAAACCTTTAATGTTTGGCAAATAAAGCACTTCTGGTGGACAGAAGTGCTTTTTTCCTTAACATAAAATCTTTTTATCTTTTACTGGAGTATAAACTGTTAGGAATGGACATTTTCTTTTGTCAGGAAAAATTGGAAAGCCTGCCAGAATACTACAACTACTAATGCTTGTTTAAATCAAGCTTATGCAGCAGTAGCAGCAGATTCAGTAGTAAAAATGTCAGAAAGCTTGGGCCCATCTCTGCCTTTTGGTACATGATTTGTGGACGATGGTTTCCTCACCATTTGAGGTGATGAGCCACCAAAGAAATCCCATCACGTGCTATGCTGTCCACATCCTCTCCAGGATAAGAGCCTTCTGTTACTGCCAGGAAATGTAGTTCAATTGATTTCATTCATGTGTTGTGATTTCTGAAAAGTAGTTTTAAACCCTATTGCACATTGTCTCCCCCCACCATCATTACCTCCCTTTCCTAGCAGAGCAAAATACCTGAAAAATGCACGTGTTAGAAGAACATCACTAGATCGCTGTTTGCAAATTTGAAGTATTTAATAAAATCAAGACTCTACAGATAATTTCTACTTGGATTACAATATATTTTTAATTGCATGCTTACCTAGTAAGATG
The DNA here is from genome assembly GCF_965638725.1 of Aptenodytes patagonicus. NCBI lineage: Eukaryota > Metazoa > Chordata > Aves > Sphenisciformes > Spheniscidae > Aptenodytes > Aptenodytes patagonicus. The sequence continues at coordinate 53,410,747 of NC_134954.1, read as the reverse complement.
GACACTTTCTCTCTGAATTTTAGCAACTTACTGGATGCGTTGCCTATTTCACAGGCATGTTATTTGGAAGACCGTGATGAGCCGCTTAGGGCGGAGATTTCAGCTTAAAATATTGAAATATTTAAAGTGAAAAAATCTATAATCACTTTACACATAATGAGAGTATACCCGTTTTCACATGGCTTTAGTAGCCATACAAGGTCTTTGTAAGTCTTGACATTTCAAAGTTTAGAAGAATGTGTGCGGGGAAGTGGCCTGTAATCTGTGAGGTCATATTTTTATCTTACTGATATTTTTTCAAAGTCGGGAGATTTCATCTTCTCCATATGATTTTTTTTTTTTTTAAGATAAAAGTGGCATGAAATACATTCATTACATCTTAAAACACTGTGAAATGTTTGATGTCATGTCAGTATTAAATTTGTGTTGCATGTACCTATTTAAAAGCTTTCTATATATGTGTAAATAAAAGATAATGGCTTTTCTCATGGTGCTTTATCACCAACTAATGTCAGTAAGTGCTGATTATGACTTTGCAGAGAATGATTGAACCAACAGAGTGCTGGGCAGCTTCCTTGGTGTACATCGGTATAGCTCCATTGTTTCTATTTGAACTATATCAGTTGACAGCAAGGGAGGAACTGCCTCAAAGTTGTTTTTGTTTGTTTAGGGTTTTAAGAAAGAAAGAAAAAAAAAAATTCCACCAAGCTGAGGCCTGGTAGCTGACACTAAGTGGTTTATATAATACATTATTTAATTTTTTTCTTATACTTACCACACCACCCCTTCAACATCATCTTGCATAAAGAAGGGCTCTTACATACTTAGGACCTGATTTTAAAAGGAAGCATCCCTTTTGCTGACAGCCAGTGAAAAGATCAGTTAGGATTTTTAATACATATTCCTCAAGTCTTGAAATGCATGGAGAATACTGTAATCATTGGAGAAATTTACTTTTGGAGAATTACAAAATTGGAAATGATACATGGAGAATGTATCTCCACTGGAGGATTGTCTTATGCCGGATTGTTACTTCAACAAGACAAGACAAACTTAAGTCCTGTTTACATTCATATATCTTACTTAGCTATTTTTCCAGCATTTTTACTGTTTTGCCATTAACTCTGTATGTCTCAGAAAATGAACCAATATTGTCTGTTCATCAAAATGGATTACTGGAACAAACTAAACTTACAGAAAGTTGAAGATACTTCTCACATTTGAGAAGTCTGGAAATTATCGTCTTAACGAGAAGCTTTAAGTAAGATTACATCAACTATTGCTTTTAAAAATACGTCTTAGTTTACAAAATTTAAAATGTTTATGAAATACATCACTTCTTGGTAGCAGCAAAATTCGCTGTTAAACTGTGCATTAGTTGTCTATGTAAAAAGTAAAATAGCTCAGTAAGGAAAACTTTGTTTTAAATCCTTGTCTTCGGAGTTGTGTATATATTTAGAGAGAAGAAATTTTTTTCCCCATGATGCGATTTGGCTGTTTTCATGTACTTGCACACAAGGGCTTAATCTGAAATTGGCAGAGTATTTCCTATAATTGAAAAATGTGTTGATGATCTTTTTTTTTTCTTAATGTGATAACATTTCTTAATTTTTATTTTTTGTTTCTACTTATAATACATTGCATTTTGTTTGTTTACTATAATATTTTTCTGTTCCTTTTTTAAACTGCTGTGTAATTTTGCTTATTGAGTGTGTTGTATGTGGAAATAGTGCTTTTTCCTTTAGCGGTTGCATTACTTTAAGGATTCTAGTGCATATTTCTGATGAAAGGATAGGGACAGCATTTAAACACAATGCACCTGCTTTTTTCCAGGCTTTTGGGTAGAATGGTAAATTTTCTTACATAGATCTAAATCGTTCATGTTGGTGTTTTTAGTATCTATCTTGCACTTCAGAAAAATTGAAGAAGGCCTTTAAAGCTTTCAGGTGAAAGGTGCTATGTATATGAATGTGTTGTTGCTTTAAACAGCATGGAGACATAAATGTCATCTGTTCATTGTTAAAATGTTCACATGCTGTTTATGTTCTATATTGGTACTTTGTAAAATTGTTATGTAGCAAATTAGTCATAGTTAATCTTGCATTAAAATAGACTCATTTTTAATGCAAGGTAATGGGGTTCTCCTAGAACAGACCTGTACAGTACTTCCATTTAGTAGTAGTATATTTAGTATTGGACATTAGGCTAAATATGACTAGTGGGAGCAGAATTACTTATCCATATATAGCAGTGTTTGTTTTCACTAAACCGTTACATAATTATATGAGTTTCCTTCATTGCCCCTTCCATATTGGTGCATTTAGAGAGAAAAAATGGCAGTTCTTTAGATACATGTTCTATAATAGATTTTATTATCTTTCCATACTAATTTCTTTTTCTAAGAGGTAATCCTGTTTTTAAAGTTTCACTTAAAATGTACCTTCAACTTCTTCATTGTCTTATGCAGTGAGGAAAGAACGATTTTAAAAATACATATCCTATCTAGAACTTGAATACTGTTTTGTTAAAGTCTTGCTTGTACAGTATTGAAACTGCTTTTGTTTTTTAAACGTCATTCATGTCAGGTCCAGCAGAAGTAATCTAAAATATAACCCATTTCTGTTTTTCTTATGTGTGAGATAATGAGGTGTCTCTCATGTGATTAAGCATACCACCCTGTATTAGTCTTATAACAACTGTAAAGTTGGGTGATTAGATATTGCAGAAAACAGAATATGTTGTCCCAGGTGAGCTGTTACAGCAGCAAGCGTCAGGGAGGATGGTGGGAGCAAATAGGTCAAGAGCTGTTTTAGTAGATTGCACGATGAGGGAAGCTGCTCTTGGGAAGTAAAATTAAGAATGATTAATGTAGCTGTTAGTGTCAGTGATAGAGTCTGCGCGAGAAGAATGATGAAGAAAATTTGGCTGTAAAATTGCCATTTTAAGGTTTAAAGTTTTGTATGTGTGTTTGCATGAGTGTGTGTTACTAAACAGTATGCAACCAAAAAATGCACATAGTCCTATTTACTTATTACTTAAAAATCAAGTCCTATTTTAAGGACCATGTTACAGTTTTAGAGTCTATAGCCTTGCAAATTCTCTGGAGTTTAGGGAATAATTATGATATATAACAACTGTACAGGCCTTATTTCTCTGTTTTATAAACTTTAAGAGATCTGATGTTTTGCTTTTTGTTTTCATTGTTTTGTGTTTATAGAACAGCTTCAGAACACAATAATAAGGCTGAATAATTAGGACTTCTCTGTATGACTTTTGTATCTCTCTTTAACTCTCTACGTGTTTTTCTCTGTCATTGTTACTCTGGTAATCTTGCAATAGTGGGTGAACAATTCCACAAAATTTAAATTATCTATAAATGAGTTTATAATCTAGTCCTGTCTTCCTTGTAACTTTTAAATAGTTCATTCTTTCTTTCTGGCTGCTTTCTTTTCTTTTTTCCTTTTTCCCTTTGTAATAAGGATAGGACTAGGGTTTTTCGGGAAGGATTAAATATTCTATCACCTTGTCCTCTGGCTTCAGTTTCGCTCTATAGGAGCTCCTTAACCTTACGGTTCCCACAGATTGCAGAGTCTGGCATTTCAGCATCAACTGCATTGATTGGAAAGGACATTAATTTACAAGTGTACATCAAAAAAGTACTTAAGGCTTGTGTAAGCTCGCCTTAAATAAAACGACCAGCACCTTCATAACTTCTGTGATGGTTCTGACCATCGAGAAACCATATTGTTCCACTGGGGTTTTTTGTTTGTTTGTTTGTTTTTTCTCCTCTTGCTCATTTGAAGCCTGGGTTTTGCATTTGTAGATGGCTCAGCAGTGTCATCTGTCTTGATTGTGATGTTAGTATCAATTCAATCAGTCCTTTTAATGTCTTTGTGAGTACAGAAAGTCATCTTGACATGAAGCATTTTCTAAGCTCTTCATGCTCCTTCTGTATCAAAATTTTCAACCACGTTGATAGTAATAGCTGTCTCCATTTTATCAGTATGGCTGGTGATACTTGGAACCACTAAGTATGGTTCATTCCTGTAGGAAGAAAAACCTAATTCTTTTATTAATTGCTCAGTTGCAACTGTTTCCTTCCTGTAATCTATTAGTGTGAATATGGTTGCAAAGATTCCTACCCAGCTCTCTGCAGCCACTGAAAATGAAAAGAATGAAAGTAGTTTTCAGGAATGCTTTTTGCCTTGGTACAGTGGTTTTCTAGGGTTGGGTTGGGTTGGGGTTTTTGGTTTGGTTTTGTGGTTTTTTATTTTGTTTTGTTTTTTAGTTAGGAGTTGGCAATATGCAGATCTTTGGTGCCCATCCATTCATGCTAACTTTGAAAAAGCAGTTTTTCTTACCAACAGATGATCCTAACTGTTTCCTAAAAAGCTTGGTATGCCGTTCATACCTAGCGTGGGAGAGGCAAAGATAGATACTGTTAGAATTGTATTGCTAAAGTTGATTTCATACACTGGCAAGTTTGGTGTCAAGGATAATTAACTGCTTCATCAGCAATTAAGGCTTAAGATTTTGTAAAGACTATTCATGTCTTAATGCCTTAATAGGCTTTTCCTGACCTTCACGTTTTTTCTTCATTGATTTCAATCTACTGGATCAGTGATGAATGGGAGGATGCTGTCAGCAGGTCTTTGCAGCTGCTGTTGCTAAGTGGACTATATAAATCTCTACAAGTAGAAAAAAATTCCTCAATCTCCTTACTAACAGTCAAGTCCCATCTGGTTGTGTCAAGTGTTTTTTGTTATCATCTACATTCTTCTTGATAGTCCCAGCAAACTTTGGGAGGAGAAGGGCATAATGTCTCTAGTCTGGTAAGATCTTCACACAGCAGTTGAGACAAGGATGTTTTCAATTCCACTTGCAGTGAACTGCTGTGTCACTGTGTTTTGTGATCTTTTGACTTGGTAAACATGAGTACTAATTTATAAAATGAGAAAGGAGAAGACTGGATCAAAATAGCAAAGTAGAGATTTTCATGACAGCAGTATGTGTTATTTACGTCCTTCTAAAACATAAATATGAGAGAGACTGGGGAATAACACATCATCTAGACTTCTGCAAGCAAAACAAAGTCAGCTAATACCTTAATTTTCTTTGTCATCATTAGCACAGCACATTGCTATGCGTTGCAGAAGTGGAATTAATAACAGAAAAAATCTTTTGATTTCAACTTTGGTAATTTGAGAGTTTACTTTAGAGTCAAGAGACCGGAAAAAAGAAAGACGAAAAAAAGGCTGCAAAACTCATGTAGAAATTTGGGATCACTTTGGCAAAGACCAAACCAAGATTACTGGTGAGACCAAAACTTACACCTGTGTGTAACTTCCTGAATCACTCATTTTTGTCAGTTCAGCACAGCATTTTTAAGACAGTTCTGTCACTCATCTATCAAATCCCTATCTGGTCATCTCTCTGAATTTAGTCTTCTTTTGTGCTGTGCATACCACACTAGACATGAAGAGAGCTGTGAAATCACCCTTATAGACTCCTGCTTTATGCACTTCGGCACAGCAAAATATTTTTAAGAGCTTTGTCAACATCTGTAAAATCAGTGTGCTTTAATAGTAAAAATAGTAAAGAATGCAACTGCAGGTGCTAGTGCAGGCAGTGTGGATATCTAGACAAAATACCCATTATCTTTGTTTTTTATGAGAGGAGCAGCATTAGAATACTTCCTCTAATAGCTTCAGTCCCAGTGCAAAGACACAGGGTCTTATCCTTTGAGCTGCTCTTTTGAAAGTACTGATTCCAACTGAGTTTATTGCTCCTCTCTCCCAACAGGATAACCCTGAGAATTAGAGCTGGTATAGGAAGAGTTGAAAAGAATGTACCAAGAGCAGCAGTGTATGGAACAATAGATTTATTTTCGTAATTTTTAGAAATGGAATTAGGAAGGCTAATTTGCATCAAAGTTAAAGCTAATGTTTAACTGCTAATCTAGATGATTCTATTACGTGTTTTATATAAACTTTACATGTATTCTGTGAAAACAAAGACCATCTAAATAAGTTGGGAGAATTGAGACAGCGCTGCTTCAATGTAGATAGTATTTGAGTCATATGAACATGTTCTAAAGCTAGTAATAATCTTGCCCACTTAAATGTCTAAATCTTGGAGTCCTGCCAAGCCCCTGACGACTTGCAGCAATAAGTTACACTGTGCATTCAAATTTTGTGATTTTTAGATTTATTCAATTTAACTGGATGCAGGCTGTCTCAGATATTATGAAATTATTAGGAGAGGAGGACCATATTCAAATTCTTTTCACTGTTTACTTCTCATGATTTGTTATCAATAAACCTGTAATTCTCATTTTGTTGTGACTTCATAATTACCATTCTTTAATTTTGTTGCTGATGTGCTTTCTAACATTAATATTCTTCTACCAAATCTTGTTAAGAATGTTAATTTGGAGACTCTGAGCTACACCAAGATCCTGTCTTTCCCACTTAACGAAGGTGGGCTTTCCTGGAGAGAATTGGCCATAAGATAACACTGTGAGCGGTGGAGGGGTTTGGGATGCCTGGTGGGTTATAGCCTTCCTTTCCATTCTTCACAAGACTAGGCAAGGTTGTTGTTTGTGGGCCATTGTCATGTTAATGTTTTGCTGCTACTTGTTTAAAAAAAAAAAAAAGTATATTTTAAAGCTTCTAAGTAGGGTATAAGAAAATGGGAGGATATTCTGTATTTTTATGTTTACGTTTCGGAATGATGCATTCACACGAATGCACAGGAAAAAAACCTCTGGTGTTTATTTGGCCCAAGGTAGATTTCTGCCAGTCCCTCAAGCATAAGAATGTGGTGAAACACCAACAAGCACTTTGTGCACAAAGAAGTTGCCAGTTCTAGATTTCAGTGCTCTGGTGTTCTCCGTGGCATTCTCCAGTACTCCATAATCATAGTAAATTTGACATAAAGCAACAGGAGTCACTGTGGTGTAAAACAGAAAGATGTTTGTGAAGAAATAAACCTTTGTATCTTCCTCTGGCTAGTCCTTAGTGTTTGCTAATTGTTAGAAATCTTCTCAGAAATGTGAGTACGGAAGCAATAGACAAACCAGAACTCAGTTTTACTGATTTGGAAGGTGGCAGCTGTCAGGCCGTTTTTGTTGCAGTGTTCCCATTAGGGGGCAATGTTATTCCTTGATTACCCCGGGTCTAGAAACAAGCATGGCTGTGCTGCATTAACTTAGAGTATCTTAATATTTTTAAGTCAATTCATAAAAAGTATTTTATAAAAGGTCATTGTAACAATAGCTTATTACCTACTTCCTAGCTTTATGTTTACGTGCTAAACACATTTTCTTGCAAAGGAGTGATAGCTGCCTTAATCACAAACAAAAAATATTGTCTTACAAGACTGCTAAACTGATTTTTTTTGTTCGGATTCAGTCGATGTTAGAATGTATCTTGATTCCATAAATGTTACATGCTTGGAGATTACAAATAAATTCTCCAGTGCTAGAATTTGATGCTTGCCTGCTTAATTTCATATCGGTAAAAGCTGAGGAAAATAGCTATTAAAGGAGCAAAGGGTTAATTAATTATGCTAAGCATTGTTGGGGTTTTTTTTGCATAGTTTCCCATTTCTGTTTGAGGCAAGGAGCAGTTCAGAAAAAAATGACATTCCTTTTAGTAGCAGAGAGGCAAGAGGGAAGGAACGGGAACCTTCATGGGTTTCATTCCAAATAAAACTATACTGGGGGTTTTTTTTATTATTTTGATGAAATATCAGTATATTTTCTGGGTTTTGAAGTTTGTCAGCAAAGCAATGTTTTGCTAGAATCTCTTGCCAGGAGAAAAGATGACTTATTTTGTCCTCATTGACTGTTTTTATTCAGAAAGCAGGTGACAGCAATCAATTCCAATGCCATCTACATCTCCAATTATTTTACAAACCCCAGGAGCTAATTACAGCCCTCAGGCTCTGGCAGTCAGCTGACTTCATCATGCGACTCTTTGGCCATTGCATACCTCTGAGTAATTGTCTATTTATGGAAAATAAATTAATAGCTGCTATTTCTACTTAAAAAAGAGGACCTGTGAGTGTGTAGGTTGAGCAAGTGGGTTGTCGAGAGAAAAGAGAGAGATTAAGAGAGCAGGAGGTAAAGGGATCAATTGAAAGAATAAAAGGGGGGGGGGGCAAGAAGGTAGCAAGATACTAAGGGAAAAAGTTAAAATGAAAGGGAGGAAGGAAGCAGGATCCTGGAAAATGGAACAGGAGAAACATGGCAGCAAATAGCAAGATATAGTCTTGACAGGAGGGAAAAAGTGAGCAAAATCATGGGAAATAGTATTTTAAAATATGATTCTAATATAAACCTATGAAGATAAAAAAGATGCATTTTTCCCAAACTGTAACTGTATTATAAACACAGAAAAAGAAGTGAAGTCTGAGATTCTTATTGTACGTACCTCTCTGAAAATGCTGTCAGTATAGATGGTGCCTGCCTTCTTGGCTCACTTAAGGGGAGAAAGGATTAGATGTAATCTTTATTTGTGTTGATCATATGATTCATAGAGAAATGAAAACTGCATTTTAGTATATAATACTGCAGTACTGTGCATGAATGATAAACTAAGCATCCTTTGTTCAAAAGGTTCTAGAAGTGTTTTGCAAATGATATTTTTGAAACAGTGAGTGTACAGAAGGTTTTGAATTGATGAATATCAGCAAACTTTGCCTACAGTTTGTATAGGCAAATCTATGCCGTTACAAAGACTGTTGCTACTTTAGTGTCATTGTGGTATAGTCCAAAGTTTGGGGTTTTTTCTCTTCCAAAAGTTACCTACAAAATAACCTTATGAAGGCAGAAGGAATAACAGCCTTTTAAGGATGAAGAGCTGAAGTGATCCTGCTATAGGCCAGAACTTCTAGCAACTTTAGGTTAATTTCAAATATGTTGTGCACAGAACTTAACTGAGAGAGAGAGGAATAAAAGCTGTGTGTTAAAAGTATATCAGTCTCTGTTTAGAAGAGATGTTCAGGAAATAACAGCTTCTGGCATAAACTGGAGAGGGAAGTGAAGGAAGCATGCAACCTTAGCAACATAACAGCATACGAAACAGGATTTTTAAAAAGACGTATAATTAGGTTTGTAGAGCTGGTGTATTACGAGCACTAAACCAACTGAGATCTGGTCGAAGCTTTCTAAACAGCCTTTCTCCATTTCAGAATTTCAGGAGAGAAAAAAAATAATTTTTTGTATGCATGCATATGTTCATTGTCTTCTATTGAAATCTTACTTCTCTTCAAAACCTTTATTAAAAAATAAATTTAAAAAGATGCTTCTTAGGATACCAGCTTATTTGGAATGAGATGACAGACTTTTCAGAATCTTGTAAAATAAATGATGGCAATTTAATGTGAAATACTTCATATTATTGTACGTAATAATCAGCAATCTATCTTCTTCACCTTTCAGATCAGCTGTTCCATGTGTTGGCCATGCACATGCGCCTCTACAGTATAGACTCTGCATACAATCCCTGGAGAAAACTGACCCAGCTGATGCAAGATAAAAATTCAGAGCAAGTATTTTAATTTACCAAATATCAGTTTTACCTTGTGAAAGAAACATCCTTACAGAGGGACTTTGGGTAACTTTCTGTCTTAATTTAAATTCTCTGTGAGGTAGGCTGATGAACTTAACATCTAAAAAATGTATATGTATATTTGTAAAAATAAATTTTCAGATTTCTCTTACATAAAATCTGACACACTCCAGTTTTGAGTTGAAGCTGAAATACACCGCTTGCAAGCTTAAGCACATGTGAATTTAATAGTATTGGGTAGGTGCACTGCTGTTCTTGGTATGGATGCTAGACAAAATTTACATCGAGATTAAGTTCATAAATAGTTTATTGAAAGTTGGACAATGACTAATAGCTGTTCCAGAAATAACATAAGTAGGCCTAATATATGTGAGAAATAATTCTGTTGGAAGCTAAAAATTTTCGTCATGCTTGTTATTTTAAACAAGTTATTTACCTGAGTTTGCTTTTAAAACATTAACCTTACATATACAGCTGTACAAGGATTAACAGTATAATAAATGGAGCCATGTATCTATGTTCCACAAGGACTCATCTCCCTGCTGACTTAAGACTGTTCACTTTTCAGATTCTACCTTGATGGTGAGAAGAAAGGTTTCTTGCCTAAAACCAGTTGATTATTTTTCCTCATAAGAGGAAGACAGTATTTTTTTTTTTTCTCTTGGCACCTTGAGCATCTTCTTCATAGCTAAGGTCTCCACTTTAGCTTGCAATAATGTTGAAAAGACTGCCTTTTTAGTGTCTATCCAGCTGTGTATTTGTCAGTGTGTTTCTAGGAGCCTGAGATGGAAAGCAACATGGGATTTCAAAAATTCATCTAGGATAGTGATGCCACAATCCTAATCTGCAAATTAGGAAAAATTATTAAAACATTTGTGCTTGCTTCTAGTTTGAGATTTTACTGTTTGTCCTCTTGGAGCCAGGTCTTTTTTTGCAATCAACATTAGGTTATTGCAGTAATTAGGCTAGATTAATAGATTGGTTTATAAACATTAGCAGAACAAAGCATCAAGAATTTTATAACCTGAAACCTATGTTATTCAGCATGCATTCAAACTGCTTTGAGAGTATGTTTTCGTGTGATTCTGCCCTGACCTAGATTGAGCAGTGGAAAGAGGTTAATAAATTGGTGTATGGTTGACTGAGTTATACCAGGCAAAATTAAGATCACGTTGATAGGCTGTTGACAATCAAAATGGCTGCAGGACTGATCATGCACTTCTCATTTTGGTATCTGAAGAGCTTGCTGGCTTTGGAGGTAGCTATTAACAGAGGGGCTGCTTTTTCTGCACGTGCACCTTTTTTTCGCCCTTACAGACTTGATGGAATTCACCATGCATTGGTCATATCAAGGTTAGATTGCTGCAAGTTAGATTTCATTAGGCAATATTTTGAATCACTTCAAAATGAATGGTACTGTAGACCATAATGGCTTGCTTTGCAGGAGGTGTTGCATGTTGGGAATGCATTTGAGCAGTTCTCTTGTTTTCTGCACTGGTTTTTAAGATTTCTTGGTAGACTTGTTGATGATGGTTTGGCACTAAGTCCTAAATTGTTTAGGAAGCTATAACTGAGAGATCATCCATTTTGCCATGAAATAGTTTACTGTTGAGATGCATAAATGAAATCAAGCTGGAATTTTTTGCCCACTCCTTGGAATGTTTTTCCCACCTTAGTCTGCAGACCCCAGAAAGCTGCAGAGGAGGCAACTTGGGGACATGTTTTTAATGTATAAATTAGAGCATAGGATGGATATCTGTAATTATATTTTAGAAATTTGAAGTAGTAGTTTCACTTGAAGGTGGCATTCGTATGATTGGTGTGTATGGTGTAATTGCATGCTTCTTAGAGTCACACAGCCTTCTGAGAAATCCAGAATAGCAAATTTTTTCAGGTACAGGAAAGAGTGCTCAGAGCAATTAGAAGGTGATACACTGCTGTAAACTGAAGAAGATTAAGAGGGTGGTGGTGAAATACCACTGCAGATTTAAGATGTGGATAGCACTCTTGCCATTTTGAGGATAACCAAGTAATCTGAATCATCAGCCTGACCGCTACATGAGACTTTAAGTAAAGACTTGTAGAAAAAAAATGTCGATGAGAGGAAAAGATCTATATTATCTGACTATATTACTGTGATTCCAAACAATTTAACATCAGGAAAGTCACAGGAGCAAAATAACTTTACACCAACATACTATATTTTTCCATTTAATTTTTACTTTAAATTATTATTTCAGTTGAAAGCAATTTTCCAGAGAAGTTAGTTGCATCTTTATTTCTTTAAAAGGATAATTTTCAAAACTAAAAAAGAAAATAATTGATGGGATACAAGTGCCATTGCATTATCTTTTCACCCTTATTTAATTGTACTTTGTTTAAATACATAAATATTTACAATTAAAACTACCCGGGTATAGAGCTCACAATTTTTAGCTTGGTTTTCCACAACCCAGCTATTGTTATTCATAAATCATGCCTTAGTTTCATGTATCTGGGAGAACTGATCGAAGTAATTTGTAAAGACTCTCACAGAATTGCTCTATATACTTCCCAAAGCCCCTGGTTTTGCCCGGTGTCATCTTCTACAACTGTACCTAGATCGCTCCGTAGTTGAAAATGGCAGCTGAAAGGAAAGATAGGAAGGAGCTCATGCAGTCACACCAAGGTAAAGTAGAAATAAGGAAATTTTGAGCAAGAAGATACCCTATCAAAAAGGGCCTAAATAATGTGAACTGTTTGAAGGAAGAGGGAGGAAAAAAGATAAAGCTGAGTCTGATGAACTGTGAATGGTATAGTGGATTCTTTCTCCTATGCGTTCATGTTGTCAAATTTAATATACACTTGGTCCCACAGGCTGTGCTCAAGCAAATTGTTCTACTGGGGCAGATCTGGTTTCAAGGGTGATCAAATAAACAATTATTGTGCTGTAAGTGGGGAATAATAGCTTCTGGCAGGGGGCAGAGGAGGAGCAGCTGGAGGCAATAATTACTAAACCCAGATGTGAATTTAATGGACTAGTCCAAATAGCCAGAGTTTTGGGAATGGCAAACCTGAAATAAAAGGATATACATTTTTTTTTAAACTCACATCTCTACGAAGGCTGAAATTTTTGTGTCTGTTTTGTCAGACAAAATGTGTCAGCAAAGAATGATTTGATAAAGCATTAAGGATCTTTGCAGTAGAAGCACTTGCAGGGGGGAACTGCATGACAAACTGAAATGCTGAAATATACTGGGTTATTTTTACTAAAGTGTTTTGCTGATGTTTGTTCTAAGCTAGATCGCTTTGGTGATTGTTTGTTTATAGTGTCATACCAGAGCAACAACCTGCAGCGCAGGGATGGGAATGAGCAACTGTGCATGCAAACCTCTTTAAGTCACATCTCCATCACAGAAACCGTTGTGAAATGGGAAAAATAAAAGTTTTAATGAAGATAATCCAAGGCAGACAGAGAGTAGGATGATGGGACATGGGGTGTAGTTAAGGTTTGTGCAAGAGGTGGTATATACGTACACATGCTGTAACAGGACTTATGTGGTCTATTCAATAAACACATAAATCCTGCCTGAAACACCAATGTCTCAGGACATACGTTAATGACACGGAGGTTTCAACAGTAATGCCAGCTTCAGGAGTACTTGCTCTTGGCTGTTTCTTCCTTCCCCTGTACTGTAGCTCACCGCCTTCTTCAGCTATGCTGATGTAACTTGAGCAGTCTGTATCATGAACAAAGTCAAGGAACGAATCCATGCTTTTAAAAAGGTTAATTTGAATGAGTTTGGGAACAGGTGACAAGGGAACGCTGGGGGTACAGTGGGTGAAAGAGAGAATGGGAGATGCCTAATGTTAGTACTATCAGTGAAATCCTGTGTTGTATAATGAGAAAAACTGACCTGCTGTAAAATCTGCTGTGACACAATGAAGAGCAAATGTGAAACTGTGACTATATCCTAGAGTATAGCCAGAATAAATAGTAGAATTCTACTTTCTTATCACGAACATCAGAAGCTGTGTATTACTCTGACCTTTCTGCAGGCTGGGACTTGTGGGCTGTATTTCTCATCCTGCAAGTACTGAAGAGAATATAAATTTGCCGTAGTTGATTAAGCCTTTGTTTAGCTGTATCCGTATCCTTGTGTCTCAGGTTTTCTGTATCTGACAGTTCGAAGAGGTGTCAGGCTCAGAACTTCCACTTTATTTATTGTCTTTCTGACTTTATGATCAGTTGGAGTTAGCATCAAACAAAAATGTTAAGTGTCTCTAGCTGAGAGAAGAAGGGAAAGGGAGCATATATGTAAGGAATGGCCATAAGCAAATGCTGCTCATTTCAAAGTAGAACAGAATTTTCTATTCCTCTGTATCCATTCCCAAAGAAGTGATTCCCATATAACCTCTGTCAGGAGGAGGATGCAGAATACAGAGGCAGAGTTGCTCAGCTGTCAGCTGATAGACAGCTCCGGTATTGGCACAGAGAGAGGTGCAGCCCGATTACCTTGGACTGAAGGAGAGGTCAGTTCCATAGAGAAAATCAAGCAATGCATTTTTCATTCTTCGTTTTGGTACATGTTTATATTGCACTGTACAGTTTATTTCCACCTCCCCCCCCTCCCTTTTTTTAATGGATACAGCATATAACTACAATACATTTGAATCATTCTATATTACTTTGGTCCCATCTGAAGTTTTACTTGCTTTCATTTTATTCAGTGCTTCTGTGACACAATTTTTTGTAAAGTCAGATTTATCAAGCTTTCACATATGCATTGGGGATTAACAGGATGGGCAATTTCCATTAAAAGTGTTTCTAAACACATTTTATAAATTCAGTTTCAGTGTCATAATGAAGAAGTTGCTTAGGCTCTTAACAAATGACAGAGCAGTTTAAGTGTTTCATATGCTGCAGTGCTTGATGTAAACGGAAGCAGCTTATCTAAAACCCTGACATTTAACGTAGCTTTACTTCTCCAATTCATATGAAATTAATAAATTGGACAAAGAATTCAGTTGGTCCTGCATGTGAAAATGAGTTCATTTATTTGTGATGTTGCCAGTCAATCACAGTATTCTGTATATATAAGAATATTTCCTAATTTTGTCAGAACTGGTATTTGACCTAATGGTTACGTGACTGTTAAATGATACTGATGTTGATAACCCTGTCAGGAAGAGGTGTTCAACTAAATGTGACCAGAGGGAGTTAATTTTTTTTTTGTCTTAATGTTACTCCAAATTAATATTTTTCCCAAATTTATATATAAATTAAAAATTAAAGGTGAGAAGTAATTTAAGAGATGTCCATGGCTTTAAAGTCATTACATAATGAGGGTTATTTTAAAACTCGGTGTCATAGATGATAAAATAGAACTAGCCGTAGGTAAAAGTAGAATTAGAGAGACTTAGTGAAATTAGCATCTTCATTGCCTGTATAATTTTGAAAATGAGACTTGGTAGTGGGATACAAATTTTTGCCCCTTTGTCTTCTTTAGAATTCAATACACTGATTTTTAGAGTATTTGCTTTTTGTTTAGGACGCTCCCATATATAAATATCTATATTTATGTATGTTACAATGTTTTAAAACAATCATTTTAGGAAATGATTGATTATAGCAAAAGGGGTTACGGATAGTGTTTATTCTGTAGCTGTTTGGGTTCATTAATTCAAAAGGACCAGTTAGACCATGTTTTCTGTGACTTCATTTTATATGACCAATCAACCAATCCATTTGTGCTCGTTCTCACAATTGAAAGTGTTGCATAAAATGACCGGAAACTTTAGCCGTTTAATAAAATTATTGCTTCAGAATGTGCCTTACTCAGCTGGGAGAGAGGGGAAGGAGACTAGTTAGAAAAATGTGTAGTTGGATAACACACTTAACATGACCAAAAGTGTTTTTTTAATTCTTCTCTTACATGACTGCTTCTGTGTGTTAAAATTCGTATCACAGATGACTCCTAGCAGTGCCTTTTGTAGAGAGAAGTCTGAGTTTTCATGAAATCAGTAACTATATTGGGGTCTCCTTCCAAAAGCAGCATCATGTTTATGTGCCTCAGAGATGATAAACTGGTTGGATCCCCAAAGCTATTAAAAGGTACTAAGGACCTTATGCATGCATCCACATCCATTGTCCACCGCATGTGGACAACCTCTTCCAGTACGTGGTCTGCAAGAGCTCAGTTTGTCTGCTGTGTGTGTGATAGATGGCACCAAGGGGAGTTGGTGCCTTTGCAAAAGAGAGGCATCAACTAAGCTAATGGAATAGCCAGTGCCAGCTGAGTTGGATCAGAGGAAGAGTTTGGTGCTCTTGGAAGAGAGGCAATAATTGGATCCAACAATAGTTCACCAGTCATGCTCTGAAAGGGCAGAGCTGAGGCAGAAGAGCACTTAAATGTCTTGTCTGTGCGTTTCTTTCCTCAATCTGATTCTGTTTGTACAGAAACTTGGGCACTTGCTGCAGGGCTTAAGAAAGCCTCATTGGGAAACTCTGTGGTTCACAGCATCTTGCAGAACAACCAAAAGGAGGAGAGTGAGACTGTGATTCTGGGGGTAGATCTTAATAAGGATATACGTCTATTTTCAATACAACTATCTAGCACTTCATCAGTTCTGGTTTACCTGCAGGACAGTTAAGATTGCTGGAACAAAGCATGAAGCTAACCTTGGAACTGTAGCAGGTGGATATATTTTGATTTCCTGACATTCTCGGGTGGTTTTTGTGGAGGGCCCAGTGAAGTGCCGCGTGGCGTAGAGGCCTATAGCTGCCCTAAGTAAGGGAAGCTCCTACCAGGAGAGGAAGAATTGTTTTTCCAGCAGTTTCTGACCAGTGAGAAGAACGACAAAAGAAAAGGGGAAAAAGGTGGAAAAGCCTAAGGAGCGATAGAAAGAAAATGCCCTTCCAGAAGGACAACAATTGAATGGAACTCAGTAGTGTGTGATGCTTTCCTTTGCAACGTTTGCATCCGTTTGTAAGAAGCTGTTGAGGACTCTGTGTTCCATGGGAGATTCAGGGTCAGTTAGTTATACTAGGGCCTTGCGATATAGCTCCTGTGGTAGTAGTACAGATAAATATCTTAAACAAACGTCTCCTCCTCAGTTACTCCATTGGCATTCAACAGTCAACCAGCTAGCCACCACTGTTTGGGAATGAAAGAACCCAAACAGCACTTTCTTCTGTGCATGTTGCAGAAGGGGAAAGGTGACAAAGGAGGATGCATATCACATGGTACCAGCTGCTCTTACTTGAGATCTCCTTCACACTCTGTATCAATTAAAGAGGGGGGAATGATTTTTCGGCATTTTGACTCAGCTATTGAACCTATGGAATATTGTCGGTTGGAATATTTTTGGATATTACTACACAAAGCTAGAAAAATACTACCTCCTATCTGCAAACATTTTCTGCTTTTAAGTATAAAACTACAAGGTGATGTTAGGTCATTCAGTGAATCCGAATAGTTCAAAAGTTTGCAGTATCTCTTTATGTGCTTATTTGCGGTCCTTCCTGCCATATGGGGTTTTTAATACTGTGTGTGAGATTGCATAATGCCACCTGTGATGGCTGCTTGAGTTTTCATTTCCTTACATGAAGGAAAGCAATACCTTTTCTAAGGTCTCAATGTTTTCCAATAGGAGCAATCCCTGTAACTTTAATGTAATTTGAGGATTCATTGTTGTTACAGCATGGATATATGTATACTTGTGAAATGTCATGCTTTGAAGACCAGTTAAATTATTATGTTACTATGCAGTATATTTTCTTATTTTAGAACATAAGTTCTAAAAGTGAAATACTGAATGTTCCTTGAGTCTCTACATAGAAATAACTAGTTCAGACAGTTTTGGAAAGTTTTAAAATACTTTAACAAGAATCAGGTACCCAAATGGTAACTTCCTCATGAATTATTACCACCCTTTAGTAACATCAGGTAGCATTACAATCCATGAGGTTTTAAAATCGAGATCAGTTAGCGAATTGTCAGGTATTTGGCTTCTGTAAGCTTGATATCAAATGTAATACTTTTTAAAATAAGATGCAAAATAAAATATGAAAATTAAAAATAGGTTTGTAGTGTCAGAAGTGATTTTCTTTGGGTTTTCTTTCCAGGCTGATAAGTGAAGAGCTGCCAGAAGTTCCTGTGCTTTACAGAGATGTCTCATCCCTTTTGCTTATCCAGATTTTAACCATGCCTCAACCATTGCACAAAGGTATGTTACAAAAATGTATATGTTTAGATGATTATGTATATGAGGCTGCATTCATGGGGATTTCCAGGATGGTAAATCATAGCTGGTATACTGTGTATTCTAAAATAACGTTTCTGCCTTATCTACAGAAGGTGGCATTGAACAGAAGTTTTTGTTGTGGGTTGACAGGCTTATCTGTGGTCCCCTGTCTTCTCACCTTATCAGTCAGCCTATTCAGTAAAGATACAAGAGCTGAGCGAAAACCATTAAGTACCTTTACTGAAGGAAAAGTGTCCTTTGTTTGACCTTCATCTCTTTGCTTAGACGGGCAGCTCAATACTTCAAGTTGAACTGAGTGCCTAAGGGTGAAAGATTTTAATTTATTTTGAATTTCAGAGTTTAAATTGCAGCAGTCTTACATAATAGGAGGTCATATAGGAAGACGATAATTGCTGTAATGCAGCAACTTCAATAGAGGCAGCCTATAGTATAATTTGGAATAAATATTAAATAGATATTTAAGAACTAAATTTTCATTACTAAAATCAAAACTGTTTTAAAACCTAAATTTCTTTTTTCATATAAAAGGAACAGCTGAACCTGGTCCATCTTGCTAATAGACAGTACGTGCTCCAGAAGATGGGCAGTTCAGACCCTCTGGTCTCTGGCTTGATTATTTGTAGCTATACCTTTATTTTAAAACAAGAACAAACAGACAAGTATCTTTTTACTACTTCACTGACAATGAACAGAGTATCTGCTTTGGGATGTGTGTGGCAATTTTGATGTCTGCTGAGTTTTGGTAATTTGTGGGTAGGTAAGTACAGGGACTGTTCTGCTCTTGATGCATACACCTAACTTACGAAGTGTAGTAGAAACTCTGTTTCCCCTTAAGAGGTGTTCAGTCCTCACTATTGAATGTTCAAATTCAGCTCAAGTGACTCTGTGTGTATCTGTTAACATCGTGGGTTGTGTTTTTTCGATTCAATGTACGTGTGTGGATTAAGTATGTCCAATAAATTATTAGAATATGAAAATACCCGGAGAATAAAATATTTTTTAATAGGAAGACTATTGTAAAAAATATACTTTTTTTTTTTTTACTACAGTTTAACTTAAATTAACTTTTATTGGAAGGACTTAAAAAAAGCAGCAAACAAAAGTTTAACGAGACTACCGTCTTCTGAAATACGGGGAAGGGAGTGGTGAAGCCAAAGTCCAAACAGTGGGGTTTTTTGTAGTTTATATTCAAGCATTGAAAAACACCATTTATGAAAGTATACCTTATCCTAGGAAAGACAACATTCAATTAATAGTAAGGCATCCTGTGGAGAATTCTGTAAAATACCACATATCGGCAGCACGTTTTGCCTTTGCTTGTAGGTTTAGCATATTTTGCAGTCGAAAGGGAAGTAGCAAGTGGCAGGAAGAAGATGAATGTAACCACTTCAAATCTACGAAGCATTAAATTGGAAATAAATTGCCATTTATCTTTCTAATTTTTGTTTCATCAAAATGGTTAGGCAGAATAAAAAGAAAGTCTTTCATGATTTCTTTGTCCTGAGGTGTAGAATGCGGTTCAGAAAAAAAGGTAATAACAAATTTGTTTAGAAGTTCTGTAATGGGTGTGTAGGTCACAGAGTTGAATTCGATACCATTAATTCTTAGTAGAGAGCCAAGGCATGAAAAGGTAAAATGGCTTGTGCAGGGTCACATGGCAGGTCAGTGATAGGGGTGAACAAAATCTACATTTGACCCTACTGCTTCCTGAACTCCCGGTGCTGCGTTGGCGTGATTGTGGGGTGCGGGAGCTGTGGACTTGGCTGGACACCAGTATGCAGACAGAAGGTTGACGCCTGTGTGCACTGACAGATATTGCCGGTATATTCCCTTAACAGTAGACTTAACTACGTTGCAGAAGAGGTGGTGTTGCAGTCTGGTGCAGAATGCCATGGTAATGGTGTTGGAACATTAATAATGAAGGAGGAATCTGTAGGGTTTAGAATCCATGAAAGATTTTCTTCCCTCTTTTAGCACGGACGCTCTCCTGTGATGGTACTGGTTTTGCAGTATCATTTATTAGGTATGTTGATGTATTCAGAGAAAGCACATTTGTATCCTTACAGGAAACTAAAACTGTTCATTAAGTATTAAATCTTCTTTGTGTTCGTATTCAAAATCCTTTTTGTTTATACAGTGTTTTTTAAAAACACTGAGTGCTCTGTAAGGAGGACCCAAACTTCATCTCTTGCCCTTCAGATATAGCACTAGGAATCACATTAACTACCCTATTAACTGTTGGATGGGTGTTGGTATCTTTTTCAATCTGACATCGATTAAAGCAATAAAAATGTCATTACTGTTCAGCCTCTTCATTCAGAGAGGAAAATTGATCTGAACACATCACAAAGACGGAACACTACAAATTAAATCTTCTTTTTTACGGGAGAAACTTTGTGGTGGAGGTAAGAGCATTTACAAGCACTTACCAATTTACAAAGAAGGGAACGAGGAAGATAGTGTGTACCTCCTGTGTAGTGTAACCAGCAAAATAAACACTGTGTTCAAGATACTAAAACCATTTGTGAATTTTTTTGTTGTTGTTTGACACTAGAACATGGGCAGAGCTTTTATAGACTTCATATGCTCAGCATTTTGAAATTGTGCAAGACTAAATACATAATATCCACATAGGCATTTCTGGTTTAATTCTGTGGCGGTTGTTATGCAGAGGATGGACAGTGTTCATGGTATTGTGAATTGGGACTCTGCAGAAAATGAGGATTTTGTTTCTAGAACCTCTAGCTCCTTTCTTACAGAAATAGAAAATGGTGTTGCATATGAAGAAAGGTAGTACAGAAATGGAGACGGTGGCTCGGTGGTTAACAAAACTTAAATCTGTCCTTGTAAATTGAATTCAACACCCACCACCACTCCTTTCTGCAACACAATTTCTATATGCTGAACAAGTAATTTAATTCAAATTGGACATTCTTCTTTGTTACCATCAATTGTAAAAAAATTTTATTTTCCCAGTACCTGACTTGGGACCCCTGTGACCAGATATCTGGAAGTGCAGAGTGCTCATAACTTCCAGTGATTTCGGTTTCTGCTTTGCTTTGAGTGTAAAACAAATACCATACTGTTGCAAAGTATTTAAAAACTGGGGTCTCGGTGAGCAGGGGTGAGCCTGAGGCTGGTAGGTGCATGGAATTGGTGGTCAACTGGCCAGCAGTGGCCTGGTGATGTGCTTGGTGCCACACATGCAAGGAGGGTCATGCAGCAGCATGGGTGTTTGCCAGCATACTGTTACACAGCCTGGCATTGCTTTAACGTAGGCCACAGTGCTGCTTTTACGAGACCTGTGATTTGGGAGTGGTAGATGTGCTCCAACTTAGAAGCTGGTTTTGAGAGTTTAGCCCAACCTCTATGGACTGTGGGAAAGGTTTTCTTCTCTGGTGTGTAACACCTAAATTCAGCCACTTTTTTTGCAATTCTGTTAAGGCCCAGATGCTGAAGAATCTGACCTGGATTTTCTGACACATTCTTTTTCTATGAAGTTTCAATGACATGCAACAAAAATACAGCAAGCAGCACTCAGGCGAACACTAGCACTTTTCTTTAATGATTGGCTAAGGATCTTGACTAAATACAGAATTAATGTAATCAACTTGAATAGTATCCGATTGCAATGTGGAAGCTGAAATATTTATCTGTATCCTGGAACTTTCAATATACCTTTCATAGATTATCTGAAGTTCAGTGCTGTCTCCCTTTGTCCTGAAGTTATTTTTTCAAATAACTATTCAAGCTTTAGATCAAGAAGAATATTTTCAAAGGTTATTTATATGAAGATGCCCTTCCGAATTCACTAAAAAAGGTCCTAGGTCCTTAATTTTGCATTTGGTTTGCTTTGTGGATTCTTTTCGCAGTCATTGCCTGCCAGCGTGTATCATCTAATTTGATATTGAAATTGAGATGCATATTGTTAGTAATACACTTACTCACCTGCACATTTCTTGCACTAATGTTAAAATTAGAGTTCTAGAAGTGTTTCCTGTATGAACTTCATTTTTAAGGGGGTTTGTTTAATGCATATAATGGGATGGGATGCTGGGAAGTAATTTGGTTCCAGAAAGTTTTGTTTAAAAAAGTTTTAAAAATAGGAACATAAAAGCATTTCTCAATACTATTCAAAAATAAGTAGAAGAATTCTGCATTAACCTCTGTTTTGATTATAATGGCCTAGCCATAATAATATAACTTTTAGACTGTCAGAATACCAGATTAGTTTTTTTATGTACAAACATAGAAGTCCTAATTGCATTTTAGTGCAGAACGTTGCACAGTATATCATCTGCAACAGAAGGGACTGACAGCATTTACATAGTTTACTCCACAGCATACAAATATACTAGCAATCTTTAGAATTATTAAATTGAAAAGATGATGTAGCAAAACGATAGCCTCCACCAGGGGGGCAGCAGGAAGACACCACGCAGCCCCCACGCGTGCCTTGCAGAAAGGCAAATAAAATCGCTCCTCACAGTAGACAAGAACATAACAGCTCTAGCGTGTTACAGATACCTACAGCTGTCAAATATTTTGCATTTTACAAATAAGAGGTAACACATAGTAATGAAATGATAATTGATCCTCTGACTGGTGTTTTTAGGATGTCTCCCATGGGATGTTTTTGTGACTATAAAATACTTGTTTTCAAAGCCTTGGCGCTCATTACACAGCGTGCTGCCTCTGAGCTGTTCCTGCAATATTTTCCTTTAAAAAAAAAAAAAAAAAGATTAAGTTTGTGCAGAAGTCAGGACTTCTTAAGGGTGACCCAGATGTGGGAGTGTGTGTTTTTTGTCCAATTCTGGATTCTCCAAAAATGTAATTCGTAGTCATTTATGAGTCACATACATGTAAGTAAATACAAGAACATTAATTTATTTTAAAAAACATAATATATGCTAGATATAATATTTCTGTGAATTGAACAATTAGTATTAAGGTGGGGATAGGGACAAGGAGAAATTATATTTAACAAAAAACAGATTTTTAAAAAATGTAATAGCTCTAGAGGGTGCTAAGACACCCAGTGTTGAGCACTGTGTACTCACGTCAGCAGAACAGAATGAGAACTAGAAGATCAAGTGGGCTATGGCAGATTAGTGAATGCTGACCAGCGGTCTGGTTTTGCTGCTGTAAGTGCAGTGGTTTTCATTCATGTTTTCCCAGTGTAAAATTGATCTCTATTGCTCGTACCTGCTATTGATGGAGCTAGAGCTCAGTACTTGAGTTCAGTTGTAGCTACAATTATAGACTGTAGCTGAGGCCGAAGAGGCAATTTTTACAATTCTGTGAGTGCATGTGGTTTAATCTTGTAGATCTCGGTCCCAGAAAATTTACTGAAAGCTTGCCTGCTATTACTCCTCAGGAGGAGGATTGCTAAGAAAATGGAGGTTTCAGCAGAGGAAAAAAGTAGGGCCTAGAGCGATCTGGTGAATTCTCCTTCTGGGTAAATGTGGAGAGGAAAAATCGTTATAATGCTACTTGCTGTAGCATGGGGCAGATGCAGTATAGCAGCATTCGTTGTCATGTTTAACGTAAGCTCCATAGGAAGGTAATACAGAAAAAAGTACACTTTCAATTACATAGTTAAAAATTATCATTTAGGTGCTTAAGTTGTGCTTATTTTATACACTCAGTGACATTAAAGAGTTTCAGAATCCATGTCTGTGTTGATTTGTAAACATTTGTTACATTAAAAAAGCAATTGTTATTTCACAAATTTAATTATGTACTCAAGTCCTGGCTGTGTTTGTTTTAGAACCCAGTGGTGGGTTTTGATATTAGATACAAGAAGGGAGAAGCAGGGAGTTTCATCTCCCTTACCTCCTTTCCATTTTCACATACAAAGCTTGTTTGAATCCTTTGGGAAGAAAGAATGAATTTAACTCAATTTTTGTGAGGTACTTATGTAAATAAAATTGTTTTGCTTGACTTCAAAGCCTGAGAGGACTTTTTAAAAGCCTCATTTTTGTCTACATTGTCTTATATATTATAGTTATGTTTGTGCTTAAGGAATGATCTAAGTGATGGTAGAAACTTCTTTGATCTGCCTAGATATTTAAAAAAATCAGATTATTTGGGATGGGAAATTGTAAACAAATAAAGATCTTTCAAAAGAAGGTAAGTTCTAAAATGACAGTCTCTCTTTTGTCCTCCTTCTGTATTTACGTGAGGTCCAGTAAATAGGTACTCAGTAAAGAGTGATTTGCAGCAAGTCTTGTATAGCTGGATCCATGCCCGGGAGTGAAGGGATAGAAACTGATGTATGCTAAATGTCCTTCTCGCAGTGATTTCTTTGGGAACTTAACTTTTCCAGTATTTGTATGAATGTAACTTATTCTAGATGGTTTAATCATTGCCAGAAGAGATGGTAGGATATGCATTTGCTTACATCTACATCACCCAATTTGTTGTAGCTATCAGTAATCAGTAGCTTAACTTGATGTAACATTTGGACAAAATAGAATTTTGTAGTACCACCAGGTCCCTACGAGGAAGTCACTGCTGATCAGGATTAAGATGAACATATGGAGCAGTGGAAAATTACTTGCCCTGTACTTGTTCGTTCACTATGGCTGCCAAGTCATTTTTGAAAGCCAGTAAATATATTTATGTTGTTTTGTATGTTTTGGGGGTTTGTACTTTTTGTATAGTGCTTGCTTTTCATTTGAGAAGCATCATTTCCATAACTAGAGACTCTGTAATCAGTATATTTGCTAAAAATATCAAGTATTTAAAAATGGCTTGCTTTGTTTTACAGAACATTTCACCTGCATTATAAAAGTGCTGTTCACTTTGTTGTATACTCAAGCCTTGGCAGCACTTTCTGTTAAATGCAGTGCTGAAGATAGGATGGCATGGAAAGAGTCAGGAGCTCTCAAAAAGGTTGGTTAATTTACTAAAACATTTATGAAATTTTGCTTATGTGTTTCTGGTAAGAATGTAACAGATACTTCTGCTTTGCATATAATAATTTGCTTCTGCTTCACAAAAATTCAGTATTTTGTTTCTGCGGGTGCAATTTTTGTAGGTTTTGGTATGTGATGAGACTTAAAAGCTTCACAATGAGTATCTAGTTCCAGAACTGAGTTTCAGATTTGTGGCTGTATCTCTATAGTTTCAGTCTTGAGTTTGTTGCGATGCTATCAAGTAGATGCACCTTTCCTTCCTGTGAAATTGAAGCCTTCCTAGGTAAACCATGGGTTGATCTGATGCACTCCTTTACAGGAAAAGCAGGCAAGTTTGGTGATGGGGAAAAAAACCCTGTTTTTCTTATTTGTTCATGCTATTTGTGGCTAGCCATATAAATTTCTCTCAATATGTAGTCTAGAGTGCTCATGTGATGAAGAGGCAGGGAAGGAAATTTGTAGCCTAGGCAGGTAGATATTTCCCTATCATTTCCTTGCCTTTTGATAGTATTCACAAGTAAAGTGAAGATGCATCTTGCTATTCCAGTTCAGCTGATTTGAATGCCAGTTCCCACCAAAAGACACAGTTCCCTGCGTTGGCACTGGCATTCATTTAATCCTTCGGTAAGTTTTGCGCTCCACGGATTGATTCCCCAGAAGGTCAGAAGAGTGCCAGTGCCAGGCCAAGGGAAAGGTTGGAAGTGTTGGGGCCAGGAGAAGAACTGGGAGCAGGAATACGCCTTTATACAACAGCTGGGCCTTAGATTATGTTGGCTGTAAAATGAAATGCACACTGAGAAGCATGACCTGCTTTTCACATATAAGTTACATTTGTCATACTGGCCAGTCACAGCTCCAAGGTAGTAAAGACAAATTATCTGCTGGCCAAACTGCTACTATGCGGGATTTTTTTTATCTGGACTTGCATTAAGCATTTTGAGATCACTGGGCAGTACTGCATTTTGTTAGCTCCCTCTCCACCCCCTTCTTTCAATATATATTGTCACTTTCTTAGAATTTCAAGAACGTTTCCTTGAGATTGTTGCTGGTGAGGGCTTTTTCCCATTTTTCTGTTTACTTAAGTGATTCCAAAGTGACAGATAATTTTGCAGTTTAAAGTTTGTGGTAGAAAGCATATAAATAGATTAAAGTGTTACCAGCTTATATTCTTTCATAGTCCATATGATAAACATAGACTGCCTTTTTGTTAGTAGCAGAGGTTGGAGTTTATCTGAACATATATTTACAATGCTTAATTTTCTGCCTACAATGAGAGATTTTATTGCATGAAAACAGACTTAGGGCATGTGGTAGGTAGGCTTGCTACCTATTAATACTAAGATGTTTTCTGACAAAAGCATGTGAAAGCATTTGCTTCGCATAAAGCACTTTGTACTTGAGGCCTGCAAATTATCATAATGGCTCACATAATGGATTTATGAAGTAGCCATCTCTCTTGATATTAAAGACAGTCCATTTTAGTGGAATTTTCACTAGTGTGGTTGTCTTTGATGGATGATAAGGCTGAGTGGGAAATAGTAGCACATTAGACAGTTTGTTACTGTGAATGGATGTTGTGATTTAGTGTAATTCAAATAACACAACAGATTAACTTCTGTCAGTTTGAGAATTTTGACTTTTCTCCTGTGAGAAGCCTGTTGAAGGCTGACAGTTTTCCAAGTCGGAGAGCAAAAGAGGTAGGAGGTAGATATGAACACTGCTCCCTGCTGCATATGTGCTGTATTGACAGCATCTCTCACTCTCCCTTGAAAACATCCTCCTCCTTCTTCTTGTCTGTCTCGTGTAGATCATCTGTGTACAGAGGTCCAACTTCTGACAGCGGCTTGGCAGCACGTGCTTAGGGCGATCTCTGCATGATCCTCAGGCCTCCAGGGACTCCTACACGTGGCTTCCATCCCACCCCAGTGATAGTCCACCCCAAGTGCAGAGGCTTTGCAAAAGTCCCACATGCAAGTTTGCTCTCCCCCAGATGTCTTTCCAGTTTCCTGCTCCTTCTCCTGCATAATGTTGCTGCCTGGACCCTCCGTATGTGCAAGAGCACTAAGGACCGGCCAGCGGTAATCGCACAGCTCCCTGTTCCCCTCTCCCAGCCCTTTGGCAGCCCTTCTCTTCTTGAGCCTAGCTGTAGTCCTCAGATGAATTCTTTCTCTTTGCGTGTCACGAGGGAAGCTGGTTTTTAATTTAGGAATCCAAGTCCTTTCTTTAAAGTTTCTCGAGGCCCAAATGTATGTTTACATTAATTAATAAACATTAATATTATTAATTAACAATAACATTAAATATATGTTTAAAATGTATGGTTCAGGCTGGCTTTTTCTTATGTGCTGATAATACTGACATTTTGATACCGGGATGACTACACAGATCACACCTTACTTAACTTTTGTCTGTGGATAATGCCACGTGGATCTATTTCAGTTTGGTATTCCAGACATTAAACACGAGCTGAAGTGTTTCCTCTATATTCATGCCAAATGATCAAACAACATTAAGAGTTTAATTTCGCAGCAGGGCTGAGAGGTGGATATTCTGCTTTTGATTCCCAGCTTCACTCTCATTATCTTTGCAATGTGCCTTATGGCATCATAAGAAGCACACTGTAAGTGCCTGTGGAGTAAACCTCCAGAAATAATGTAGACGAAAGGTTTGTCCTAACTGCCGATTTAAATGTGTTGCCTTCTGGTTCTTACACTACGAGCATAAACAGCAAGTCTGCCTTCCCAATGCTGAAAGGTGAAGGCCCCATCTAAAAATTAACAATTATAATTGATCTCAAAATGCACTAAAGAAACCAACTGATGAATTATATACGTTGTTATCTACTGAAGCCTTTATATATTTAATCTCACCTAGTTGCTTTGGGATTTTTTAAAGAATCCCAGTAACGTTCCACTCCCTCATTGTTTGTTATGTTGATGATATACTAACAGAGCTCAAAATTCATATCCAATCATGTTCTTCCTGGGTAGAATTTATTATGACTTAGAAGAAAAGTATTTATGGGAATGCTGCTTTCTATTTCTGATGGCTTTCTATAATCGTTGCCTTTAAATGTAAATGCTATGGCACAAAGCTAAGTGGCTATTTATTCTTTTCACTAAATATTTTTTCCCATCTGCAGTAGATATTGTTCATTCCAAACACAACTTCCCATTTTCAGATAGACTCATTTCAACTTAAAATACATAGCAAGTGTTTTGTAACTCGTTCTGGTTGGTACATTTTAGAAAATTACCTTTTTTTTTTTTTTTAATTAGTTGTATTAGAATTCAAATTCTGTCAAAACATGATGTATCCATAAAGTGATTCTTCCTAATTTTAAAGTAAGCATTTTTATACTCACAGAAAAAACATGGGAAATGCAACATAATAAAAATGTTTTCATATAACACCCAGTTTAGAACATACGTAATTGAAGTAGCAATTCACATTTCACTCTGTGAGCTAAATGCATTCCCTTTCTGTAGAATTTTTTTTTTTTAAACAATGTGTATCCTTATAGGTCAAAATTCACGTGTTGATCAAAAGGAAATTAACTTCATCGCTGTTACTTTTACAGGAACTTTTCCTCCTTTTCATGACCAGTGCATTTTGGATTTCTTTCCTTCCTATTTGCAGAATGCATCCAGTGGAGAAAAATCTTGGGAAGTACTGCTGGGTCATGTGATTAGCGAGCTGTCTAAGGGGAAGATATATGAAGAAGGAGACACTGAAGAATTAACAGTGGTATTGGCAAATCTCATGAGGATTTTTTCCAGCATGTCCCCTTTCTGTCTCTTATTTAAGTTTTTCAGCCTCGTTGTTATAATGATTTTTCTCTGATCTTGCTAAAGGCTGCAGTACAACTCTATTTTCTAGATCAAAGCACATCCCTTTGGGACAGTTTGCCTGTGCAAATCTTTCTTTTACTAATATCAATATGGCCAGTGCTGTGTTGAGAAAGTTATTGACAAATACTTCTTATAATTGTGGTTTTTAATCATATGTATGAAAGACCTTTCAGAAACTTGGAAAACTGAGTATTTAAGTAGAAAAAACATTTGTCAAGGGGGAAAGAAAACCCACAGAGCTCTTTCAGATTATTAGTGAAATGCTGGCCTTTGGAATGTATGTTTGATGCAGTGATTTATATAGTATGCTTAAAAACTATTTGGTTCATATTGGAGTTTCTTACATAGGAGACAGCTTATCTGGGGCAGAATTTAGTAATTGTGCTTCCTTCCCCCCTAGGTAAATCCTGATTCTGTAGAGTGCTATCTGCAACAGTTCTGCCTGCCTTTCCTCAGGATCACAAGCCTTCTTCAACACCATCTTTTTGGAGGGGATTTACCTAGTTGCCAGGTACAGATTGAGAGGGGCACATGCAAAAGTTTCCATTTTAAAAGCCGGAGATCAAAAATTAGACTTTTAAGGTGCCTGTCTCATAAAATACCAACATACTTTTAAAACTTGTCCGGCATTTGCAGAGATGGCATAATTTCCACACAGACTGGAATTCAGTCCTGATTTTGCTTAATGCCTGTTAATACTTGGACTTTATTCTCAGAGACATTGCATCAGTGGACAATTATGTTTACGTCCCATGACTGATTTAAGCTGAGTTTGCTGCAGGTCAGCTTCCTCGTTTCCTTGCCTCAAAACCATCTCATCTCTAGAAGAGCTACAAGCCAGTTTTGGGTGCTAAACAGGAAGAAAATTATTGGGGAGTTTGGAGTTTTCTTTTTTTGTGTTTTCTGGATTTGTGGTTTTGTAGGGGTTTGGGTTTTTTTTCTGACCAGTTTTCTTGTATTTTGAGAATCCAGTTTGAGGTAATCTGGAAAAAATGGAAGATTTTCTGTGTCTCTGAACGTGACTACTAGCATCATTGTACTAGAATGTCTTTACTTTTCTTATTGGAATAGATACGTTTTAATAAACTATTTAAAAATTCAGAGTGTAGGTATTAATCTAAACCTCTCTGGTTTCATACCTAAAAGGAAGACGAAGAATTCACAGTTCTTGCAAGCTGCCTGGGTCTATTACCATCTTTTCAGTCGGCTCATCAGTTCACCAGTGCCTCTTGTCTCGATTGGCCAGTGCCAGCATTTGACATGGTATCACAGTGGTGCTTAGAATTGGCTTCATTTGCAGATAGACATCCAGATCAAGTAAAGGTATGTAGCAAAATTACTTCTTCCAAAATAGTGCTGATGTGGAAGCAGCTATTTATTGCTTGATTCACTATGCACATACACTATTGTTTTGGATAAGGATCTGAGAACCTGACTTGTAAATGAGAGAGAAATTGTAATCAGAAATATAAGTTAGTGGATGTGGGTTGGACTGGTTAAAAACAGGAATAAGAAAACCTATCTGTTTTTTCTATTATTGCTGGAGACAGAAAATAGAAACACTATCCTGAAATGCTACTAAGTGTACCCATATCTTCTGCACCTGAAGCCTATCAAAGGCATGTAACAGAAACTTTGTCTTTTAAGAAAATACTTACCAGAAGTTTTTCTTGCCTGTTAGACATTATCGATATTTTTGAGCATCTTCAGTTGCAATACTGAAAAAGATCAAAAGAATAAAAGCTGTTCAACAGTTGACTGATAAAAGATGGTACGTCTTCTCTGAAGGTTAAAGAAACAATACCAAGACTTGAATCAGTGCAACTGGAATATCAATTGTGAAATGGAAATGTTTCAACTTTATTGCATTGTTTTTATGAAGAAGCTGCATCTCAACAATTCAAGTCCCCCTCTCCTAAGCTTACGGTGTCAAAAAGGCAAGCCAGATGCATTCTTCACTCTGCAGCATGATCTGCACCTGCCTTTGCATGTTTGCAGGCATGAATTAGGCTATTGTGAGTGAAAATTTGAATACTCAGATTAATCTCAAAATACAGTTGCTGCCAATCTGATAGGCATTTGAGAGAGATTGCAGTGAAACTGATAGTATTCTTTCCATGACTGAAAAGGAACCGGGCACAAATGCAATTTTCCTCTTTTTTTTTTTTTTTTTCCTTAAAAAAAAAAAATTAAAAAATTTTACACCTTTCAAGAAAGATCCCATCTGACCCCTATGCCCATCAATTATAAACCCAGTAAAAATGAGTAGGTTGAAGGAAAACACTGTCTAAAAACAAAACAAACAAATAAACAAACAAACCAACCCCATAAAATTGGACAGTGTTTTTTAAGAGCAAAAGAGAAGCATTAGGTTTGAAACCAGTATTTAGGTAGGTGGTGCCTGCTTTATCAAAAATTTGTGAGTACTGGTAAGTTCCCAATGGCCTCAAAATTTATGTGTGCAACACAGTTTTGGAAATCAGGCAGATGTCTTCAACTGTCATTTACAGAGCCTAACTTCAGTTCTGGTTTTGAAAGTTTTAGTCTAAATTTTAGCTAGGAGACAGCTTGCTTAGTCAGTGCCAGGGTTCGGCAGCAGTGTGTTGATGTTGCCAAAATAACTTAGTGTAGTGGGAGTCCTCCCTTTAGATCAGTCTTAATCCTCTTGTTTTAGCTATGAATATTTTTGTGTTTAAAAAGCGTCACATTTAGAAAATGTCCTTGGGAAAAGGCTAGTGCCCGTTTTTGCACCCATTACAAAAGATGAAATGTGACCACAGTTGGGGAGGGTGTTCAGCCAGAGGCAGGTGACTATTGCAAGGTGACTTTTGACTTCTAAATTTGTGAAATGCAGAAGTGAGAGATTTTTAAACTGCGTGCTTCCTTTCTTTGGTATTCTCTTCTCTTAGAAAATATAAATGCATAAATGAATGTGCAGAACTGATACATTGTTCTTATCTTCTTTGTAGGCTTTGCTTATCCAGGAGCCTAAATGGGACTTGCCACACCTCCTTCAGTTGCCTGAGAATTATAATACCATTTTTCAGTATTATCACAGAAAGACTTGTACTGTTTGTACCAAGGTTCCTAAAGATCCTGCTGTTTGTCTAGTTTGTGGTACTTTTGTATGCTTGAAAGGACTGTGCTGCAAACAACAGAGTTACTGTGAATGTGTACTGGTAAGAGAGAGTTAATTCAAATTCTGTAATTGAGTCTCACACTTATGGATCGTTAACTCCATTGCTCAGTTTTGATGGTTTTCTTTCCAAAACATGTTTATATAATCATAGAGTCATAGAATAGTTTGGGTTGGAAGGGACCTTTAAAGGTCATCTAGTCCAACCCCCAATAATAAAGTTTAGGGCTTATTTCTTATAGATGGACCTAGACTGGATTCTAAAGAGCAGTTTTATTCACCTTTTTAAGCCCATAGCCTATTTCACCTGTTTGAAAAACTCTTACAGGGCCATTGTGTGTAATGTTGACACATAACCAATTGAAATTTGTCTGCATTCTGATTGTTCGTATATCATTTTAATTTTCCTCTGTTTTGTTTCCTTGCTTTCTGCGTACATAAGAATATCAATGTATGGGGTTTTTTTTCCTTTTGTAGAGTACTTTCTGATACACCTGACCATCTACTAGTGATCTACAGACAATAGCTAGATAAGCGTCATTTTAAGGCCTTTGACTTTAATTCAGCAGCAAAGTTTTCTAGTCAGCATATATGTAAGTTCTTTCAAGAACCTGAGTTGGACAGCATCTAGTATTGTTTTCCTGTCTACGATAAAGGTTTGCTTTGACAGCTGTTCTGTTTCCTACCATGGAATAGTTAGTAGAAGGCTGGAACTCCATGGGCTTTACAAAACTATGAGGGGAATTTGTTGGGAAGATACTTACAAATGGGGCATAAAATCACACTCAAAGAAATTTCAGAGGGATCTTGGACCTTTTTGAAATTGTTTGAACTCGCCTTTCTTTCTCATACTGCTAATATGGTGGGGGAAGGAGGGGTGGGCAAAATTTAAGAGAGAATTAACAGTTACATTTAAGGTGTCAAGCTTCACGAAAAGAGTTATAAAAAAAAGAATTTAAAAACTATATAATTAATTATGTTTTATTATAGTTGATGGGATTAAAGCCTCTAATAGTAATAGAACTATGTAGGAAGAGCATGTTTCTTAATTGCTAAAATGAATTGATTAATACAGATCATGCCATTCATAGAGATGAATGACATACTGAAGCTAGCAAGAATTATCAAAAAAATTTGTTTTACTAGATTTGTAGAGCCATAGACTAGATCTGTGAGCATGGATAGAGAAAGCAAATGTTTAGCAATAGAGACTATTGTAAAAGAGGTAATACTAAGTTTTTTCTGAATACTTTCTCTTATTCTTGCCATCTATGAAAAATATTTGGTCATGCTATACAGTTTGCTATACAACAACAAATTCAAAATACTGTAGAGAATATTTTTGCTCATTTTTGTTAAGTAATTCTGTTTTTACATGATAACTAATATCCTCCCTTTTTGAGTAGGGAACCATTTTTGTATGCAAGTGTTATGGCAGCACAAGACATGGAGTTCTAGTTTGCTTGGAGAATTTTGGGGCAGGCTATCCTTTGTCAAACTGTTTCTTAGTAAATAATGTCTGTAAGTTATTTCAAGCAAAACTAATTACTATTTTTTAAATCCTTTTTGTTGTAAAGTTGAGACACTAACAGAATCTTTGCACTCTTCCCTTTGTACACCCATAATATTACAGCATTCTCAAAACTGTGGAGCCGGGACAGGAATATTTCTTTTGATTAATGCATCTGTAATCATCATCATACGAGGCCATCGTTTCTGCCTTTGGGGTTCTGTTTATCTAGATGCACATGGTGAAGAAGACAGAGATCTCAGGTAATGTTTTCATTACATTGTTTCATTGTTCCTCCTCTGTGTAGATCAACTTTATGTTATGCAATACATGAAATAACAGATAATAATAGATCTGTACCTTCCTTGGGTGGAAAATCCCCATTTGCTTCAGGCTGGACTGACTTTTTCTTTTTTTTTTCCTTCCTTTCTTGTTTTTTTCTTTCTTCCGTTTTCTTTTTTCTTTCTTCCGTTTTCTTTTTTCTTTCTTCCGTTTTCTTTTTTCTTTCTTCCGTTTTCTTTTTTCTTTCTTCGTTTTTTTCTTCCCAAAGGTGGTGTAATCATGATTATTGAGTTATACACACCAGGCACCCAACAGACAGATTCCTATGTTGCCATCCCAATGACGTTCAATTCTGAGTGTTGCTTTGGGAAACACTTCTCTCCCAAAGTTGTTGTTTGGCCTTTAATCAAACGATGCAGTTGGATTCCAGTGTAGGGAAGGAGTGTAGCTTCCAAGCTGCACATGCCTG
This sequence comes from Aptenodytes patagonicus, assembly GCF_965638725.1. NCBI lineage: Eukaryota > Metazoa > Chordata > Aves > Sphenisciformes > Spheniscidae > Aptenodytes > Aptenodytes patagonicus. The sequence continues at coordinate 53,376,757 of NC_134954.1, read as the reverse complement.
AGAGAACAAGAGATGTTTTCTGGATTCTGCTATCCAAGAGGGAGGAAGGGAAGTCCCAGCAGTTATCTCATTAAAAGCAAAATCAAAAGCCTCTTACCAATGAAAGTGCAAGCTTCCCCTGGGGAAAAAAGTTGTATGAGTATCGTGTGTTGATTATATAATGAAGCAGTTTTCCATTTATTTGGCGTATTAACCATTTATTTTTCTCCCCCCCCCCCCCCCCCCCCCCTTTTTTTTTTCCCCTACAGGCGTGGTAAACCTCTCTACATATGCAAGGAAAGATACAAAGTGCTTGAGCAGCAGTGGGTGTCTCATACTTTTGATCATATCAATAAAAGATGGGGGCCACATTATAATGGCTTGTAAATCAGCATCATCATCTACACACCATATCATTGCTGTTACCATGAATGAATGCATCTTGACTGACAATAGCTTTAATTGTATGGGAGTTTAGCTCTTTGGCTCGGGATGGAGTGGGGTATGGGCATAAAAGGGAAATGGAACTTTGTCAACATGTGAAATTTTTGCAAAATTAGCTGCTGTTGCTACTAAATAATGATATAATAATTTGCAATTAAATCCTCAAAATGGTGTGAGCAATCTGATTGCACTCAGTAGTCCATTTTTCTTTTGTTTTTTAAAGCCCGTTATTGTTAAGAAGCACAAATTTTACTTACAGTTGTTTAGAGGCTCTAGGGATAGCTGTCTGGTTTTTATTTTTCTGTGTGGAGTTGAGTTTTTAGCAATTTTTGCTGAAACGGTGTATGTGTCTACTACATCTACTAAATATGTTGGATAAAATTTCTTTGCCTTTTTTGTGTTGGTTTGAGGTTTTTGCTTGATATGCATTTGTAATTAGGCAGGATTTGTAAAATGATTGTGAGACTGCATGGTAACAATTGGTCTGAAAGCTGACTTTTAAAGAGTATTTCACTTATCATGAGAAGTCTATTGAAATATTTCAGGCATTACTGAAAACTTATGCATTCTCAGGAATTTCATTTTTTTTTTCCTCCATAAATAAGTGAAATAGCTGTAAATTAGGTATCTTATTCTTCTTAATGTAATCCAGAACACATATTCTTTCTCTTCTTTTTTTTCTTTTCCAGAAAGATTTTTTTTCCATATCAATTGAATAAATTGTTAGTGATAACACGTACAGAAATTGCTGTATGTAGAGAATTTGTATGCGCCCAACATAGCAGATCCCAGTTACAAGCATAAAAACCATAAGCCTGCCTGTCATTTCAAACCAGATGTATGTTTCAGAATGATTGGATTGGAAATGTGCAGGCTATTCTGCAAATGAAACATAATTTTGTATCTTTCCTGTCCTTTCAGGAGGTTCCTCTATATTGTATTTGTTTAGAGTAACCACTGTTCTTTCTGCTTGGTTTCCTAAAAAGGAAAAAAAAAAAAAATCAACAGAGGTAGCCTAGATGAACAACCAATGCATGTGCAGCCTCATTGGATGGATGCCAAAACAGTTTATGCTTAGAGGGCTAAAAAAATTGATGAGAACAGGCATGATTGGGCTAAACCCCGCAGTGTAAGTAGGTAGGAAAGACTATAGTTAAACTATTGGTATGTAATATATTGCTACTAATGTTTTTCACAAGTGTTGTACATTGTTGGCTATTTCATACAGTACTACCAAGCAGTTCCTGGTAGCTTTGACTTTCATAGCTTGTGTGTAAAATAAAATTTGTATGTGTAAAATAAAAACATCTTATGATAAAACCACATATACAATGAAAACAGTTGCCCAGTGGAAGTCATTATCTAGTGAAAAGTGTATAGGGGAAATAAAATGACTGTATAGCAATCAAGGAGAATGGACAGGAGGAAAAGTAAGTAAATACAATGAGTTTTTCTGGATACCTGCAATTCAAAAAAAAACCACAATAAAGGATACTGGTTTTTATACATACATATAAATATATATATATTTCAAAAGTATTACAGTACTTCCTGTAAGATTAGAATTACTCTGTTTCACCAACTAAATGGCGATGTCTTTTCCAAAATATTCCTTTTTTGATACTGTATTATAAGTTCTGCCTGTAATATTTTTGCATTGCTCATTATGAATATCAGGCCATTTTGTAAGTGTGGTTAAAGAGCAAAAAGATTCTTTACATCTCCAGCATAACATTATTACAGGGCTCATGAACTTGAGTAATCTGTAGTTTGAAGCTCCAATGCTATATTTACAAGAGATAATGTATCCAGAATTTGATTACTGTGTTTTATTTAAAATGGAATGTTCTCTGGTTGTGCATATGGATGTGAAGTAAAACTATTAGCCTTAACTTTAACATTTGGGTATTTCATAGTGTTTATTTTAGTACTGGTGAATTAGTTACCAGTCAATTTAAAAACAACAACAAAAAAATCACTTGGTTGAAAAATTGTACTTGAATATCCTTGCATGCTGCTAAACAAGAATTTTGATTTACCCCATAACTTTTTTAATTCTACTTTATTAAGCTAACCTTGAAAAATAACAGGTCCAAACTAGAGTGGTGTGTGCGTGTATTACTCAAATGTTCTGGTGTGATATCCTGTATGAATGATCACTTAAGTACAGTACATTACTGTAGAATCTAAATCAATCTTTATAACACATCAGAAGAGTATAAAACTAGGAATACAGTAATCGACATTGTAAGATATGTTAATAAAAGTCTACTGTCAATCTGTGTGTTTGTGAAATTTTTTCTGTCTACCCCAGTCATCCAAAATGTAATTATTACTGAATTCCACCCAGTAGCCAGGCAGTTATTTAAATGTCAAAAGCTTATGCATGCAAAGTACTTTGCATAGAGAGCAAATCTTGTATGTTTTTTTCTTTTTGTTACTTACACACAGTCATGTATTTTGAATTAGTAATTTGGATTATTTTACTCATAACTATACCACTTAAAGTTGTGCTTAATTTTATGCCAGCTATTACAGCATTGCTGCTGCAAACTGCTAAAATTAAAATGCTGAGTTGAGAAACTGTACTTCTGGGAAAACCATGTTTGATCTTCTCTTTTGTCAAATCTGTTTCTGGAATAACTATTACTTCAATTTGATGAGTGTATATATTTATGTATTACATTTTTCCTTTTCTTTTGACCTTTGAGAAATTTGGTGAAACAGTCTTGTTTTGACCTTGACCTTTGGATAATAGCGTCTTTTTTTTTAGTGGTGGCCTGAAATTTTCAATGAATATTTTCATCACCTCTGCAATAGGAATCTTGCATAACTCTCACCATGTCACAAGCAAATGACATTTTTCTTTTAAAAAGAGGGTCTTTTGCTACAGTATCCAACACATGTTGTTTACTTCAGAATCCCATGAGATCGGTTTGTGCTGTGTGTATAGCTGCCAGAGGAGACAGTGAGTTTTGTGCTGATCTTGATATGATTTAGATTAATTTTCACTTTAACCTAAATTCTGCAGGCCTGCTTTTCACTTTCTTTTCTCAGAGGTGGGGGTAATGATGAATGGAGCCTGTCTGAGCATTAGCCTAGATAAGAATTAAATGCTGTTTGCAGAGTAAGAAAACCACAGGAATGAGCTGACCCAGTGCGTATGGAGGTTCACAGCTCTCAATTACCAACTACGGGCTATGAGGGAGTGCATGTAATCTGAGGAGGCTGGCTCTATGTGACAATTTGTGTTGCGTGGATTGCTCACTGCAGTCAGTGAGACCCATGCTGCTGGTCTGAAGGCCACGCTACATGAAGGCCTCCTTTTGGTAGGGCACAGTGCTCCGAGCGCCTATTCTCATGTTTTCTCAGATGGGCAGTTGTTTGCCTGCAAGTGCTCTTACATCGGGAAGAGCCCCAGCTGCTGCGGGTTCAGCCTCGTGACGTAACTTGCCTCTTCTGCCACTGTAATGTTCTGTCACTGCGGTTGTAATCTTGCTAGGTTGTAGTAGCTACTAATTCCTGGAAATGGATGTCCTTAAGTCGGAAAAGCATATTCTCAGTGAAGTCAAACACTTCATGAATTCTTAGCTGTATAAATGGCCAGGGTGTTCTAATAAATTAAAAAAATCCTTTTAATTGATAGGTTTTTTATCTTTTTTAATTCACTGTATCATTTGTACTTTCTTACCACTAATTCTTACCACTCCATTCAGGAGATTTAATGCCACATGCTTCAAATGTTGTGTTTCTTTGAAATACTACTGAGAAAGCAAAATTGAATCTTGTTAAATAAATTATAGTTTTAAAAAGCTAATCTTACTACCCTATGATTTTTGCAATGTGTGGTTTTGCATGGTACAGGAAAACGTGAAAAAAACCCCACTCTTTTGAAAAGTATTTTAAATTTAGCTCTGAGTACCAGTTAAAATGTCTCAAAATGAGCTTTCATAAGAGTACCGTTATTTCAAGAGTCATTCCCTGTAATTCTGTCACTTGATGTAGAGCAGGCTGGTCTCTTAATTCATGAAAACAGGAGCTGGTTCCATGGAAACCCTTCACACCATTGAATGATTTACTACCCAGTAAAAAAACTTACTATTCCTTTTGCCTTATCCTTTTTACGTATCACATGGATTGTAAATGTTTCCATTTCCACTGAGTATGGAAACAAATGTTTTAAAAACTGGAGCTAAATTTTTTTTCCTTCCATTACCTGCTGTCATGGAGCAGGAATTTCCTGGGAGAAAACTGTTTTCCTGTAAAATCAAACTCCCTCAGTCAATTCCTTATACTGCCCATAATGTCTGTGTTATTTTAGCTACTGGAATTGCTTACATCTCCTGTTGCCTAACACATTTCCCATCATGGGACTGCTTTCAACTCATGATTACTAAACTTCTTAATAATTTTGACTGGAAATGATTATGCTGGGCTTATTCCTCATGGTTGGATTTTTAATTTTTTTAATGTTTCAACAAAAAAAGCAAGATACCTTTCAGAGTTTAAAATTGGAAAAAAACCCAAATGTATTGTTTCCTTCTAAGTGTTGGGTGTATCTACTGTCTCTATGCTTTGGCCATAAATGTGGTGACCAAAGGTGTATGGGTCCCATATTAAAGTAGAATGGAACTGCGTACTGAAGCACTTACCAAATCAGAACATGTTCTTGGGGATTACATGTAAGTACTGCCAAAACCTAAAGCAGATAATGAGCCTTTGTCTGTTTTTCAGGTGTCAAGGAATATCCTTTGCATCTGGCTCTTGAAGCCACTAATACAGTTTGCTGTGAGAAGTGTTTTCCTTCTGTTTCTTTGAAAAGCTGGGACTTTCTCCATGTAACACAGCTACTTTTTTCATGCCTTTGTTGTCTCCATATTGTATATGCAACTACCCTGTTTGTGTAGTATTCCACAACAAAAGAACCCTAAAATAGCTGGAGAGCCCCCTGCAACTGTATAACAATACTTTGTAAATAAGATTGCATTCTCCAAGAGCTTTATGCAGGGATAGCCAGGGGGGTACAGCTTGAAAACTAGTTTGTAGAGGTTGTGGCTGCTTTCTTGCTCTATAGTGCTAGTCATTTTAGATCTATTATACATCAGCTTTGAAAACTTAAAACTCACTTTGCTTTTTTTCAAGCTATCTCAACAGGCCTTAAAAGATACTGCCTGTATTCTAGGACAACTTCCCATTGCTCTCGAGAGAGTTTAGTACAGAGCTGCTGTTTTAATCTTGGAGAGCTCTGTTACAAGGTACTTAGTGAGAACAGCTGGTGTAAAGTTACGCATTGTATAAACTATAGACTTGCAGGTTTTGTTAAAATAAGATTTTCAGGGCAGCTGAAGGGACTGTTAAGTATTGTTTCATTTAGGTTCTCTAGCTGTCCACTTTAGCCTGTTGGTTTTGTCTCACGCTTAGCTTGTAAGGCCCTTTAAGACAGGGAACACCTCCTGTTTGGTTCAGTAAGTAAATTACGTAAGTGCTGCTCTATTAAGGTAGATCAACTGGTGTTACAGCAATCCAGGTAGTAGGATCTGCCATCATCAAAGAAATATAAAAGCACACACAGGATTTAAGTGAGATACGGCCCTTTCATGCTTCACTTTCATGCTTTCTGCATGTTTTCATGCTTTGCTGCCTCCAACCTCAAATGTCACTCCTTCCCACACAGATATTTTGGCAGTAATCAAAATCACCGGGAAATTAAAACTGGTTTGTTTCCTATAGTCAACCATGACTCCGGACATAATGATACCTCTTCAATATCTCTACATCCATCTTTTTTTTCCTGCCAGAAGCTGCTATCTCAAGAAACAAATATATTCGGAGAGTCAAAGATGCTTATTGCCTTTCATAAGTCTAGTGCTGTATTTGTACAATTGGTACTCTCCAGCAGGTGACTGATGTCATTCAAATAACCTTCAGATAGCTGGCTATTCAGAAATGGCTCATACTTCCACTTTATCCCTACTTGGATTGGTTTTTTTTAGTCACATAACTGATAATAGCAGGATTTCATAAGGAAAATTTTTCTTATACAAAGAAAAGAGTATTCAAAATAAAATAAATTAGATGGGCGCTATTTTAGCAACACATTTCACAGACTGGGGTTCTTTGTGTTGAAATTGTGGGTGGAATTAGGGAATATTACTCAGATTATTACATGTAACTTTATGATTCCTACCTATCTAAAGAAACAAGCAAGAAATCCAAAACAATCTCAAGCCAAGGTACTATAATAACGCTGCTCTTCTGTGTGAGTGTATTTCCAAGGATGCTGCAATACATTTTTTCACTGAATGCTGCACAGCTGTTGCACCTGGTTCTCAGAAACACATGTCAAAAGACGTTACACTGGTGAATACCAAGAAGGTGGTTCCCCTAGCAACAATAAATAGAAGAAAGCTCAGCCCATTCAAGTGATTTACCTTTGTAAGTGTGTGGCAGCAAAGATGGATTTTGAACACTAAGGGAACTCATTAGCTGCAAGAAGAAAAGCAGCAAATAAAGAACTGTAGATTTCTCTTACCCAGCATTGCTATTTATTAGAATCATATACAGCATAATTATTGGAAATTGGCATAGGTTATTCTTAACGTGAAGTATCATCTCATTTTACTTTTTCCTTCTGCAGCCTTTAATTTTCTGTACTACGGGGGGAAAAAAATATGCTGTATGTGGGAAGAGGGAAGGAGAAAGAACTTTAAGGGAAACGATTATTTGGATAAGTACACCTTCCAAACTTATTAATAATGTCCTGCATACTTACTCAGGCCTAGCATTTGAGTGACATAGGCCACTCAGTGGTTCACATGTTTGTACACTAAGGGTAAATTTAGAGATTTAAACATAATAATTATGCCAAGTCTGCCCAGCAATAATTCTTAATGTAGCCATGAGAGGTTGTAATGGCATTCCCAGTCATACTACTGCTGCCTCTGTGAAGAAAGCTGTACAAAGCAAGACTAAATATTAGTCTTGGGAGTATCACACTCCACCTCTGCAGAATAAAGGGTAAGTTTATGGTATTTGGGTAACCTGACTCATGTTGTGGAAGAGCTTTGCATTAGGTACCACTAACTGTGGTACACATCGCTTGCTAGAATCTGTGTGGATCCTTCTCTTGACAATTGGTATCTAGAAAATACAGCACGTAGGCTCTTCTTGTATTGTTTTGTTGTTGGCTTTTAAGTCCTCTGAGTCACCTGTCCTCTGGAGTTTAGAGCTGGGAATGAAGCCAATATAATTGTAACTCACTATAGTTCAGCGATGCTATTTACATTTCAGTGCTATCTCTACATCAGGCATTCCACCTCCCCCCTTCTGTTTCCAGGCATCTGCCTGAGGTCTGCAGTTTGTGCTTATGATTTGTAAGGGCTGGACTATGGTTATGTACCTTGCACTTTAGTCTTGGCTAGAACTGTTACATTGTTGAACTGCTTCTCCTGCTCTTTCCTGATGCAAGTGTAATTACTTTTCAGTGCTGTGCTGCTACCTACATAGTTTTGCTGCACTTCTATAGTCCTTATCTGACTACTCTGTAGCTGCTGGCTTCTAGTTTAAATCATCTTTGAATATATGTGTAAAGCTCCAATATTCTTCTCACTATCTCCATTGATTTCAGAGGCAGTGGAATCCACTTTTACATTAATATTGCCGGTATTTCATTTCCTTCATTGCTGAAGAATTTTTTAATGGAGGTTCTCTCTCCTTTTCAGTCCCCTTTGCTGTTTTTTGCTTCAAATCCATGCTGTAGAACTCCTCAGTTGCTTTGCCCTTGCTGTCCTCTGTGTTCAGGTAATGCAGTAGTTTTGTATTCAGGATTTTTCTTCTACCAGTGCAAATGAGAACAAAACTAGATGTCTCAGCTAGAGCGACCACCTTTGTATGCAAGTATGCACAGACGCATTAAAGCTAGGAGCTGTCGTTTCAGGTATCTGTCTAAATGAAAGCCTAACTGCAGTAAGACCTTGGCTACTAGACCTCTCGGACACAGCTTACTGAATCTGTACCTGCACATGTCCTGCTTTTCCTCTCAGGCAGTGAATGAGATGGGGGGCACTCAGGATGAAATTACTATTTAGAGATGAGAATTCTGAACTGAAACATTTTGCTTGCTCCAGAACAGAGCAGACAGAAAGAGTCTGGGCTTCGGCTCAGCAGGCTGAGAATTGGTAGTTTTGTTTCCTTCAGGGGTCCTGACCTACTCTCCTGCAGCCTAGGCCCTGATTTGGGACTGCAGATGGGCTCTGGGACTCTCCCAGGGAGCTATGAGGAAAGCAGCAAGTAGGATGGGGGATGTTTCCATGTGAACAAAACATGACATGATTTGGAAGAGGAGGCGAGCACTGATGGAGGGAAGTCTTAATGTGAGTTCTCCCTGTTAATGAAGCAGAAGGCTGAAGAACTCCTGAGGTAAGAAAGGGACATGTGAAGAACTGGTTGAACCACAGAGTTTATGTTTGTTTTCTCCAAGATGGTGGCAACCCTTGAACAAGGTGCATTCCCATTTATTTAAAAGCTAAGAAAGGAAAACTGAAGCAGCACCTACATGACCTGGTAGGACAAGACAATATGACACAATACGCATTAACTCAGATAGTTACAGTTCAGAGTGCTGTATCCATATTTGCATAGCTGGAATTTAAAACTGCCTCAAGATTTTCACAGAAGTAGTACGCATTTCAGCAGTGTCCTTAAAGTCTTCAGCAACTGTTTTTTTTTCCCTTCCAGCAAACCTGTTCAGTATTATTACATTAACTTCTGATTCACCAGTGTTTATGATGTGTGTAGGTTAATGCAATCATGCATTGTGTTTGTAATCACAAGTTCATCTCCAGGCAAAGAAAAATGCAGAGAGAGATGTACAGTTATTTAAAAAGCATGAAGTCCTCCTGACTTTAGAAGGGATTTACTGTAGTGAATAGTGTTTGTGAATATCCATTTAAATAAGGAGATTTTAAGATTATAAATTAGGGTAAGAGAGTGCATCTCAACTTTTTAATTACAGAAAGAGTAGGTTCCATTATAATGATATGTTTTATGATTAAAATACTTCCATTTATAATTTGTTGGTTACATGTTTCACTACAAATCAGTGCTGTATGTCAATTTAAACATTAACAGTTTCACAAAAAAAACCCCACCTACTTAATGTTCAGCAATTGAATGCTTCCATAGAATACACTTTGGAAAAGCTCATCAGTAAAATACTGTAGACTGTTTATTGCCTAAGAAATACTCCATTCCTATTCAATTCTTGAGGCTATAGCATTTTGTAACATTTCATTTAATAAAAGCTTTTCACCTTTTGGCATCTAGCCATGGCCATACAAATGACAAATTATTTAATTTTCAAATACAGTCTAAAGAAAGGCTAGGAATGGCTTGATCCCCCACTGAGCTTGCATTAGTGGAGCCATTGTATAATGGGTCAATCATCACTGCACGTGTAATCAGAAATATTGTAACAATTAAGAGTTGTTCTTTTCTACCTCAGATTTGCAAGCAACAACAAAAAATAATGGCTGCACTTAAATATGGCTTGTTTCCGTTTGGCTTCAAGATAACCAATAAGCACGTAAATTGTAGTTTAGAATTGACAACTCTTTCTATTACTGCAAGCAGTAACATTAACAGTCTGACTACTAACAAAGGCAAACCTTTGAAGTGCAGGTGCAAGTAAAGAACATTACTAAAAATAAACCTATTCCTTTAATCTGTATAACATTACAAAAATGGAAGGTTTATGTGATCTGCAATTTATTCCTGCTAAAATGGGCAAGTTAGAATTAAGATAAGGGGTTTTTTTGTTTCTTTTTTTTTTGTAATTTTAAATCCTTAGCTTCCTTTTCAAATTCCATATTATGGCATTTCTGTGATTCATGGATGACTCTATTGGCAAGTTGTGAATTCCAGTTGTACTTACAAAGCCACTGCAACAAAAATTGCTGCACCATGGAAGATCATCGTCTGTTTGGAAATCCACCACGGGATATGAAGTCTGCAAGCATACCACTTATGTAGCTCCAGTACAATGTAGTTACCCATTGTGACTGTACCCTGACTGGAAACAGGTATGTTGAACAGGCTGGCAGTGTTTGGAAAAGCTATTCTAGCTGGACTGCAAGGACCTAGTGAAAAGGGAGTGAAAAACCATCGGCATCAGAACAAAGCAAGCAGATACAGGGAAATACAAACTCAAGAGAAAAGACAACTAAGGTATAAATGAGCTTTTGTAACAGAGCTCACAAAGGTCTAGATTGTATGAGCCAAAATTATTTAGTGATAATCGAGGAAATTTCTATGGTTCAGAAACCAACATACGAATCTGGGAGAAATCTGGGAAAAATCTGGGAATACCCAGAGCTTCTAGATTCTGATTATCAAAGAATTCTTGAGAATACTGAGGGAAAATGTGCAGAATAGTGCACGTAGATGTTATTTTTGCTTGAATCTAGGTGCTTCTTACACAACTTGATAAAGAACAATGATATTTTAGAACTTTATACACAACTGATAGGGATGTTTTAAAGTATGTTACAACTTCTGTAAACTGAGGGCATGTAGGATTAAACATTTGGATCCCCCTTGGACAAGCCTGTTGATTGTCCAACAGGGTCAGCTTGACCAGATGTGTGTCTATATTACTATTTGCTGTCTATATTACAATTCGTTGTTATAGTGTTTATATAATCCTGTATACTACAGAATTTTACAATTGCAGACAACCAGAGAAAATAATGGCTTGTGAGGAAGACTTTGTATACTCTAGCGTACAAAAATTCAACAAAACAACAATAGTATGAAATGGAGCACTGCTCAGCAAAACTTCTGGAGACTCTCGTATCACCTCAGTTTCTTTTTAATGTTGTCATGGGCTAAATTCAGAGAAAAACGTTAGGATTTACATTTCCTACTGACCATCTGAATCAAGGTTTGGATTCAATTACTTTCAGTTTTGATAAAGGATTATCTTGACATAATTTATGAGAATGTGGATGCTAGAAAAAAATGTGTCTATAGGATTACAAAGCACAGTGTTCACTAATCAAGAGAAAGGTAAAAAAAATTACTGTTCTTTGATCAGAATGATGACATTTCACTGTTAGAAACTACTGCCTTGTTAAACAAAACTGGTACAGCAATGGATAAAGGTGGTGCTGGAAGAGTTTTATGGAGAAATGCCGTTGCTTCTCAGTCTTCAGAGTTTGCATCTTAAATAATTATGAAAAGATATATGGATATAAAGCCTTCACTGTATTTTTTTTTTTTATTATGAAGATTACTTACAGACTACTTGTTAGTTAAATATAGACGAGAACTGATCTAGCGCCTTCATATTTGAAGTGGTACTGCATGCTGTGGAGTGAGACCTCACTGAAGCTGATGAATACAGCAGTTGCTCTTTATTTGTAACAGATTAAATTAGAATGACAGGAATTGTCACCCAAAACACAACCCTGGGGCAAGGCCGATCAGAGCCCAATGGCATGTTTCTGACTACCAAAATAGAGATCTGCATATCTTATGGATCACCATGTGTCATTATATAAGACAGATACAATTAAAAACTGTGGAAGAAGCAGAGGGTGGTCATGATGAACTAGCAAAACGCTTATAGAGAGATTGCTACAGAATGCTTGAGTGAGAAGGAGCCCTGTGTGACGTGCTCACTTGAAAAAAGCATTGGCTTATTTACTGAGCAAAGGAACAGCCTCCCATTTGTTTCTCCCAGATTTTTTGTAAACAAAGAAAAATGTATCAGAGAAATACCTACCTGAATTTCTTCTCATCAGGCAACCAGAAACAACCTGAAAAATGGTTATGCCTGAGCTCAAATAAAGACTAATAGGTACAAAAGGAGAAGCCCAAAGATGGGGGGGACTCCTCCACACCCATACCCGAAGGGGGAGAAGTGCTTTATAAAACAATTTCCTTCGCCAGGACCCATTTCTTAGAGCACAAATAGATCTACACTCACATTTCATTGTTCTGGACAATGAACTGAGCACACGGAGACAAGTGAGGCATTTAGTAAGTCTCAGCGAAAGCTATTTAATACTAACTATGCATATATACCCATTAATTTTATTTCTTGCTCCTAACTATTCCTTTAAAAGCTCACTAAACATTACTCTTCTTTTACAGTGTTTAATCGACCTTTTCTGAGAGACCCCGGCCCTTCCCCTCCGGGCGCAGCGCTGCGCTTCGCAGGGAGCAGCCGTGACCGCGCCCGCCCTGAGGTAACCGCGCGCCGCCACAGCCGCGCGGCGCTGCCTGACAAGGCTTAGTGCAGCCCCCGCCTCCAGCAAAACGCGGGGCGCTCCCGCCGCCTCAGTGCACGGTCCGGGCTGGGCGAGGAGAGCGCTCTTCCGCCTCCTTAGCTGTGCCTCGTAGCACACCGCCTCGCCTTGCCCCGACGAGGTGAGCCTCCGCTCCCGCCAGGTCTCCGGCCCTGCGGGGCCGCCCCGCCGCCGTGTGGGGTGGGGGTCGCGCCTCAACGGAGAGGGGCTTCGAGATGGTGGTCGCTGCTTGCCTTGCAGTCCGCTAGTGCTCAGAATGGAGCAGGGGCTGTCACCCCTCTGAGGGAGTCGGCGCTGGCACGGCTCGTCAATACCGCCGGGAACTTGCCTTTTCCCCGAGACCCAGAGAAGTCTGCTCTCAGCCCCGGGGATTGCGGCGGGGAGGGGAGGGAAGGCGACCTCTGCCCCGCTGACAGGCCGCGGCGCCTGCTCCGCTGAGGTGGGGATCCTGGGCTGCCTGGGGCCTGCTTGTGCAGCGCCGTACAAGTACTGCTGCTGAGGCTGTGCGGGTACACTGCAGGTGACGGCCAGCTGTACCTATTTTTCCAAAATCTATAGGTAAGCAGTACTCAAACAGAAAAAAATCTCTGTGGTTAAATGATTAAAAATGGCAGAAGATACTACAAGGCAAGAAGTAATGTAGGTGTGACACAGGATTCAGGCACATCGGGACAAAGCTATGAATAACTGAAGAAAAGTCTCTGTAAGTTCCCTAAATACCAAAATAGACCTGGCTCTAGTATATAGTACTTCTTTAAGGGACCTACTAGAAACTAGTGAACCATAATATATATTGCAAATACTATAATATTTGATAAAGTCCTTTAAGCAAATATAGGCGTCCTTTTCTCCCTCCCTGGTACATACAATTATTAGCAAAAGAAAGGAAAAGGTACCGTTATCCATAGACAAACTGCGCACAAACCAAGAAGAAGAGGCTAAGTTAGAACGTCTTTCTAGTTATTTCTCTGAAGCGGTGCATTCAGTTCTGTGTAAATACAAAATGTTTCTTTAATTTTCCTATTTAAAAGCTAGTTTTTTTCACTTCATTCTCCCCTTTAAAATCTGCACTCTGGAATTCCAGTTTCATTGCACTGTGAAAACCAAGGATCAGTGTTTTGTTTTGAGGTATTTTGAAATTATTAAGTGGGAAACTATATTCTTGTGCAGAAATTTGTTAGTATGAAGATGTATAATAGTACTGGTTAAATGTCAGCAAATCAGATGTAGTTACTGAGGTTTTCCTGGCAAAAGGAGTGAATTGCTTATATGTTAACCTATTGTGGAGTCTTGTGGAATGTGTTCTGAAAATACACGGAATCCCTTTTTTGACCCTTTTTGTACACCCAAATTGAAGTCCAGTACAGTTCTTAATGTGCAATTTCAAACTGTAATGTATTCATTTTTCTAACATTATGTCCTTTAATCCTCTAGTGTTTATCCAAGTTGGTGTAAATTATTGATACTGTAGCACATAAAGTAAAAATAGAAGAGTTCACCCAGGTTTTATTCCAAAAATAAAAAAATGCCTTGAACCAAGCAGAGCTATTTTTCTCCTGGGCTAAGATTTTCATATGGTAGTCTGGCTAGAAGGCAAGGTGGATATAGATTTCTAAAAGCCATTTCAGACCCTTTTAAAATGGAAGGTCAGTTTAAGTGCAAATGGATTGGTTTGGAAACACGGATGAACTTGTTCACTCTCCTGTGCTAGTACTTGCTGCTCCATGGTGTTCCACGCTTAAGAACCTATAGGAACATTGTCTGCAGCAATACATTTGTGCACGTTGGAGAGTGAGGGCTGCTGTGTATTTCCTTCCTCAGAATTATGTGCTGTCCTGTTGATGTATGTGCAGAGTAAGTAATTTATCCAGTACCATCCAAAATCCTTGATTAGAAGAAATATTGTACCTGTATTACTGACTTTCTAACTACAGGGAAGGGAGATTTAGTGAGCAGCACAGTGGCTGTTTGGTTGCTTTAAGAGCTGCCAGGACCAGTTTTGCAGTGTTTTTGCCAAATGCATTCAGAGTAAGAAGTTCATTGGACAAAGACAATGATTCTTGCTGTGCTAATGCCTGGAGAGGCTCACTAACAAGGGGCTTGTCTGAGGAAGAGAAACGTTTTGTGTCGCAAAAACAGAAGTTACTGTCTTTACCAGCCCTCTGCCACTGAGGGAGTGGAGGAGAAGAGAGTAATGAACAGAGTGCTGATACACTGTGTAGTGCTGTGAGGGTAATCAAAGAACATTCATGTTCAGGAAGGGGTTTTGAAGTACTGAAAATTATGGTATTGGTTTGCTTTTGTTCTGCTGAAAAAATTGGTTGGTGATTTTCTTTTTTTCTTCCCCCCCAACCCCAGTTTTAAGCTGTCACCTGAACACACATAGTGTGATAGGTTGTGTCTGTAGCTTCTCTTTCATTACAAACTTCCCTTCCCTAGAGGTGAATTCTAGTGATCGAACCCAAGGAAATACAAGAGAGGAGAAAGTGAGAGGAGAGGAGAGGAGAGCCTATGGATCAGCAACAGAAAAGGAGAAGGGGAAAAAAAGCCACATACAAACTCTGAGCATAACTGGCCAAGTGAGCACTAAACTTTTTACCAATCTATTCTACAGCTGAACTTCAGTAATGTAGAGCCAGAGAACAGAAAGGCACCTTTGGCTTGATTGTTTCGGGGAAGTTGGGAATGCGCTGCACCTGCAGGAACAATCAGCACTTCATTCAGTAGGAATTTTCCTGTTATTGTTGTTACTGTTTAATTCCTTTTCATGAGATTGAACTGAGCTGTACTGCAGCAGAATGAGCAAGCTGCAATGTATCCGGCAGTCATCCAGGACACAAGTTTGGAGTGGGCATTTTTAGTAAAGACTCCTGCATTACAGACTGAAATATGGAGCCACGTTCCTCATAGTGCTAACAGGAGGAATCAAATATGTGGACTCGTTTGCTGTGATGGATTATCACTATGCTCTTTGATAAAGCCATGTAGCTCCTAAAATGGGGAGGGGAGATAGGAAGAAGGTAAGGGAGCTGCAGCAGGAGAACCTAAAGGACAGAAGAGTGCACAATGAAGGTGGTGGTCACCCAAGGAGTTACAGTGTGCAGCGGAGGAAAGCACCTGTTCCGCTGTTTGTGGAAAGTGGGGGGACTGCTCTGCAGGTAGAAATGGAGAAGGAGCAACCATCTAATGCATGAAATCAGTCTCCTGCTAGTTCCCTCCTAGCTTGTTCTGCCTTTCGTGCATCTTTCACATCTTTGCACAGCTATTGTTTTGGGAGTTGGACAAGTGACATCATAAACAGTGGGGAAAGGGTGGTTTGTCTGGAGTGATGTGACTTTGTGTGGTATTTAGGCAAAAGGAAACCGCACAGTGAACCTGATGTAGCATTAACAATGCAAGGCCTTGGGATTGACGCGCCACACCAGAAACCTGAAAAATAACTTGAGAAACTGCTGTTGTTTAATGATGCAAAATTTCTGCAAGGAATTTTCTCCTCTCTGGGGAAGAAAAGTTCTCTGAATAATGCATTGTGTAAGGCCATACATGCTTTCTTTGTGTCAAAGCCGGAAAGCTGGATGGCTGTGGCTAAAATGCCACTGCTCTGGGATAAATGTCTGACAGTGTAAGGCTGAGCTTTGCCATCTGAATGCTGCACAGCAGGCAAGAAGCTCTGCTGGACACAGCTGAGAATTGGCCTGTGGTAATGGCACGTGAGGAGGAGGGAGGAAGTGTGAGATTTTTCATTCTTTGCTACTGCTTTGTAATGAACAAGACATGTCAGTAGCGTCTTGCTGGCTGGTCCTCTTTTTCTCCACCCCTCATCCAGTTGTTCCTTCCTCAGGCACTGTGTCCTGGTTTCGGCAGGGATAGAGTTAATTTCCTTTCTAGTAGCTGGTACAGTGTTTTGGATTTAGGATGAGAACAAAGTTGATAACACACCGGTGTTTTAGTTGTTGCTAGGTAATGCTTACACTAGCCAAGGACTTTTCAGCTTCCCATGCTCTACTGACTGAGGAGGCTGGAGGTGCACAAGAAGCTGGGAGGGGGCACAGCCAAACTGGCCAAAGGGACATTCCATACCATGTGACGTCATGCTCAGTACATAAACTGGGAAAAGCTGGCCGGGGGGGCCGCTGCTCGGGGACTGGCTGGGCATCGGTCAGCGGGTGGTGAGCAATTGTGCTGTGCATCACTTGTTTTGTGTATTATTATTATTATTATCATATTATTATTATCATTTTATTTCAATTATTAAACTGTTTTTATCTCAACCCACGAGTCTTTCTAACTTGTGCTCTTCCAATTCTCTCCCCCATCCCACCGGGGGGGGGGGGGGAGTGAGCGAGCGGCTGCGTGGTGCTTAATTGCTGACTGAGATTAAACCACAACACACTGACTGTACCCTGCTGTGTGGAGAGGGAGTACTGATATTGTTGGGTGGAAAAAGGAGACATTTGCAGAACTACACATTTGAAAACACTGGACTGAGTTAATTTTACAATGTTTCTTATGAAATAGATGAAAATTCAGGAAAATGAATGCATCTCCTGATATAGCATGATATGAATTAATAAACGGAGTAGCTTTTAGTAGTAGAGCATGTATGAGATACAAATATCTCAGAATAAGGGAAGAGTTAAAGCTAGCACATGTCCTTTTGCATCTTTCACTGTTCCTCTGCCCTTGTAGCCACTACTTGCTTGGTCAGAATATCAAGAGAAAGTATAAGGCTGTGGAAAATGGATCTTTGTTGGCCTTCTTATCCTGACGGCATTATGGTTGATGACAATTAAAGTAGCTGGAGTCAATTTTCTTTGCCTTCTTCCTGTCCTGATGGTAGTATATTGACTGTGGAGAGCTGCATTTGGTACACTGGTGAATGTGTTCAGCCCACCTGAGATAATGGCATAATTACTGCTATCACTCTATTCAGGCAGCTGTTTGTCTAACAGTCTGCATGGACACTATATTTTTTGGCTTTGCATGGACCTTTCTCACCTTACACACAGTTTCCATGATTCACAAGAAAACTCCATCTCCTTCAGTCTCCTGGTCACACTACTACTGCAGCAGAAACAATAGGGAACTGTTTACCCCTCCAGTTCACAGAGCAATGATTGCACTAGCCCCCAGAGATTTCTGTGGTAAGCAACCTGAAACACTTGAAAGGGATGTAATTTCCAGGGGGTCAGTGTTTGTGGCTGAAAGCTTCAACAATATATTAAGTCGGCCATTTTGGTGAAAAAAAGATCTGTTTGTATTTAATCTGCGTTGAATTCCCACATTGTGTGCAATGACTGAAAATTATGTATTCAATAGCAAGGTCGACTGTAAAGCAGGTAGCACCTCTGTTAATAAATACATACATCCTGCCTTGTATTTAGCTGGGTTTTATTCATAGAAGACAGGAACTAATTGTTCATCTTCCTTTGTGTCTAAATGTGAGAGCCAGCCACTTGACTTTTGGCTGCCTGAGACTCAAACCTGGAGGGAGTTCAGAGCAAGGTGTAAGAAAGAAAGGTGAATTCCAAGCGGAGGGAGGTACTTAAGTGGAGTAAGCAAGTTAAGGCTCTCAGTCCCAGTTTCACAGAGGCACCATGCAGACAGAGTTTCAGATATGTCCTTTTCCTGAGTGATGCCCCCCTCCCGGCTCTACATGCTGGTCCTACTTTCTCATTGTTGTGAATGTCAGTTTAAATGTCCAACTTCCATGTGGATATTCACATTTGAATAATTAATATGAGTCCTGTGTCTCCCACCCCTAGAATTAGGAACCTAGCATTTAGGTGGAGCAGTGTGAAGTGCCCGAATAGACAACGTCATTTTTTGAATGCTGTCCTAATCATTAGTGTCTGCTGCATGGCATTGCAAGTAATAATAAGAATTCTGCAGAACAGAATACAGAGGAACTAGGAAACTCTCTCTTGAGAGGAGAAATTAATGTCAATTTTTCCTTTCATCCTGGCAAGGTTTCTTATGTTGGTTGGTACTTTCTAATTGCTATCAGCAGTATCAAAAGACACAAAGTTATGTAAAAGAAGTTCCAGCCTTTGCCCAGAAATCCGTAGATTTCATTCCTGCTGTGCTATGCCATATTCAAAGTTAATTGGATGACCCAATTTTAAACCTGAAATACTGTATGAACTTGGAGACTGTATCAGTGCAATTATAAGTTGCTTGAAGAGCACATCTACGGTCTTAGGTACAAAAAGCTGGCGGCCAAAACACAGTGTTGGAAGCACATTAGCAGTTAATGACTGAAAAGAGAGGTGACCAGTGGAATGGGAATGTATACAACTACCATATAATAAAAGCCAGATATTTCCATTTTAGCCAAATTCTACTTTGTAACGGACTGGTATGAAGGCAGTTTAAGGGACTATGTTCATCATTCCCCTGCATTGTAATAAAGCATCGTGCTGCTTCTTTCCATATGCCATTTAGTGTTTGAAATAGATCAATTGAGCAAGAGTTCAGGAAACTCTCTGAGTTCCCTTTCCAAACTAAATCAGACTGTAAGTTTTGAATTTCTGTTTCATTCATCATGTGCTTTTGAGACCTCCTCATGTTCTTGTTAATAATTCAGCCTTTACCTACTCTAGGTTTATTGCTCAGAGAGATAGTACCTTTGGCTGAGTCCAGCATATGGCCAACAGGAGCTATGTCAGGTAAGGAATGCAACCTTTAATTTTTCATCTTACTCGCTTTTGTTGTTAATCAGCTTTGGAATAGAACTATAATGCATGCAGTCAGGTTCATGTATGTCAACAACTGTTAGCTTGGGTAGCCTGTTACTTTGAAACAGCTGGAGAAATGCCAAAGATCTCAAGTGTCTTGAAGGCTGTCAAGCTTTTGCTTTTTATGTTTGTTGTTGCAGCAGCTGAGAACACAGCAAGTCCTGAAGCAAACTGGATTAGGTAAGAAAGAATTTTTAAACGTCATCTTCTATGGCACCCTGGAGAAAAAACAAATGTATTTTGTTGTTCTGACTTCCTTCCCACAAAATAGATAAGTCCTTGTCTCATTCTGCTAACGCGTCATAATTATATTACAGATGGGCAACTAGTAGCTGTGAAGTGTTGCTCTGCTTGCAGCTGTATTTTTTAACCTTTTTCTTTTTTCTTTCTCAAGTAATGAAATTAAAGCTATCAAGCTAGGCAAAATAGCTGACTCCTGATTTCATCATAACACCAAGAACAGTGTGAAATAAAGTTACTCACTGAGAACATGTAATTAAAAATAACAGTTACTGACTGTTGTTGCTTCTCAACGTGGCCTTCATACATTTGTAGCAGCACAGCTGTATTTGACTCAGGTTGCACTAGAAATGTTAATTCCATTCACGAGCGTTCCCTAAGGGTAGAACTGCCCCTGTGATTGTGGGCTTGTTCAGCCAGTTCTCTTTCTACTGACATTCAGAAACTACTTGCTAGAGAGAGACTTTTGAACTGAGTGATGCATGGCATCATACATGACCTCTGTGACTGGTAAAATTCTTAGTTATATTTATTAGGGAACTCTTCAGCCTTGTCTCTGAAAGAAAATACAGTGATTAGTTTCTACAGGCCTTACCTGTTAGCTTCCTTCAAGAGTGATTGTCATAAATTGTACCTTAAAAGCTGCTAGTCGAGTTACGAGTTTTTAGTGTTGATGGTTTTGATGATGGGCAGTGCCTACAGTATTGGAAGAGGAATAAGCTTTTACAACCTTGATACTATAAGAAAGAATGGATTGTGAAGAGTGTAGCCTGTACCACTTTTGTTATAACTCCTGTCTGAAGACTTGACTCATGGTATACTTTTTCCTGCTTGGGTTCTTTGCCAAAAAAATAAAATGGTAGCTCTCTTTCTCATCAGGATTCATGGCCCTGTCAGTGTCAACCTATTGTGAAATGAAACCCAGGGATTTCATTATCAAAAATTTTAAAAAGGAAAATCAGTTCACTGAGAATATTAATGCTGTAGGTAGCACAGTTTCCAACTAAGGATTTACACATCTAAGTGTTAGCTCTTTAAAAAAAAAAAAAAAAAAGTTCTTGCATGGGGTTCTTGTGTATAGTAACAAGAGTAGCTCTTTTTAAGTCATTGTGATAATAGAGCTAATGACAAGACAGTTGGCACTGTCGCGCTAAGGTGATCTTCACTCTTGCAAGACAAAATATAGTTAGATTAGCACATTTTTGCAGAGATACGCAGTTATCCATGTATATAAAAGATTTGACTCCTATTAGCCAGCAGATGCCTGTGTCCTTGACAAAGCTGTCTTTGCAAGATAGATATATCTATAGAATGCACAGTGATGTGCACTATATGCCACGGTTTCCTCTCCGAAATGCTTTGTGACTGGCAGATATATAAATGTTTTGGGGACTGGGTGGAGGATCTTGGAGTGCTGCAACGCTACCTGCTCTGGTAAGGCTGTCCTAAGGCCCAAGTGTATCAGATTGCCGTAGTACCAAGTAAACCCTCTATTCTGTCCTTGACACAGTTTCAGCTCTACCACGGAGGCTGTACTGAACTTGTAGGTATGCAATTGTGCCTTATCTTTGCTGTCTTCCCAGCCTTTCCTCTTTCTTGCACTTAGACCCAGGTGTGCAAGTCTCAAATAGAGCTTGCTAACTGCAATCCTGCATCTCCTTGTTCCAGGTGTGCTGTTTTCTACTTATGGCTTTCAGGAGATAGAAGATTTTTGCAGAACAATTCTTTAGGAGGACTCTGTGTCACTAATAAGCAGCATACTGTAAATGCTTCAGTAAAGGCTTTATAATATCCTGCAGTGGGGGAGGTATCCTGCAAAGGGGGAGGGCACTTGTTTTACCATTGGCTGCTTGAGTCCAGCTGCAAGGCTGACACTAAATACATATTTGAGATTCATATGGAAATGGTGTGTTGTATGCAAAAATAGGCTGAGCTCTTCTTTAGGTATAAAAAGGAAGAGGCATCTCTGGCTTTTTTTTGTGGATAATGAAGGCAAAGATAGGAATATTTAGGGAAAATTTTCTTCCTGGCATTGAAATCTGAAACAACAGGAAGTGCTGCTTAAAACTGCTTGAAAGAGTGCTGGCTCTGCTCTTTTTGATTTCTTGGGTAGGCATAGAAGTAGAAGAGTGATGCTGGTCCCAAGGGGGATCTTGTCTTTATGTTTGACTACTACTTGGAAAAAGAAAAATCCCATCTGTTGTTTCATAAATATTTCCTTGCGCAAGCAGAATTTTACTAAACTCTGCCAGGTGGAGAGTTTCCTGATTCAGTGTTCTCTGTTACTTCTATCCTCAGCTTAGGCATTGAGCAAATGTCAGGGAAAGAGCGAAATGGTTTACGATAGTTCAGCTATAGGAATAATTTGTTCTACTATTCTTTAGTGACCAATACTGTTGCTAGTTCCCGTCTCTTCCACGGTCTCCCTACTTCTACTCTTCTCTGTTATCCAGCCTAGCGTGAACTGAAGGGTAGAAGGGAACTGTAGTTAATTTGGGCCTGAAAGACAGGCAGGGCTAGAGGTTTCAGAAACACTTCTTTCTTCAGGATCTCACCTTCTTTTTTTTCCTGAGTAAATTTATCTGAAATTATCTAATTGGCAGTCAATTTTAACACAAAGTAAGAATTACCATAAACAGAGAGAAAATGGAAATTGAGAAATAGCTTAGTGTGGTGCAATGGTTTCCAGAGAAAGGGTTGCCCTGTAGGGTTAAGAAGGCCTGAGGGTCAGTCCACTGAGCACACCAAGACTCTGGCTGGTAGAAAGTGGTTTGCTTTCAAATGCTCAGCAGCTCACCCCAGATTTTGCAGGATCTGTCATCTTATCAAGGCATTTGTTTTAAAAACCATTTTTTAACAGTTGTTCTCCAGTATAGTTGCCCTTTTATTTAGAAAAAGGATAAATTATTGGAAAGTTCCCTGTGCCAGTTATTACATACTTTTTAATACATTAACTTTGAGATTAGCCAGCAAAACCTGGAGATATAGGGAGAGCTGAAGCTGTTCTCCTTCAGGTTCTTGATCTCTAAATATGTCAGCTAGGCAGTGTAGATACTACCTATGTAACCAGTATCCAGTTACTTCACCTCTGTCATGGGACAATCCTGTCATGTTTGTAGCACGTCCAGACAACCTGTCACTGAGCTATTTGTTACATGGTTGCATTTGCTCTAAAGAATTGATATAAAACCTGTTCTGAAAGGAAAAGAAAAAAAATATTGAAAGGCCCATTTTGGATAGACATTTTCCTGGATATGTGGGGAATAAACTGAGACTGAGTGCGTTAAGCAGGAGGAGTAGTAAAAAGTATAGAGTGGGATGGCAGTTTTCATGTCTCCTTGTATGTTTTTCACACTATATTTTAAACTTACTGGAGGGCTGAATGATAGGTGTGATTAATTCCATCTCACTTGTAAGAAGAGGGCATGTTTGGTCCATATCTTCTTGTCTTCGCTTGTTCTCTCATCATTTCTGTCAATAGTTACATGGATGATCTTTATACTTTGTGTGTAGCCTGTGAAGTGGATATAAAGATCTGTCAGACTACCTTTGCTAATACATTTTCTTCTGAGGAAACAAACCTAACATAAATGTCACCTGCAGTATGAGCAACTGTAGCAGATGGAGCATTGAATTAATGGCTCTGAGAGGCAAGCCAGGAAGGATTATGAAATGTGATAAATATGGTAGATATGGTACATGATTCAAAAAATTTCCTGTGATTAAAAATGAGTTCAAGAAAGAAGAGTATATCTTTAAAAAGTTACAGAGTATTTAAAAATCACCTATCTTTTGTACTTGTGGAAAAGTGTTAAGAAATCATTTGCAATTATATAGGGGAAATCCCCCATTAATTTAATTAAAAGGATATTTTTCAGCTGTGGGTCTTACATTCTTTTCTAACAAATATTTTGAATATGCTGAAAGGTAGGGAATTTGCTTATAAAATGCATCTGATATGATGCCTCATGTTTTGTGGCAAGGCCACTGTCTCAGTGAAAAACGATTATAAAACTAAACTGATTGCTGTATTGAAAATCATATATATTGTCATCAAATGTAGAGGAAGGACCCGTGTTTGTCAAAGAAAGTGACTTGAGTTTAGCAACTGATAATAAATAGGATGGTGATGTTAGTGCAGCTCCCTTGCTGGTGCTCCTTTCATAAGTCCAGGGAACGGAAGCAATTTATATGCTGGCAGAAGATTTGGAAGGTCTGCAGAAGTCAGCTGACAACAAACTAAAGTAGTACGTCAGTGACTCATGTAAGTAGGGTAAGTTGCTTCTCACTAGTGGTAGTTTGGCCTCTTTCCAGTTTCAGGGGTGAAGGACTATCACGACTGACTGTAATAATGTATATGTTGTAATATAGAGAAACTAGCTGGTTTGATAGCTGGACGAAAGGTGGTGGCATGGTGATTTGTGATGGCATAAGGTTGCTCAGCTGAGAGTTTCACAGAGTTCAGCAGCACTGCTGAGAAAATGTGCTTGGTTTCACACTCCCTCATAGCAGCAAACTGGCTGCTGTGAAATGTACACCTTCTTTTGACCGATCTGTGAAAAGGCATTTGGAACAGAAAATTCATCCACTCTCTGAGCTGGAAGGCGAGTGCTCTTTGTGACAGGCTGAAAGACTGGGGATGTGACATGTACAAGGAACAGCTAAGAATGCAATTTAGAGTACTTGTTAAATCAGATAATGTCCTTTCAGCTGTAAACAGTTGTGATGAAGAGTCCACACCCTGCTCCCCCCTTTTTTGCAAAATTCTGTAATCCATTGTGCTGCTTTTGCCTCTTTGCATGTGCTGGGCATTATTCTGTGCTGGTTGTTGCAGTTGATAAGCAGTTTTACATGCTGATCTTGCTTGAGTCAGAGTTCACATGCCTGTCTGCTGCAGGTCTGTTTTCTCCTACTGTTTTGGATTCCTGAACAGCTTTGTTATGTCAGAGTACAGCCCACTCAAGATAAGAGTCATGGATGACTTCAGTTGCTGACACAATCTAATTGCCTTGTCAAGGATTAATTCTGGATTTTGCGGTAGTTTCCTTTCGAGTGATCGCAGTAAGATCTTTTATCAGGGACTTATTTAACGCATAAACTTCCATGATTATCTTTTCATCTTTTGACAACCACATTTTTTAAGTGTTTTCTTTGTACACATAGATAAAACCAAACCTCTAATGGATTTCATTTGTACATGGAGTACCATATTCCTTCTGGTTTTGTGACATTGCACTGTACTTCCTTTTTACATCTGAATTAGCAAATACATCAGCTGCTTCAGAATCTGACTGTCATCTGAAAGTTTTTCTTCATTTTTCACTGGCATTCAGTAGTTGAAGATACAGAATGAACTGTGGTTTACAACACCTCATTTTTCCTCCTCCTTTTTTGTTCCTGGAGCCCAGGAGGCCAGTGAATCATTTCTGAAATCACTGTAGGTCTGAGGTCCTTGAAAGAGAAAGTTATTGTTCAGAGAACAAGTCCAGCAGAACATGGCTTTCTCTAACCTGTCCCTGTCAGAGGGGTATTTTTTTTTTTTGCCCTTGACACTAAGATATATGAATTTGCAGTTTCAAAATCACCAGTCTTTGTACTTTGTGGCCTTTTCCTGGCTGATCTTTCTCAGTAGTGATGAGAGGAAAGCAGTGTTCATAGTCTGTAATGTTATTTCCTAGTGTTTGCAGTAGTACCTCTGCTTCCAGACTCATGAGAGCAGTGTTTCCCCTGTGTTCTGGCTGAACTAGGCAAGGGATCTGTAGTCTTACCTGGGAAATGCTTTGTTACAGCATCCCTCAAAAATAGGATTGCATGCTAAATCAGTATCTAACTAACTCCAGCAACATTCATTATTATCACATGCAGCCTCTATTAAAAGACAGTTAAATGAGACGCATGCCTTGATCCCATTTATGTGTCTGCTTAAAGTATGGTTGTTAATTTACAACATAACAAATATATAAAAATCTAAATGTTAACATATAGAGAGGCTTTGTCTCTGAGGTTTGACCATTTCCCAGCTAATGTTATGCTTCACAATGGACTAACAGATTGTGAAAAGTTGAGCCAAATGTGAATAATCACTGAAGTGTGTTATGGGGCAGGTGAGTCTCTTCACATCCAGCCTAAAGCCATTAGCCTTTCCAGAAGGTGGCAAGCAATAGTTTGATGGAGGAACGGATTACTCCTTTCTTAGATAAATGACTAGTAGTTTGTGTTTTAGTGGAGTGGACAAAGGTGAACTGCCCCAGAGATGGGGATGGATTATAAAGCAAAAATGGTTGCCAAAGTAGGATTCCCTTCTGTGAGGGGCATGAGAGCTGAAAAAGAGCTGTGAGTTTATTAGATAAGAAGACCCTTCAAGGCTGATCTGAGTCTAGATGGATGTACACTTGTTTCTTTTAATTTCCATTCTCTTGTGACTTTATAAACCTTGGTAAACTGCGTCATCCCTTGTGGATGTAGTAAATAGATCCTTTTATTAGCCGTTTACGTTGACCTGGTTTGAGTGAGGGATGATATCAATACAGCCAGCTAACTTTGAGAAATTTGTGCCCATAGGCCCTTGCAATCCATAGATGGTACTGAACTACTCTCAGGCAGCCAGCAGCCCAAAACATTTCTTAGAGGCTGTAAAGGACAGTGGAGTTGCACGGGCCAATGCACAAGCCAATAGCTCAGTGCCTAAGAAGGAGACATTTCCATTGCTGAAGAGGAAATCTCTCTGGAATGCTAGTGAGAAGCCCAAGTATTGCAAAGGAGTATCAGGGTAGCGGACGTTATAACAAATTTTACAAATTGGGAAATTAGAGAAAAGTGAGATACTATTTTAGAGTACGCACAAAAGTCTTCTGTCCTATTACCGTAGCCCATTCCTATACCAAGCTTTCAAGATCAGGTTTCTTCCAGCTCCTGTTAGTTGCTTCCCATACGGTGGTTGCCTTCACTAATGTAAAGGTTGAGCAGACTGTTAGGCCAGCATGCCTCTGAGATAACATCCCATTTTTAGAATTAGTTCAGTTTTCATTAGTGAATTAACTGGACATATAAATATTTATTACTATCTCAGGTGTCTGATTACAACAAGAAATAAATAATTCATTATAGAAAATTACCTCTGTACAATTGATACCACAAGGATATAAATCAGATATGGCAATTTCTAAAAAAGCAGCACAATATATTGTTTTTGCTGGAACACCCTCAAGTGAGTATCTTTTGGTGCAACCATTGCTGTTCTAAGCTGGGTAACAAACCTTCCATTGTGTGAATAGTAGTGATGTGAGAAAATCTATTTACAGAAATGTGCATATAATATAAGTATATTGACAGTTGGGACAATTTAGGGAATCTATATACAATATATGGTTTCTGTTTGATATTGGGAAGTTTCTGTGTGTACGTCTGTCAGACTACAAGCATCATTTTGAATGGGGGTGTATTTGCCTTGTCTGTTGTACTTCTGCTCCTGTAGGTTGGTTGAAATAAACTTTGCACTTGCCAAAAGCTAACAAAGAGGAAAAATTAAATTTTGATGAGTGAATGGCATCAAATAAAGGATTGAATACTCCGTGTGACAAGCCAGTTATCAAGCTTTAAACTTAAACTGGGAGGCTAGACTTCAGTGGGAGGTTTCGGTCACATAGTGGGTTTGAAGAGGAACCACCTAACAAGGAAGGCCAGAAGATGAAAGGAAAGGGATTCTTATCAGTCATTTTAAAGGAAAATCAGTCTCTTTTTCCACAAAAAGGGTGCTTGCTGCAGAGATTAGGAGGAATGATTTAGAAAGGGAGAGCAACTCTGTTTCAGAGTAAAAGACACAGGCTTGAAAGAAGAGCTTGAGGACTCCTGGTTATAGTGAGTTAGAAGCTGAAAGAGTTTGAGATGTCAGGAAGCTGAGACAGGGAAGTCTTAAAACAAGATGTTTATTGTTTTGACTATTTATGTTCCTTGTGATAGCTAAAGTAAAGGGGTTTTCAGAAACCCTGTTAAGTCTGTGCATATATCTATTTCACCTCACATGTATCTTTAAAAATACCCTTATTGTGGAGCTCTGAGAGAGGGTTTCAAGGCACTGGAGAACAAGCTGCCAGCATACCTCTGTGGCTAGCTGAGCTGGTCCACAAAGTCACGTGTCCGACAAGAGAAGCCAAAATGCACACGCTCTGAGCCTCAAGGGACACTTACAAACATAGCAATCTGCGGGGTTGCCTCTGCACTGTTACCTGGGGACAGCTGATGAGACTTCTGTGAGGGCTATTGCAACAGAATATTGCTGTAATGTTTAGAGAGATGTAGCTGAGGATGCCTATGTAGGAGACACCTTTCAATACAAGGTATTACTATTGAAAGGTACTAGTTCATCCAATTTGTAAACGGAGAACCTGAAGCATGTATAAAATATGATTTCTGCGGTACAGGAAGTGTGTTACAGTCAAGAGTAACTCTTGAGTTCTCCTAACTCCTAGGATTGTATTTGAAATGTAAACTGCCTTTATAATACTATCTAGTAAAAGGAGCATCCTAAAATAAGACAGTAAAATCCTTACACCACATCACTCATACCATATAAAGATATCTTTCTTGTATGGATTATGTCAGTTGCTGTTTTGCTTATCATGCTTTTAGTCTGCTTCAAGCTTTGCTTTTTTAGTAGGTGCTCTCTGCTTAAACAGAGAGGTAGGAACTGGGGTTATTCACAGAGGGTACCCTCACCGAGGAAAAATGACCCATTGCTATATGACGTGATAGAATGTAATGTCTGTAGGTTAAAGCATTGTTAAAAATTTAATGCAAACATAGTGCTGTAGATCCTGCTTCATATTGTGTGTACAATCTAATATACTTACTTTTATGGTGGAAGCCTTAACTGATTTCTCAGTTCTGTGCTGCTCGTGGTGACATACAAGTATATTATCTATTCTCTCTCTTTTTTTGGTTTGTGGAATGGTATCACAAAATGTTTTCCTCTTTCAAGTTCTGAAAGCCCACAGTATTGAACACAGAGCTGTTCCATAAGCTGAACAATATGTAAAAGAAAACTGAATAGCTGCTAATGAACTGCTAAAGGCTGGTTATTCCAGGTCATAGTTACTGTACCCAATGCATGGTACAGCATCTTTACCTGTCATGTTTTCTCTTTGTAAATTAAGTTTGGGCATTCTCTTAACTTTCTTCAGGAGCATCTGCAGCAACCCAAGAGTTAATCTGGGAAAAGAGGCCAGTTTGTTATTTTACTCCGTGTTTAAATTCTATTCTGAAAGTTAATGGACGATTTTTTTGTTGTTGCTGTTATTAAATTGTTCTCTCTGCAAGATCACAGTTCTTGGAGGTGTTAATCTCCCTTAAATCCCCTGAATCGGTAGGAACTGAAATTGATTAGTGCTTCTCAGTGTGGAATACCTGGTAGGAGCAAGCTCTGAGAATTTTTGGTTGTGTCCATATTGGCATCTGTTGTTTCTCCCGGGGTGCTTGTACCTGTTCCCTCAATGGGATAGCTGAGTACTTTGGTAATGTGTTTTTGTATTAGTGGACATTAGGTCTATACGTAAATTGTGTAGACTTTTCAAGCATCTTCCCTTGTGCGATGAAGACAAATCAGATCTTTCATATTGATGACCATATATCAGAATGTACAGTGAAGTGTACCAAAGTCTAAATTACTCTTCGAAGTTACAAAGCCAGACTTTTTGCCGGATGAATACCTGAGAGAATCAGATTACTGCAGCAGTGTTGTTTGCTATGTAAGTCAGAATATACAAATGCATAAGTCATGAAGACAAGAAAAGGTCCATCAGTTATTATACTGTGGAAAGCTATTTTCACTTTTTTTTCCCTGAAACTAGCTTCCCATCAGAGTTTGCTAACACATTAATCTTTCTGCTTGCCTTAAATATTAACAAATGGTAAGGTCTTTTTTGGGTTCAGATCAGCAAAAAATGAAGTTGTTTTTGTTCCTCTCTGTAGATTAAGGCATTATTAAATAACATATACAGGTATAACAGCTCCCAGCAGCTTCTGTGTGTATCACTATCTGTCCTTTTCTTTTACCTATCTGTACCCCAAAATCCCTAACTGATTTTCAAGTTCAATAATTGACTGTGAGCAGCAGTGGACATTGGCATTGTCCTGCCACTTTCTGTCAGCCTTTTCAGCTGGGAAGATGTCAAGCCAATTGCTTGTGGATTTGCCTTGGTCTTTGTTACTGAACTCAACTTAGATGGTTATAGGCCCGGATAGCATAACCCGAATAATACATTTGTAATATATTAAACTTAATTCTTTAAAGGTTCTTTTGATAACTGCTCCATGAAGATAGCTGCTGAAGGAAGTTTAAATTAATGGATTCTATCTCGTATGCCTATTATTATTTTTGAAGCCTGTTAGAGAAGAGAAATTATGCAAATTGGTGTCACGCTAGGCTACTGCACACATGCTGGTAATGCATAACAACTAGCTCGCTGATGAAAATACTTCATCTTAAGCAAGATTCATTGTCAGCACTAAGAGATGTTCTTTGTATCATGGTTAACAGTTTATTATTATTTTTCTTTTGGATAAAGGAGTGTTCTTATTAAAAATCCTCATTAGAACAAAACTGCTGTAAAAGTAATACTGGAGAACTGTAGTGATGAATTATGATTGATGACATTATACAATTAAGGTATATTGTGAAACAATAGGAAGATCCCTTCAAAAAATTAAGCAGTTGTTGCTCACTCCCTGTGAATGACTAAGTGGCTTTAATTCTTCAGCTCCTGCATGTAAAAGACTTGATAAATAGATCAGGCTCAGGATCAATTAGTGTCACAATGATCTTTAGTATTAACGAAGGGAGACTGCTAGGATTGAACCAGTTTATCTGTACCCTTCATGACAGCATCTTAAGCTAACATGCACTGCATTGTCTATCTAGTACTGGGCATGAGAACCAGTACGCAGAACACACTGTTCTGTGCAACACTGGCCGGTAAAAGTGCTCCCTGTAAGGAAGCTATCTTAGTCCTGAAGAATTCCAATATCCTTAGTGGGACAAAAATCCAATATAAGATAAGCTGGTTTCAGAAAATAAGTCACTAATGCAAGTTTGCAGTTATTTTCTTCCCAGGTTTATCCTACGTCTGTCTTAGATTTCTTTTTCCTCATCTGTACACAAAGCATATCAAGCTTTTCTGATTAGACTGCAGTGGAGAGCCTGGTTTTGGTCTAAGGGTCATCTGTTATAGCCCTTCATCCTTCCATTTTAGCACTAACACATGCATTTTGTTTGTGCTGTTAAATTGCTGACAAAGGAGGCGGAGAAAACCTTCTCAGGTATTGATTTTTCACACACGGGGACTGTAGCTTGTAGTCACTTGATTTGCCACCTACAGTTTATAACTGAATGGGCTCATGGGATTATAAACTTCATTTTAGCATTGAGTTCCCAGCCTGAGGTGAAATTGATGTGTTAGTTGTTAGTCATTTGTAACTGCTTTAGTGTATTTTGCTTGTTGGAATTCTATTTAGATGGCTAATATAAATAGCATTTTTGCAATAGAAATGCCACTGATCAGAACTTCCTGTTTGAGTTGTTGATCTTAACTGGCTTTCAGATATTTGGATCTGGTCTTGGATAATAATTTCTGCTTAATAGTTTTTGGGTCTTTCTGGTTTTCACTGTTACGTTTATAATGTAATAATTATGAACTATATCATGGTAACTGACTAGGTACATAATTTTATTCAACATTTGGCCCTCAGAGTTGTAGATACAGAACTGATTAATTAGTGGTCAAACAAATGAAATGTATTATAGTTCTTCATGAATGATCAGGGGCTTTATTTTCAGTGGTACTCAAAACTTCACTAGAAGTTTCTGTTGATTTCTATGTTAGTAGCAAGGTACCCTTTACCTCCCAGGATAAGACAACTCTGCAAAAATACTTGGTTTACCATATGCAGGAAGTGATTTTTTTTCAATAATTTGAATCTCAGCAAAACGTTCAGTCTTTCATCACTGAATACAATTTTCTCAGCTTCCATTATAGGTATTCTTAAATACACAGTACCTCCCAGAAACCTTGGAAGTGTCATTTTTCCGTTAATAATACATTTTGGTAATTTTGTGAAAACAAAAGAAAAATATATTTCTTGCATGTTAGTGAGAAGTGCAGGTTTGCTTTAGTAGTCATCTCTGAGAATCATGCAATCTTTATATGCCTTGGCTTGACCATTTTTTTTGCTTAACTTCCAATGTCAACATTGATCTTAGGATATTTATGTTGAACCTTAGTGAAACAGTCTTTTGAAGTTTTGTGAGAAAATGCTTTCTCACAGCAGATTGCATCCAGATTTGACAGAGAAGTAGAAATCCCCCAAATAAATAAGTTCCTACAATTTTCATAAAAATCTGTGTCAGGCTAGAAGAATGAACCATAAGCAGTGTCCCCTCTGAGGGGGATACAGGTTGAATTTTGTCCTTGATACATTCCGCTTTGGTTGTTCCATTCATGTGCTAACAATTCCAGCTTAGCTACAGCAGAGATTGTCTTTTGGGGGTATCAGAGGAAAGAAAGAATGATAATTATTATGATGGTAGGAAATGAAAATGATGCAGATTTATCAAATTCATTAGTTTCACTGCTCATGAAACAAGTTGCTTTGTGGCTTTCTTAGTTTTGTGAATTACTGTTTACAAATCTTTTCACTCTAGCTACATTTCAACTTTTGTGCATATTCAATTAGAGAAGTTCAGCTATGGTAGACCAGAATAAAGCATGTTGTATCTATGAAATCCTATGAAAATGAGTGGGATTGAATGATTCTAACAGAAATAAATTTGATTACTAATATAATAACATTGACATCAATGAAGATCAGATAGAAGAATCAAAGCACTAAGCAAATTTCTGAAGTATTAGTGATAATTTTTATTAAAAAAAGAGTGGCTTGAGTTCACCCTCATCTTTAAGACCTTCCTACTCTAGAAAACCCCAGTGGTTGCTTGTTCTGTTCTTGATTATGCAGTAGATTGAGGCAGTCTTTAATTTAACTTAAAGTGCATGGCACCATTCTGTGCATGTTAAGCAGATCTCTTTAAAGCTAATATTACACTGTTTCCAAGTCCCATTCAACTAGAAAATGGCTTGAGATGAAGCAAACTGGTATGACTGTTGTAGAGAGCAGATGACACGAAGCCATGCGTCTGTGGTAAGAGAGAAGCAACTTCAGAATGAATTCCTGTGAAGCAGAAGAAACCTCATTTTTGAGGGAGATGCAGTTATGAAGGACCCAAGATGCTAGTAGTGTTACCTGGACCCCATGGAAGATCGAAGTTTATCAAGACTGTGTGGCGCTTGCTTGGGAGTTGCAGGATGAGGTGCTAAATAGTTCTGGAGTAAAATAACTTCTTTGTCACCAAGCAACAGAGTCAGCAGTGCCTCCTGATCTGACACAGGCCTTCAGGAAAGACTGAAAATGCATATCCAGTAAGAAGAGCATTAGATTTGCAGGGGAGCTGGTCAGGGGCCAAGCTGTACTTTACCTTTGCCTACATGCATCCTATATCTGTTTGTTTATGAAGCTGGCTGATCGTGAGGATGTATTTGCCCACCCAGAGTAGTCTTCTGTTTGATTTATATGAACAATACATAAATGATCAATCATTATTGGACAAAGGTTAATGCTTTACTCATAAATATAAGGGTGCAGTAAGAGTTTACTTACAACAATTTGTAATGCAACAGATTATGATGCAATGAATCTAAATGAAAACATGCAACTGGGTTGTCTGGACTAGGCACATACATATTTCCTACCATGCATTTTCCAGGATATTAATAGAGAGTTTTCTGGTTTAGACTCAAACATTTGATCCAAGAATTGGAATTAAGATTATAATCTTACAAATGTTTGTGGTTCGGAACTGGTTTAGGAGTGGTGGTGTGAAATTGTCACCATTTGACTAAGGTGTTGAAAAATCAAGTTGTTTTTTCTCTTTATTTCTAGAGGAGGTGATGTTTAGATTTCTCTGCCATGATGTCAGTAGCTGTTTTGTGGGCAGTTTATTATGGTTGATCCTAGGAATGGGGTTGTGTTTCATGCTGTGATGAACTGGAAGCATAGACAAGACAAGACAGCAAACATTCACAACCCTTTCCTCAGAACTAGCATCTGAACACAATCCATTGCCACTGGTTATCACTTTATTCTGGTCCTGTGGCTGATATTACAAGTCTAAAAGCTTAGATTATCTAGTCCATCCATATAAAGAAAGCAGAAGGAAAGGAAGTAACAAAGATATTCCTGAATTTAAAAGATTTCTGTAGAGAAAGAGAGTGTACGTAGGCACTATTAGTAAAAAGTTAAAAAAGTTTAAGTTGGAGTACGTGGGAAGGGAGAACATGTTTCCCAGTTATATCCTCTCCATCTTGAACCCCGACAGAGTCAGTTTCATGGTTTGTATATTCAGCAGACTTGTTCTGTGAACTGAATTTAGCAGGAGTGTTTTCAGGGATCTACCTTTCATCTAAAATAAGAGCAGTCCTATTCCCGATTGTCCTATTTTTCCCTTATGTTGGCCTAGTGAAATGATGAGATCAGTTAAAGTATGGTTCTTTTTGTTTGTAAGTTGTATAGCATCAATAGCAGCTTTTTAACATACTTTTATCCTTCTCCTTCATCTCCTTTCATCACTGACCTTTATTCTGGAAAGAACTATGCACATGGCGTTCTGCAGTCTCTCTTTCTGAGACCGACTGAGAACAGTTATAGGATGGTGTGTTGATGGATTCTTCTGTATGCTTCATTTCAAGATATTGACATCCTCTTTGTTTTAACCTAGCCAGTGAGAAACAGCAGGAGGAGACTAGCAGAGGAAGCTGCTCTGACTACTGATTTTCTTGTGCCTTTTGGTGGTTCATTAATTCCTCTAACAATTGATTCTTAGGTAACTGTCTGGGTGTGACCATTACTAGCCAGCAGAATAGGGGTGGTCATGGCTGGGTGAAGCCATAGCTGATAATGTCAACTTTACCTTCTGAATTCTTCTATCTATGAGTTATTCATTTAGTATGGAAGCAATATTGAGCTCCCTACAAATAGTGCAATACCTTCATTTTGAATATGACATTCTTATTCTTCCACAGTAAGTGTAGATGCCAGAAGAGTATAAGCCAGCTGTTTCACAAGACAGACAAGAGGGGTTAGACAAATAGAACATTGCAAAAATTAGCCCTGTGCATGAATTGTTCATATGGAAACAGTATGATCAATTTTGTTTCACTAGTATTGACTGGTATTGCCCTGTCTGTCCCTACCAGCTATATTAGAATTCAAAACTGTCTAGTACTGTATACCATGACTCTTAGAAAGCACCAGGCTGGAGTGAGGCTTTTACTAATTTCAAAACCTCTATGGATGTCCCAATTTACTGTGAGCTAGAAAAGGGTGCGTGTTGGAAGGCAATAGGCAAATCACTGTTGCGTAGAAGTTGAGTAAGGCAGTACTGAAAATAGAACAGTAATTATAAAGCTATTTCTGGCACTGTTTTTCTTGCTTATGAGTCCCTCTTGTCCCTATAATTTCTGAGAAAGATAACTGTGATAATAAGTTTGTAAGAAAAAGTTGTTGATTTTATTCCAGAAGTAATTATATAATAAAAAAATCTGCATGTAGTTATCCTATATAGGGTTTGGGGGTTTTGTTTTGTTTTCACAACGTAGGTGAAGATCACAGTAGAACTTCTAGGATACCACATGATTTTCCAGATGGCTATTTTGAGGCTGTTGTTTAGAGCCATGGAATACAATTGGAAGGCTGTAGTTCACAGAGGGGAAAATGATTTGTGCGCTGTCCGTAACTCATATTTCTTTTACATTATATTTTATATCAAACAATACATGTAGCCTGTTTGTCGTAGGGATACTGTTACGGGGTGATAAAATGTAGTCATTGATTCTAATGTTGATCTTACAGAGAAATATTTTCTTTAAATGTAGATAAATGTTATTTGCACGTTTGCCTTACTGCCATCTAAGTTAGTCTGTCATGCCTGGTCTGACTTAATTTATTCTGGCTGTTAAAAATTTTCAAAATAGAAAAATCCAGGTGTTACAAAGAAACCCATGAAATTTACTTCATTGATGGAGAATATCTCTTTTCATGGATAAGTGAAAGAAACTCTGTCAATGGCTGAAGCCTGTTAATTTTTTGCCTTACCCTATTGTTTGTCTTTGTTGGTCAACTTTTACAAGATTTATTTTAAGTTAGTATATTATCTCTGCTTTTAAAAAGTAGTCATGCTATTTGCCCCTATTTCAGCCTGAGAGCAGTTTGACTAGACTCCATCAATTTGGCCTTACTTTTGCTTTGCATTCTGTCTCTTCCCAAGTGTGCAAAACAGGGTTTGGTAGAGTGCTATGGGCTTGTTGATAGCATGTAGTCATTCCTCAAATAGCGTAAGTGTGTGCAGTCCCAAATAGCTTTGTGTAAGATGTTCCCCATCCAGTAGAGTTAATTGCCAAAGTGTAATTTTTCAGCATCTGGTGTGGGTTGTTTTGCTTGCCTGCATGGATCAGATTTAACTACTGAGAAGTTTTCTCCAGCTGGTGGCAGAAATCATGAAATGCTTGTAATCAGTAGGTCTCTAATAGGTTGAGGCTCCCTCTGGGAAGGGCATTGCTAAGTTTTTTCATAGCTAGAAGCCACTCTCTGTACATCATTTCAAAGCCCAGAGAGGTCTCAGGCCTGATGTGGGGGGAGTGAAAGGAGAAATTTCTTCCTAAAGAAATTTCAGCTTCAGCATTTTAGTGTTAAGGTCTTCTGAATACAGGGTGGTTGTAAAAGTGGTTGCATTCATATGTAACTTTTCACTGTAGAAATAAAAAGTAAATAGCAGTCCTTGTATGCATTTTATTTTCTGAAGCTCAGCAAATCAGGAAATAGAAAAAGAAAAGCAGAAATTCACTTTACAACTTCAGCTTTTTCCTTTAATGTTTACATTTTGTGTTTATAAAAAAGTCCAGATTTTACAAAATTGAAGATAATAGCAGATACTGTTCTTTTGCTTTTTTGTAATGTAAAACATTCACATCTGTCATAGGAATGTCGTGTTACTACATTGCGTGCAATGGGCACTTTCACTGATGGCAGATGTGGAACCTCATTTAGATATGTATTGCTTGAGTTCAAGAAGAGGCTGTTTTAGTTAAGCAGAAGAGGTTTATTGTACATATTTGGCAAATCTGATTCCATGTAATTCATAAACATGCTACCTGTAAATGCTACCTTGTTATCACAATGCATAGAAGTGCTCACTCACTAAAATTTTTCTTCAATCTTCCACCAGGACTGCATCTGTAACAATTTTGTGTTAGATTTTATTTTGTCAATGTTGTCTTCTGGTATAAAGAAATGTTAATGTATTTTGAAAATTTGGAGATACCAATTTAAGGGTTACTTATTAATCAGAACAAAAGCAGGCAATGACACTAGATTGTTTTGTTTTGTTTTAAGGAAAAACATACTTATCCACAACAGCTGCTTGGAGGGAGGCATCATAATATTACATCGGTACAAAGAGTGCCATGCGTCATTTTCTGGACAATCTGTGTGATAGGGTAGTTGTTATAGTGACAGTGAAATAAATATCAGTCTTTTTTTTTTCCTTTTTATTTTTTTTGTAAGGTTGCATCAAAGCTGTTTGCAGTCTATTCTTCTCTGTTTCTTTGCACATGAACATCTGTAGCATTTCTCCTAAAGCATTAAAATCACACGTTTAATATGGTTTTTTTTTAACCTTAGATGGAACTGTTCCAATTTATGTTTGTATTCACCACCACCCCACACCCTGCAAGCAAACCTTGCTCTTAAGATTGGCTTATCAGGAGCTACATGTCTGTGGCTGCTGTCTTCAGTGCATGTAGTACAGTCTGTTCACTGATTTCAGAGAAGTCTTGCACCTGACCCGCTTCTCTGTTGAGGTGCTAACTGTATGTGTTCAGAATACTGTTCTCTATTTGCAGCATGCTGTATTGGATCCAAGTAGTGAGAAACTGTCCTAATGACTTACATTATTGACCACAACAGATAGATGACATTGACTCTCGCTTTTTTTTCCCCCTTCCCTCCTTTTTCCTTCTCAAAGCAATTTGATACGTTATTTGGCACCATCTTCGGTGCAAATACAGTTTTAACCAAGGAGGGAAATAGAGGTTTTCTCTAAATCTGCCTGCCATTGTTTAAAAAAATATTATAGTTCTTCTAACCTGACTTTGGTAGCAGCCATGTTTTGAGCCTGCTATATGGTAAATTACTTTAACAACATGTAAACGTTTTGTCTTAGGGTGTAAAGGAATTTAAAAATTTCTTCTAGAAAGGAACAAAGCATGCAAATGTTTATGCACATGCTTCCATCATGAATATTGCTATAGAGACCTGCACCGCATGTGAATTTGCACACAGGTTATTTTCTTCTCTATCATGAACAGAAAGCACAATTATTTCTTTA
Source organism: Aptenodytes patagonicus (assembly GCF_965638725.1). Classification (NCBI taxonomy): domain Eukaryota; kingdom Metazoa; phylum Chordata; class Aves; order Sphenisciformes; family Spheniscidae; genus Aptenodytes; species Aptenodytes patagonicus. The sequence continues at coordinate 53,338,559 of NC_134954.1, read as the reverse complement.
ATTAGATTGAAGAGCTGCTGCTTCATTCCTTATTAATGTATCAATTTCCCCAGCCAAGCTCACATTTCTTTCTGACTAAATTTCTCACGCCAGATAGTTGTCACTGATGCTGGAAATGGTGAAGAGGTGAATAAGGCAGCAGGTTTTTAAAATTATTTCAAGCAGGTTTGCAGATATCAGATATGCTTAGAAAGGAATGGCTCAAACCTTAAAATTCAAGTGTATGTTTGAGAACCTAGTTGATCCATCTCCAAAAATCAAGAGCTTTTGCAGTCAGCAATGGTGTTGTCTTCAATTGCTTTTGTCAAGATCACTTTCTTATTTTTCTCCTTCGGTTTGTTCATGGATCGCAGACTTTACATCTCCTAAAGTGTACAGGTAGCTGAAGTGGTCTACCTACTGACAGCTACCAAAAGGGCAAATAATATTCTTTCTTAGAGAAGCCATAAACCAGTCAGCTTCCCTAATGATGAGTTATATAAGAAGGTTAAGTTAATCTCATCTTAAACTTCATCTTTCCTTTCTCTAATTCCAGTTCAGGGGCAAGATCTAGGTTCTCACTACTTGAAATGAAATCCTAAAATGGTATTGTCATTTTCCTAATCACCAGAACTTGCCATCTGTGTAATTCCAAGGGTGGGAAGGAGCCCTTTGCGTAGGCTGCAGTGATCCATACACCACTCAGGAGTGTTTGGGGAAATGACTCCCCTGACCAGGAGATCTCCTAAAGGTGGAGGTGCAGTCAGCCAGTGTAGCTGACCATAACACACTCTACTGAAATACAGAGAGAGAGACAAGTGCAATTGTTGAGAAACGTCTCCAGTGATGAATGTCACCCTAGTGGTGTACCTGTTGCCTATTACCAGGTTAGTTTGTATTTTATGATAACAGCCAACCCAGTTTTAACTTTTATTAAACTAGTTATACATAGCCCTGTTGTAGATATATCAGATATGATGAGGTGTTATACCTACTGAATGCCTGTCTGGCAATTGTTAAGGAGCATTAGACAAAAATAGGTTAAAAGCATGACATGGCTTTTTAATGCACAAGAAATAGGGCCTCATTTCATGAGCCGTGTTAAACCGATTGTGTAAAATGTCCATTGAAAGAGCGTGCAGTAGAGGGAGGGATCAGATTTTGTCAGAACTTGTTAAAATGTGTTCAGAATGATGCAGTGTATGGCGCAATGTTTGAGGCAAATAATACATACAGCAAAGTAAGTAAAAAGAAGTGGAAAGAGCTTTCTTTCCATTCCTTCATTTAGTGATCTTATCTTTCTGTCTGGTTTTAATTTGTGATTGTATTTCTTCTCAAATTAGGACAATATTTGATTTCTTTATCATAAGATCCTTCTTTAGTACAGAGTGACTTAGGGCTTCCCACTGTATGTGTGTCTGTTTTGTTTTCCAGGAAGCCATTGTATGGATTGTTTCAATATAATTCCAGTATGATTGGACTAGAATCATTAGCTGATCCCTCAGATACCTGGGAAATTATAGAGACTATTGGGAAAGGCACTTACGGTAAAGTCTATAAGGTTGCCAATAAGAAAGATGGAAGTCTGGCAGCAGTAAAGATTCTGGATCCTATCAGTGTAAGTAAAAACTATTAAACTGTAACTTCATTGTTAATTTAAAAGAATTCTCAAACAGAGTTAAAATGTATATCAAACGTGTAAGATATTGAAAGCGTCCTGAAGGGAACAATTTTGCAGAATGCATTGACAGAAGGAGTTTGGTACCAGCACCTGAAAGCTGCAACTTACAATTTCATCATCTTGTATGTTATTTGAAGACAGCATTTGCCTAGTTTCTTTTTTAGGTCTACGTAATTCTTCTGGTACAAATTTAGATATCTGTGCTTGAAGCATGCAAATGGTAAGAAGGCACAGAGGCATTCCTCTTAGGGGCCTGCTATAGCTGTTAATCTTAATGTTCTTATTTTATTCTGTGTACTCACTAAAAGAATTAATTTTCCCATCACAGAAGTACTGTGAACTTTAGGATATTTTATAGTTATCTCTTCTAAGTGGCTAATACTGCGAGGCAATAGTTAAGATAAAAACAGAAGAAGAGCACAGCCCAAATTCTCAGAGGTAGTTCTGTGCCATCTCCAGTTTTAGTGGGTATTAAATGCCTAGCTTCCCTTGAGAACCCAGGCCCTAGTTTTCAATGGAAGATTTAATTGGCAGCTGCTCAGGTTGGATCAAGCTGGAGTTTGATCATGACAGTTGGGCTAAAATATTTACTAAAAAAAGTTAGTTTCTGTCATCTACCACTACAGAAATTCATCTTGGTTTTCTCTTGTATAAAACTGAGGAAGGTAATAAATAAGATGATATCCTTTTTAGCAAAATGCAAAAAAAGGAAAATGCATGTAAGAGCTTAAATTTTCTAATAGTCACAGTCTGTGCAGAAACAAGGAAAGATTCAGTGCTTAAGTACTGTTCTGAGTTGTGGCCTGTGTGCTGATATTAAACAGTATTTTGTAATTGTCACTTTCATTAACAAATATTTAGTAACATTTGCTTATTTCATGGGTTTTGTTTTGTCTCCCTTTAATTGTTTCTGGTGTATGTCTTTTCCTGGTATGAATGTCTTTGTTTTTACTGATGTCCCCTTTGAAGTTTTGTGAAATTGTTCTCTGTTTGGTCCCATCTGATGACCATAGAAAAAAGAATGAATCAAAGGTTCATGTATTTACAATTAGCTTACACATTAAAAATATGCATGTTTAAAAACAGGTTAGAAAATAATACATGTGTAAATTTCTTATTTAGACAACTGAGCAAAGTTAAGTATAAGCTTTACTTTTCTGGTTAAGTATATTATGCACTGAAAGAATCCTTGAAGAACAACTGCTTGCTTTACATATACTTCACATTTCTGTATGTAAAAAAAGCAAAAGTGGCATGTTTTGGTGTGGATTAAATTTACAGTATTGTGTGAGTACTTTCAGCTGCATTAAAGTAAAACCATTTAAAAGTACAAGCTAATTAAAAAATGGTTCTTTTTATCCATGAGAGTTTGTTCTTGCTTTCTTGCTTTGTACGGACTTACTGTGTTTATATGTTCTGTATGTTTGTGGTTTTTATTTAGGATGTAGATGAAGAAATTGAAGCAGAATATAATATTTTGCAGTTTCTTCCCAATCATCCTAATGTTGTTAGATTTTATGGAATGTTTTACAAAGCAGATCAATATGTGGGAGGACAGCTCTGGCTAGTACTTGAGGTAAAAACATTTTGATAACATTACATCTTAACTAGCAAATGTGGTTGGGTTTCTGTGTTTTATTGTTAGAAGAGTCACAGGCTTTCATGATTCTTTGGGGCCGTTAATCAAAGGACTGGTGATAAATGATGTGTGGTAGCCTACAGTTGAAAATCACATTCAAACTTAAAGTTTGTTTAATAGGGAATGTCCTTGCATTTTATTTCTGTTCAGGTTGCTACATCTGCCTCCAAAGCAAGCAAATCCTTTTGGTAAGAATGGTTTGCCTGAAAACAACTTGATTTTTTTCATGTTGGAGGAAACATTAGCTAAGACATTTCTCTAAACTTATGGGGAGCTCAAGCACTTGAGGGGAATGCAAAAGATGATGAAATAGTAACGTGGAGGACAGTTAACAAACATGCTGCCTGTTGCAAAAGTGAACTGAGAAAATGTAATGGGAAAGTCTGTTTTATGGTAACTTAAAACTAGAGGCTGGTTGTTGTTGAAAACCTAGCAACAGAAATGCCTTCTATTAACTCTTCTTGTTCAGTGGCAATCAGTATTCTTGCAATGAAAAATGTATGTTGGTGGTTTTGTTGCCAGTTAAGTAACTGCCAAAGATTGTTGCAAGATGAGGATTTCTTCTAGATGTTTTCTAGGCTTAATTGATACAGAGCTTTGCACAGACTGATGAGCAGTAACAGACCATTCAAACATTTCTCTCTGTTATAACTAGACCGGTAAAAGTTAGCATTCACTTTTTAATTACTGATCATTTTAGAAATTCCACTCCCTGTTCCTGAATGGTGACTGGAATAAGAATAGGGAATCTTATTTTCACTTTAAGTTGTGGAATCCAAACAATACATCTAACTTCTGTGTACTGCAGAATTATGTAGCTTGAATGAAAACTTTTGAATGTGTTTTATCTTAAATTTCAGTAACTATTAAAAAAGGAGCTTTAGTATTTTTGTTTTGGTGTTGTTTTTCACTGGATGCCTTCTGGCTTTGTGTTGAGTTTGGGCTTGGTTTCCCATGTGTTTTCTTTGTTAATACAAGTGTAGCGTATCCAACAGATCCATCACATGTGGTATTCCATGTAACAAAATTTTGTAAAGCAAAATCATGGCATATTCTATGTAACAAAATTGAATGTAGAATTTGAGAGAGTTAGGTGTTTGTACAGACCTTATCAATTAAGTGTGTTCATTTCAGGTGTTTTTTGGTGCACATTATCCAAAGTTTTAAAGAAATTTGACATTAAAAAAATTGTGTTTTCCTTATACAGACAAATTTACCAGGCAAGGCAAACTATTTCTTGCCTTGGAATTTACATGCAAATTTATGTATGCATAGCAGTTACTTTTTATATTATAAATTAATTACACTTTTTCAGTAAAAGGGAATATACAAAGTAGTCATTTTGATCCCTGAGTCTTTGATGGAATATATTCATTGGATGTGTGACTTCCGAAATGTGTAATAAAAAGGTGGATTTTTTTTTTCCTTTAGGCACAATTTTGCCATGTTTGCTCACTACAAGCAGGACCTTACTTTGATAAATGCCTAGGATGAGGAAGGGTAGCAAAAGTGGACACCTTTAAATATTTTTATGATGATGCAATTCTCGGATAGGTGTAGCACAGACAACTGTAAAGCAAGCTTCCCTACTTTTCCATCTAAATGTGCATCAGTCCACTTTTTATACCATTAGGTATAAAGTGGTAATGAAGTTTACAAGTTCATTTTGTCCCAGGTCTTTGCTGACTGTCAAGAACAGTGTCACTGACAGCTGCAGTAGTGTTTGTGGGATATATTTATTTTCAGAGTCGGTCATTCATTTAACATATGCTACCAAACAGCTGTCAGTCTGTATCATTTTTCAGTCACAACCAGCTTGGGGTTTTTTTGAAGTGAGGACATACTTTTCTACGTTTTATTTGCAGGCTAGAGATAATTTTAGTACAGCCTGTCTCAATATAACATTTAGTGCAATGAAAGCAATAAACAAAAATATTTGACTTAATGGCTTGTCAGCAAATGGTTAAGCGTGGAAAGAAAAACATGCACTTTCTCTCACGAGATGAAGTTCTCCTGTAAATACATATGATGATTGATATTGAGCTGAATGCTCCCACCTAATTGATTTAAAAAAAAAAAATAAAATTTCCTACTAATGAATTAAAAAGTAAAGTCAAATTCCTGCAGAACTCATCAATGTTTTCAGTGATGAAGTTTTGCTTCAGGAAGTTATTTACATAAAGGATGTCTTGTTTATCGTGTGATCTGGTCCTTTCCATGAATTAAAACTTTTAGTCTAGTGAAATTTTTGATGCAAGGGGAAGTTAGTAATAAATGAAGGAAAATATTGACATACCACAGAAATGAGTGATTGAACTGATACACAATTCATAAAAACTATTTGAGAGATGCAAAACTTGAGAGTTTGTAGAACTTCTGTTTTCATACCATTCTCTTGATTTACGCTGTAGTATTTTAAACTTAATACTGATAACGTAAAATGAACTTGTGTTGAAATGCATGTGATTTCTGTATGGCAGAAACGTTGGTAAGGGCGCTGGCTACAAAAACAGGTCTAGAGGAGAATTTTCAATGAAAGGCAGGCAATCAATTCTCCCATCATATTTTTTGTTGAACAATTATGAATATTAAAGTAAGAAAAGGACAGAGAAAGAGGAGAAAGGAAAGAGGCGAATAGCTGCTTAGAAGGGCATGGACAGTAAATTAATGGTGTGGGTGAAAACATATTTACAAAGATTCTAATTTTCCTTTTTCTCCTCTTTTGATGTATGGCAGCCCATTAGTGGGAAATGCTTGCAAGAAGCTGCTTTTCTGGATCAGAATGTTTCATCTCAGTTATTGGCAGCACATGCCATCAAATCTGAGTATAGAGATATGGCTTCTGTCTACTTTATATTGCCTGCCAGCAGGAGCATTGATGGAGTGCAAGTTTAACATGACTGTAATTTGTTGCCTCCCAGTTATCAAGAGCATCAGTCTTCTGTCTGGTCTTTTCTTTGCACAAAAGCAGTTTTTCAAAAAGACAACGCACATGTTATTGTGAAAATACTCAAATAATGTAAATTGGACTTATAAATCCTCTTTAAACAACAAAATACAGTCCTGTTCATAATATTTTGATTTTTAGTTACATTTTATAAATTGCACTTTATAATCTTCAGTTTTCACTTCTCTCCCCCCACCCAGACTGCTGTGATTTATTATAACATTGCTAATAAAATATGTTCTAAGGTGGGGTGACAACATAAAAAATCACAAGGTAAAAATCTAGTTGTTCCCAGACTTGTGTTGTAGTGCAGTTTTGCATGGTAAGTGTTTACAGCCTAAAAAAATATATTGAGTAACTGGGGACTTGTCTTGCTTTTTTCCCCCCTTGCAACTCCTCCCTTCACAGCTGTGCAATGGAGGTTCTGTCACAGAGCTTGTCAAAGGCCTGCTGAAGTGTGGCCAACGGTTGGATGAAGCTATAATCTCATACATCTTATATGGTGCTCTCTTGGTAAGGATGTTTATTGGGCTTGTAACGTCAGCAGAGGGTGCAATTTACTCATCTCATACATATATTTTCCATTTGTAAAGTATGGTAATGTTGACAATATTATGCGGGTTATTATAGCAGCAGGGGTTATATCAAGCATGTAATCCGGTGGACAGATGTTTCTATAGAGTATGTGCAGATTGCCTTCATTACATTCCCTAATAGTAGGGTAATTGTTTTTAAATAAGGGAGTAAACTTATTTTTGTTACTGCTGGTATATAGGGCCTTCAGCATTTACACAATAACCGGATCATTCATCGTGATGTGAAAGGGAACAACATTCTCCTGACAACAGAAGGTGGAGTCAAGCTCGTTGACTTTGGTAATGACCACTTCCCATTTGTTTTCCTGATACATGCAGTTTAGCCAAAGGCATCCGTTTACTTTTCCCTGGGAAGGCAGAATGCCATAGTGAGAGACTTTTTCATAAGGATACTCAGAATTTTTTTAAGAAGGAAAACGGAGAAAGAACCTGATACAGCAAGAATAAAAATTCTAACCAAAAATTAGTAATAGACTTTAAGTTAAAAGCTTAAACATAATAATTAAAAATAGTTCTGAAGGTACCATTTTATTTGCAAAGCTCTTGCATTTCACAAGGAATGTCAGTTTCAGGGCAGTTGTCCTCCTAATTTAAATTTAGATATTGTATCTTTTGCATATGAAGAGGAAACATTCTTCTCTCTGAAATGTCTTTTGCTAGCCTTAAGCATATTTTTTTCCCTCTGAGCAGAAGGTAAAATGGTCCCTTGGGTCCAAAACCCAACATCCATTTAATTTGTGATTATTGCTGTTAGATTTGAGCATTGCATAAGAAATGGGGGGGGGGGGGGGGGGGGGGAGGGGGAGGGGGGAGAGTGAGAGAAAGAAAGAGGGAAAGAGAGAAAGAGACTTGGCACTAGAATTTAACTCAGTTCAGCATTTTTTTTCCTTTTAAACATGCACTTAGAAAAATAAGGAAATGCTGTAGTCCCTCAGATATGTATGCAGTGGAGTGGACAATTTTATTAAAGGTAACAGAAACAGATTATTAGCAATATGATTTATTAATGAAACCATATAATGCATAAAATAATCGTCATTGAGAATAGTGTTGTGTGAATAACAGATGTTTGTTTAGCAGTGCATGAAGGTAAAGAAAAACGTTCACAAAATGAGAGTAAAGTGGCATGCCAAAAAACTCTGCAAATAGTAATATTTAAAAAAAACCCCAAAAATATTAAATTTATGGAGTGGAAAGCAAATTTAATACTGATGTTGTCATGGTATTATAAATTTAACATAAAAATCTATTGAAGATGCTAAAGTAAGTTGGGAAACAGGAGACTTTAGTATCTTCTAGGGACAGAAATTCATTATGTTGAAGAGTAAAGGCAGCAATTAAAATACTGTTGGGAGAAACATATGGCCTGAAGCAAAACTTGGAGTGAGTCCCTGACCTAGTACAAGGGAGGAAGATCCCTTCTCATTTGGGGGAATTTTGGCGGTATGACTTTTGTTTGTAACTACTCCATTCTGGGAAAAGTTGGGTTTTCTCTCCAAAGCAAAATGGTTTTTATCAGATGTATCAAAGGCCTTAGCTGCAACGTAAGCTCAGTTTAGAATCATAGAATCGTTTAGGTTGGAAAAGACCCTTAAGATCATCAAGTCCAACCGTAAACCTAGCACTGCCAAGTCCACCACTAAACCATGTCCCTAAGCACCACATCTACATGTCTTTTAAATACTTCCAGGGATGGTGACTCCACCACTTCCCCGGGCAGCCTGTTCCAATGCTTGACAACCCTTTCAGGGAAGAAATTTTTCCTAATAACCAATCTAAACCTACCCTGATGCAACTTGAGGCCATTTCCTCTCGTCCTATCGCTTGTTACTTGGGAGAAGAGACTGACACTCACCTTGCTACAACCTCCTTTCAGGTAGTTGTAGAGAGTGATGAGGTCTCCCCGAGCCTCCTTTTCTCCACGCTAAACAACCCCAGTTCCATCAGTGGCTCCTCATAAGGCTTGTGCTCTAGACCCTTCACCAGCTTTGTTGCCCTTCTTTGGACATGCTCCAGCACCTCAATGTCCTTCTTGTAGTGAAGGGCCCAAAACTGAACACGGTACTCGAGGTGCGGCCTCACCAGTGCCGAGTACAGGGGCACGATCACTTCCCTGCTCCTGCTGGCCACACTATTTCTGATACAGGCCAGGATGCCATTGGCCTTCTTGGCCGCCTGGGCACACTGCTGGCTCATGTTCAGCCGGCTGTCAACCAGCACCCCCAGGTCCTTTTCCGACAGGCAGCTTTCCAGCCACTCTTCCCCAAGCCTGTAGTGTTGCATGGGGTTGTTGTGACCCAAGTATAGGACCCGACGCTTAGCCTTGTTGAATCTCATACAGTTGGCCCCGGCCCATCAATCCAGCCTGTCCAGGTCCCTCTGCAGAGCCTCCCTACCCTTGAGCAGATCAACACTCCCGCCCAACTTGGTGTCGTCTGCAAACTTACTGAGGGTACACTCAGTCCCCTCGTCCAGATCATTGATAAAGATATTAAACAGAACTGGCCCCAAAACTGAGCCCTGGGGAACACCGCTCGTGACCGGCCGCCAACTGGATTGAACTCCATTCACCACAACTCTCTGGGCCCGGCTGTCCAGCCAGTTTTTGACCCAGCGCAGAGTACACGTGTCTAAGCCGTGAGCCGCCAGCTTCTCTAGGAGAATGCTGTGGGAGACGGTGTCAAAGGCCTTACTGAAGTCCAGGTAGACCACATCCACAGCCTTTCCCTCATCCATTAGGCGGGTCACCTGGTCATAGAAGGAGATCAGGTTGGTCAAGCAGGACCTGCCTCTCATGAATCTGTGCTGGCTGGGCCTGATCCCCTGGTTGTCCTGCACATGCCTTGTGAGTGCCCTCAAGATGAACCGTTCCATAATCTTCCCCGGGACCAAGGTCAGGCTGACATGCCTGTAGTTCCCCGGATCCTCCTTCCGGCCCTTCTTGTAGATGGGCGTCACATTGGCAAGCCTCCAGTCGTCTGGGACCTCCCCCGGTCCCTCCCTCGTCCTCCCTATGCCCACATATCTGTGGGCTTCCTGACTAAAGAAGCATCAGGCACCAAGCTTTCGTTAAGTTGCTCTTTTTCCCCTCTAGCCCACTGCCGTAGTCACAAAAGGGACTCTGGGAATGAGTTAGGAGTGAGTCACAGGTGATATTGTTTGTAGAACTGTTGGTCTCATTTGTTGCAGAAAGTGGAAGATACACAGTGAAAAATGCAAGGAGTTCAGGAAGAGAAGGGACTTGCAGTTCAGACAGTTGAATGACATCAAATTGGAGGCTACTCTTGCTTCTGCCAGTGTTTCTCTGTGATGTTGGCAGGTCACGTGAATCAAACTTTTTAGAAGTGGCCACTCTGTTCCTCATTTTCCTGGTAGCCAGTTTGAAACATCTTGTCCTCCTTTCCAGAAGAGCTAAGTGTTCTTGAACTGCAGCTGAGATCTATTACAGCTCTACTTGAGGCATGTGGAGTGCCTGAAAACTGAAAGATCTCAGATTAAGTACCCAAAAACAGTGGATGCTTTGGATATTTTTAGGTTAATCCCTGGAACTAATAATCCTCTCCCATTTTGCGGGAATGTTAAGGAGATTTATTGTTTGATAAGGAGGGAAGGAAACATGTCAAAAGGAAAAGAAAATAATAATAATGTTAAATTTAGTATAGGATTGGATATACTAAATAAGTAACTAGAACTCAAATCGATGGGGTTAAAAAAAAATTACTACCTATTCAGTGAATGCTATGTCCACAGAATGAGACAGAATCTTGAAGAAAAAAAAAATTTACTTCATATTCAATGCTGTACATAGGGATATTAGGTCACAGGGAGGATTACACAGGTATCCTTAATTGAAGCTTTTTATTTTGTCTTTATTGCATGACTTCACAACTTGTGTGTTACATTGAAAAAGCATTTCTTCCCTCAACTGCTCTCGACAGCATGATATATTTGAATAAATGTTGGTCACAGTGTAAGTCGACCCAAAATGTCTCCAACTTATAATTCATTTATGCTCATGCTCGCTCACTCTCTCCCGCTGTCTCCCTCTCTCAGCTCTTTGGTATTCTGCACTGTTTTGGAGTGTCCATAGATAGCAGCTACAAATTAAGCTAGCTGAAGAGGGATCGGAGTTAAACGCACAGAGGCTTGCTGTAGGTCCTAGCCATTAACTGTTTCACAGCGGTACTCAGGAAATCACTGAAGGCTTGCAATCACACTGAAAAATGAAAAATAAATACAGAATTGAATCTTGGACCCAGCAATCAAATTATTTAACTTACGAATTATGAGTCCCAATTTCTTAATTATTGGCATCAGGCAATGTGTATTCTATGTGTTTCTGCCTGTTTTTGTCTCTGGGTAATGCCATAGGAGCAGACCACTGTGTTTTTTGTTTTTAAACAATGTTAAGGTGAAATATGTTTTTAAGTCAATATTGGTTTTGTGTCAACTTAGTGGAGCGCTCCTGAACTCTATAATTCAATTATACGTCGACCAGAGCACAGAAGATTTGCTGTGAAAGTTCATTCTGATTTGTTAATGTTGTTTGATTTCACTCTAGTTCTTTCTTCCTTTTTTCAGCTATGCTTCAGTAGTCCAGCCCCAGTCAGCAAAGCACTGAAGCACAGGCTTTGTTTTAAGCATACACTTAACTCCCAAAGTACAAGCTGCAGTGTGAGCTTAAGCTTTCGTGCTTTTCTCAATAGGGAAAGATTTAAGCAAGTGCTTTATTGAACAGGAGCCTCTGCAAATACTCTAGTGAACAAGTTTCCTGCCAGCGGTGTTCAGAGAGTAAATTTCTGAAACAGAAGTTTTAAAGTCAAGTTGTAATTGAAATAGTTTCTGTTTATACTCATGAAAACAGCAGAAAGAAGTCTGTGATATTTAGGTGCCAATTGAATTTTTAAGTTTGAATGAAAGTGCTTCAAACTGCGAGTCATTCACAAAAAATCTCTCGGCAATTCTGAATGAAAACAGCAAGCTGAAATTAATCAAACAAAGAATTCAGTACAAATGCTGCACCTTCTTTGGCTGTTCTGCAGCTGTACTCCCAGGCTTGGGGTTTGTTTTCCAGATACTTGAAATAAACTGACTGAAATGACAGAATGAATTTGAAGACAAGTTTTTTGGATCTGTTTTGTTGCAGGTGTTTCAGCCCAGCTCACCAGCACACGTTTGCGTAGAAACACCTCAGTGGGAACACCCTTTTGGATGGCACCTGAGGTAAGCAAATGTTCCTATCTGGATTGTCTCCGTTCATTGCAATGAACACTTTGTTGCCACTTCCACATAGTAGGAGCAAAGGGTATCTTTTCTTCCCTCCCCTATGGCTGTGTTTCTACTTTGCTCTACAACTAGGCCCCTGCTCAGTAAAATGAAAGTACTATTAGAATATACAAAATGTATTTCTAATAATCTTCATTATTTTCTTCTCTGTAATGTTTCCATAAAAGTACAGATAATCTGCAAATAACTGAGGGTCTACTTGAAAATTTCATGACTTTCCAATCAAATACTGTATGTTTTGGTGTGTTTGTCTGTGCCTCTAAATACAGACTGGGAGGAGAATTCCCACATTCCTGTCTTGCTATAGGACTCTGCAAAACCCTGACTCAGCTATGTGTTCTTTAACCTTAATCATTGACTAGGGACCTACACACTTAGACACATGGGCTAGCATAGATTAAAAATGGAGAAAAATAATCTACAGGTGGCCTAGCCAAGTATCTTAGACCATAGTTTTACATACTACTCCCCAGACATAACCCTTTTCCTCCTGTTTCATGAAGCTCTAGAAAGTTTTAACACACTGTTGAACAAATGTCCCTTATGTATTTTCCCTAAATTTGGGGTGAAAGTTATTAATCTTTGCCCACCCTGCTTTAAGAAACAAAAAATACTTATGTAAGGTATAGATTATTAAATTAAAAAATAGGGAATGAAATAAAAAAATGTTTATTTGTAAGTTGTTAAACCTTCATAACAGTAGTAGCCTCGTTTCTGTTGAAGGCCATTAGACTTATTTGAATTTTGGGGAATTTGGGATGGAATTTGCATCTATTACAAATGCACACAGGTCTATTTCTGTATGTCAAACAGTTAAAAGTATCGTACAAACGTTTGTTTTAAAATATTTTATACTTTTTATACATCTATTTCTGTTGCTAAGGAAGGCTGATTATAGCTGAGCAGAAAAAAGAAGCTGCTGTAACGAATCCAAAATTGATCTTGCACAGTCTCACAAAGAATGGTTGATATTTTACTATCTCCATAACAACCAGTTTACGTCACAAAGGAGACAGAAAATACCTTAGAAACCACTGTGCAAGCATTATTTATGGAATCACCTTGGTTGGAGACATTCTGAAACCACTCCTCTAGGCAATAATGGACATATTATGAAATATTTTATTGAACTCGGATTATTAGAAGTTATTTTTACGGTACTGTTTTGCTTGAATAATTGCCATCAAAGGCAGTAATCATACCGAATTTATTTTCCCATCCTGCTTGAAAATACTCATTCTCAAGGCAAAAAGCCAAAGAAATAAGCAGAGATTTTCATCTGAAAAATTTTGACCTGAAAATACAACACATGTGTAACCAACGTATGTTATGTGCATAGGACATCAAAACAGGAACAGAAGTATCTTTGAATGCTTCCTGTTTTGAAAAGATTTGTCAAAATAACCAACCCAGTACCACAAGCATAGTAACTCATATCACATTTGCATGCCTGTGTGAGCCACGCCGATCAGGCTTCATAGATGTACCAATCTGCAAACCAGCTGTAAGATGCTCAGATATCCATTATGCTGTTGTTGAAATGGCTTTTAAATGACAAGTTGCGTAACACTCATGCTCAAGTCACTACAGTTGCTTTCTTTGTGTTCATGAACGACATATTTCAACTGACGTGCGAGGTGCAATTTACCTTACTTCTGGGGACATCTTTCTGGTATTTTTAAAATGCGCAGCCAAATTTTTATGTGAAAGATGAAGGATTAGGACTGCAATAAGCTGAAAAACTCTGCTTGGGTAACAGCTTATTAGGAACAGTGTTTTCTAGATGAGGCTGTGGCGAGATCAGTAAAAACTAGAAAAGTACTTAACAGTTGCAAAAATCTTGCTGCCTAAAGGTTTTGACATAAGATAGAATCTATGTCAAACCCAAAAATACCATAAAATAACTGGACAGGAAGGAAATGTTACTAATTAGAGAAATAGAAAGCATGAAGACTAGGTTGTTGGGTTTTTTTAATTGAACTTTTACTATCTGTGTGTGAAACATAGGAGCCTCAGTCAATGCATAAGGCAATCATGGGACTTCATCTTATCTAAAGGTGATTAAGGATTTAATCTGAAGGGGGAGTGGAGAGGGGGAGATGAAAAAGCTTGCCTTGGAGGAAGAGACTACAGGAGTGTTTCAGAGAAATGAACCTTGTGAAATGAAGCTGTCAGGGAATATTTTCCAGGGTAAACGGCAGGAAAATAAAACCTGGAGAAGAATGATGCAAGATTATTCAACCTGAGAGACAGGAATAACTGGATATAAGCAGGAGACAAATATGCTGGAAACTAGAATCACTAGATCAGCCTGGATCAGGAACCGTCTGTATAAATGAGGAAAACCATCATATTTTAAGATGAAGTTTGCAAAATATATCAAAGGGATTCTATGGCATGGTAGCTGCAATAGCAAAAGTTCATAGGAAAATAGCAGTGACTGAGGGTGGCGTAAGGTGTTCTGTTCAGCTCAGTGTTCTGACTGGCAGCATGAAAAGCGGCAGCTTAACAGTTTTGAGTGATTCAAACATCTTAGGGGGCTCTTTTTTTCTGATGACTGTGAGGCTTGTTTAGCAGCGACAGGACAAATCAAAAAGATTTGTCCTTGAGCATTTGTTTTGAGCAGAGCATGTGATTAACAAAAATTTTGCTGAAAAATGAAAATACAGGGAAAAACTAGGCTGTGTGGAAGCAACACAGAAACTTGGCAAGGATGAGTCAGTTTGAGAGCAGCTTTAAAGTAGACTCACTGAAAGTCAATCATTGCTGTTTAACCTAATTAGTATTGTCTCACACTTAGAAACACAGACACGCAGAAGCTGGAACACTGAAATACAGGCAAGCCAAAAAAAGATAAATAAGGCAGGAGAGTTTAAGTATGGTGGATGTTTAAAGCTGCCTGTTGCCAAACACTTAAGTTACCTAAAATCTGCTTCTATTATGCTGAAATAAATTGTGTTGAATGCTAGCAGGAGGAATCAGATTTGAAACTTTTGAACTGAACTGCCTTTACATCTCTAGCTCCAAACCTTATCATGTCTTGTTTTCAACCTCCAGTGCAGAACTGAACAAAATCTAGTTCAAATAGAATTGTGGTTTTCCTTTTTCCCAAATATAATTATATTATCATGATCTAGCTGGAAACTTGACTCTTGAAACAAGCTCAGTTAGAATCAGTACATGTTTTCTTTGGCCCAAATCTAGTTTTAAGAACAGATACAGAAAAAGAAAGATACTTGAAGTCAGAGAGAACTGGAGAGATGCTGAAGGTAATTTAAAACCACAGGGAGTATGCTGTTGTATTTTACTGATAACTGCTAAAAACTGACAATGGTACATGCATACTTACATTTTAAAAGGAACATAATTAAAACATAGTTGATCCTTTGAAGAATTATGTGTTGAAATATGACACATGACAGTAGGAAAGGCTGAGACATTGGTAAAGGTATCATATGAGTTCTTTAATAATGAGTTAACCAGAGGTAAAATCTTGGCTCTGTTTTGCTATTGATTTCAGAGGGATTTCAGATGTCACAGTATTATTTAAAGCTGTGTCAACTCTGTATTTTGGATATTTGTTACCATCCTGCCAAGATGAAGTAATGATCAGTAAGACTGCCCGAGAGACAACAGATTGTTTTCCTTCCCTCTACTGAATCAAGGCGTACTTCCTGGGACAAAATTCAGTACATCTGAGCATCAGAATAAATTTCTGAAGTGTTAGAACAATAGGTGACTATTTCTTTTTCCAGTGTTTGTTTTTATTTTTTTAAACTTTAAATCTGATCACATGTGTGTGCGATAAGTCTAATCCTGAAACAATGAATAATATTTGCATTGTTTCAGTACGAAGCTGTGTCTCTGCATAATCTAAAGAAAAATCAACCAAACTGGTAAAAAAAGCACCCCAAAAAGTCATTTGCATTAATGTAGTTGAAAAATATATGAAGAGAAAAATCTAATTTTGCAAAGACTCACAGCAGCTTTTCCACTGAAGTCAATATTCATTACAGTAAGGGCTGTATTCAGGCCTTAGAATTTGGTCAAAGAAAAATCTTCCTTTTGGTAAATTAGGGCTGACTCTCTTATTTACCTCTTTATTGTAGGAGACATGAAAAATTTACAAAAAAAATCCATTTAATAGTAAATACATTTCATGTGTAGTTAAATACTGAGTTGGAAAAACAGCATAGAAAAGATAACCCCATGACTAACCTGGGCTTATGTTTTTAATTAACTCTAAACAAGTACAATGATACATTCCCCTGAAACTATTGAATATATTCTCATTTTGTCACACTTCAACCTAGCTTAATTGCCAGCCCTTTGCTTACATCATGGGACTCAAGGTCAGCATCCTGTTAATAGCTCTAGGTCTCTTCACTTTAATTCTCTATTAGCTAAAATTAGCTCTTCTGGTATGCGCATTTTCACTACGCTTTTAAATGCCAACTAAGCATGGAATTTTGTAAATGCTGATTTATAATGAACTGTAGGAATCCACCGCTTAGTATAAATAGGATATAGATTTCAAGAATGTATAGACACTTATTGTTCTACCTGAAAGTCATTTAAAAACAGTTGTACAGTGAAACAGTGTGGTATTTTGTGATAAAGAAATGTAAGGAACTATGTACCTTCTCTAATAAGGAAAATTTTGAAAATATTTCCTTATAACATCTTCCATGAAGGCGTAATAACTATTCTCTTACAGCTAATGATAAGATAGATTACTGAATTAGCTCTTACTGCAGTTTTTTTTAACCTCATGAATTACAGTAAATGAGATAAGATTGAAAACATAATTTACAAAAAATAACTGATTGTTCTTAGGAAGAAATTTCGCAGATGAGAACAGAGAAAACTTCTGCTGCTTTTACAGAATTTGTGTTTATTTGGCATCATGATTAACTGATAGTGAAATACTTGAAAACCCCACATATTTAGTGGGTAAAAATAATAAATGCGATAAATGGTAAAGATAAAGAATGGTAGCATTAAATCATTCATAACAGATTTTCATTACATTGTGATTTGAACAATTGCTTGGTTTTTAACATTACTATATTTATGATAGTATATTTAGCCTTAGGGTGTAAAGGAATTGCCTACTTGGCATACATTTTGAAATGACATCCGTGCTTTCAGGAGGTTAAAGTAGTGGGGCACTGCAGTATGTTAGAAATTATTTTTAGGGAATATTAGCTGTCCTCTTGAAATGCAGCACTGGGTTTGAGTGTGGTCCTGCGGTACATGTGGTAAATAGGTATGGCCATGCCGGAGAGGAGCTACTACAGTGTAAGTGTGGGAAGCCAAGGGGGCAAGAGTGGGAACCATTGCTCTAAATAGATAGGGCAAGACTGTATGGAAGAACTGAGGGACACAGAAGTGAAATGACTTGCTTAAGGACTTACAGCAGGTCAGTGGCAGAATGTGGCATAGAATTAGGTCTCTAAATGGCTGCATAGGACTAAAATGCCTAAGATGCCACCTTCTGAGAGTTGACTGGCATGATTTAAACAAAGTTATCTTTTTGGGAACACATCTTTAGGAATTGAATAAAGTAATAAAAGAAATGGCAGTTTCTGCCCTGATTTTTTTTCTCCCCACTTTCTTAATTTTCTGTGGCTCTCAAACCCAAGCTTTAACAAGCTGCAGTAGTAAGGAGTTATGCTGAAGTTGCTTAAAGTCCAGAAGGAAAGCAGTGGAATTCAGAAAGCTGAATTGGAATACAGAGGTTTCTTTAAGGGAGATGGCACACAAGAGAGGCAGAGAGCGCAGCAGGACAGCACCAGCGAGCTCTCCCTGCAGAGCGGGGTCTGGCCTAATGCATCACCTCCTCCTTTGCCTCCAGGAGAGTTGACCCCCTCATGGGCTAGCATGGCAGGAGGGGGTTGAAAAGGATGTGGCAGCTGGAGGGAACCTGAGGGAACTTTGCCAGTAATCTTGATAACATGGCCATAATCTTGTGAAGGTATGTAGAGGGGTTGCAGATGCTTCTGTTTTGTTCTAACCTGAACAGCAGCTATGAAGGGGTTGTAAAACTTTCATGTAGGGTATTTAAAGATTTAAAACCCAAACCAAAACAAAGAAACAAAAACAGCAGAGAAAATAATTTCAGTACCACACTGCCCTGCACTGAGATCCCTACATGAAATGTGGGCTGGAGTTGCCTCTGAGTTTTCAGTTTCTTTGTGAAACAACATTTACAAATCTGTGTGAGGTGTGTAGTGTATATCCTTACTGCTCAGGAGTAAATCTGTGGGTCAGAAACAAAATGTGTCAATGACATTATTAGCAGTGTTGAAGCCGTGCTGGTCTCGTGGTATAAAGCAAAACAGATCTGTGCTCAAAAGCTTATCTGTTTTTCCTCACTGTATCATTTGGTCTAATAAAAGGTATTACGTTTCCCTACAAATGTAGCCTGCTGCCAGAGCAGTCTAATGGTTTCAGGAATATTTTACTTGGGTGAGTTAAAAATAAAAGTAAAAATTGATTACTCACAGCTGTAAAAAACCAATTGACTACTTGACATATAATTAATTTTCAATGGATCAACATTAATTGTGATAATTACTCATAAGAATTATTTAAAATATTACTTAATTTTTATTTTGGTAACATTTCTAACAATATAATCATTTTCTGATACACCATGGAAAAATTTGTGTGATGATAATAAATAAGGAACTGAAATCCAAATAAGAAAATTGGGGAATATGGAACCAATTTCAATCACAAATTTGCTCTTTTTTTAATTATGTGAATGTGCTTGAGGGGAGAGAGGGAGGGAGGGAGGGAAAGAGGAAGAGAGGGAGGGATAGAGAGATAGATAGATAGGTATCACCTGGGTCTGGATAATTCAGTACCCCCAGTATTGCTAAATGCTATCATGAAAGATTTTTTTTTTCTTCAGTGCATCGGAATTAGAAGAATATTTAATATTTTATTTCCTATGTAGATAAATTAAGTTGGGTTATATAGTGTCAGGTGGAGCACAGAAGTTCAGTTGGTTTATTTCATTTGAAATAAACATATTGTTTATATGAAATATAATTGCTTGCATAGCTAGCAATTTTGTTCTCCTTGCAGCAAGGGTAACAATTTTGTGCCACATTCATTTTACATACGCAGTGCTTTTCAGCATTGTGCTCACACACCTCATAAGCTGCTTAGTTAACTACGTCAGCTGAGTACAGCACTGCCTTTCTTCAGGAGCATCAACCTTTTTAACTCCAGACTCCTTCCTGCAGGTGGGTCACCACTGCTAATTGCGTAGCGGTCATCTCCAGGTAGCACATCTGTACTCCTATTATCGGTATTGTGTATGCTTGCAGCTATACTTTGTACGTGCACTGTATATACTAAGGCAAAATGAAAGTAAGTTCACTTCTAATAATTCTGGGTCAACTTAAAAGGATTTGATGTATTTTGCTTCAACTAAACATATGTATAGCTTCTTCTCTGCCCACAAGTCAGTATGACCACTGTACATATAACAGCTAGTTCTCTGTATTACCTGTTTTCCTTCTTTTAAATCCACCTGTGATCTACTTATGAGCTTGCTGAAGTTCAAAGAAATCTTTGCATTGAGTTCAGAACAAATAGAATTATATCCTTGAATATAAAGTCTTCTTGTCAGAGTGTGAATCATCTTGTGTATCTCTGTGAAGTTTTGTGTTTCTGTAGAAGTGATAAATCACACAGAATGCCTAATCACTGGCTTCTCTAAATTCACTCCAGTTAGTGTGACTGATTTGTTTATGTGCCATCTTTGCCAGACCAGTGAATTCCCTCCCACCTCACCCTGTCCCAGTGTGACCCTCAGTGCAATTAGTGTTGACAACTACCATCACGTTGTCTGTTTCTCTGTGTGGTGTTTAGGTGCTTTCCGTCCTACAGCAGTATGGCTGGGCATGAAATCATGATGAAATTACAACTAATACAAAAGGTGACAGCCTGTTTCCTTAGCAACCTGAGCCACTGTGTGCACGTAACCAGCCCATGCCTAAGTGAAAGATTTGGTGCTTATTCCCATGGTGTTCACTGGCAAGTCTCAAGATTAACTACGTCACCCCCTGAAGCTTTGGCATGAACATAGTGTTTGCAGCAAAGCAAACTACCTCTTCTTTTTGCTTGTACAAGCAGGGGAGGATTTTGCTGGATATACAATAGGTACAGATGTGATGAGGTCTTTGCACAAGGTAGAGAAAGGAAGTAGCATTTTCTTCAGTTTCAGATCATTTCTTCTGGGCGCTCTGTCTTCATGCCCCACTGGGCAGAGCAGGCATCAGCAGTGCTGAGAGGCACTCTCAGCTCCAGAACTCCGACTGAAAAGGACAGATCTTTCAAAAAAATAAGTATCTCTGAGTTCCTGATAGAGACAGGAACATAATAAAAGATAAGTCAGTGGCATTTTTCCTTTTTGTATTTGGCCTTTAGAGATTTTTGCTCTGCAGGGAGTTGCAATAGTTTTCAAGGCAAAACAGGAGTGGGGCATTCCCAAGGACTTAGCTTGTAAACTATGACTGAGAGAACGCTTTCTTCTTCAGATTTCAAGGTAGAGTGTTGTCTGCTAGCCAACATATAAAGCAAACTGCCGACATGCACCTTTCATCAAGGAAAAAGCTGTAAAATTTTATTCTTGCTTTAAAAACTAAAATTAGTGGCATTTGTGTTTCTCTAAGTGGTGCATAATTTGGTAAGATTCTAATAATAAACCCCATAGAATTTGTTTCAAACAGAAGTGATCATTATACTCATATACATACTGCATACTCAGTGTCAGAAAAGCAGTTCATTTTGTATGTTTATGTATGTATAGAGCTGATCTCACTATAGTCAAGCTAACTGTCTAAAACATACTGGGTTGCACGGTCCACTGGCTGAATTTTTGTAAACAAAGAGAATGCAGATTAAGGGGAGTATTTTTCTAAAAGAATCACTGCAGGCTCTGATATTAGAATGGAGGAGAATCTGATAGTGTTTAATTCCCCTTGGTTAGAGTGCCAGTATTTTGCCGTAGTGTCATTTTACTGCCATGTACCATATTTACTGGAGATGTAACTGTTAGCTGTGGAGCAGAAGACATATAAAGATGCGTTATACATTCCTTTCTCTTTGTTTGGTAGGTAATACATTGTGAAGCTGAGAAAAGCTCAAAGACTTTTTTTCTTTTTTAAAACAGCAGTTGCAGTATACTTTCTTTTCCCCATCCGTTATGAGTGCAAAGCCCTCTGATGCTCATATTATTTAGTGTAGCTTGTTAAACTTTCTACGACTGAGATACATAGCAAGTTTTGCCATCGGCCTGTAGTTAGAAGCAATTGTGATGTGCTTATAGAAGGAAAAGTTATGGCGTCTTTGAATGTGGGAGACCAGCTATGTTTGTGGCACTGCTGACGAAGTCCAGTGTGACCTTGAGCAGGTCCTTCTTTTCCTTCTCTTGAAAATAAAAATATATTCCTCTGCATCATAAAGTTTGAGAACAAATAGACAAGTATTTGCAAAGAACTCAGCACACTGATGAGAACCAGGCAGCTTCTGAGGTAGTCACTTCCAGGAGATGGGCTCTAGCAGCTTTTTAACCAGGCAGCTTCTGAGGTAGTCACTTCCAGGAGATGGGCTCTAGCAGCTTTTTAACCAAGCAGATAAATATTTTTCATGTGTTAAAAAAGGAAGGAGAACACAGTGCATTTAATTAGTCACATACGGATAAGCTACTTGCAACTTCTGAGTCATAGCCTTGGAAGCTGACTTGCATGATTTTTTTTTTTTTTTTTTTTTTGAGGAAGTGTCCTTGAGTATACAGATGATTTGGGGAACTGTATAAAGAAACAAAAATAGTCAAGAAATACAAGCTTCCCTTTCAATCTCTGAGCAAAACCGCAATGAAGGAAACTCCAGGCAACACCAAGTTGGCCTCTTTAGAATATATTATTTAAGTACCTCTGATGGATCTCCACACTGACTTTCTTACAAGTTTTTACATCAAATTTGATTTCTTTCCTTCTCTCTAAGGCATGGTATAAGGAAATAAATTCTCATATAGGCCTCTGAAATAAGGGTGGTGGTTTAAAGCGCTCTGCTTGAGTTGCGTAGAATCTATCTACTGCACAGTAAAACTCATCTTTTTCAAAAGGTAGAGGGATCTCTGGGATGAGATTAAGGCTATAATGAACTCTTTGAAGAACTAAGAAATATTTCAGGGCTTTCACTTAAGACATTCTGTCGAAGAGAAGGGAGATGGGAAAATGATCTTCGTGTGACAACTTTGAAAAACACTGCATTAGCTAACAAAACTCTGCCTCTTCAAGTTGAAGAAAAAAATCCCTGAACCCTCTTTTGCAGTGCTTACTTTCATTTTTCCCCATTCTGTTTATTTGATAGTTGATGTGTAGGTGAATATGTATGTATGTTTTTCTCAGATGGTTTGCAGACATTTTGCTGACCACTTTATCATGTCTTATAGATCACCAGTGTTCCTCAGACAATAGTTGAGAAACACTGGTCTAATACTCTATCAGAAGATTCTTTGACCTTACAGCATCTTGTGGTTTAACCCAGCAGGCAGCTAAACACCACACAGCCGTTTGCTCACTGCCCTCCCACCACCAGTGGGATGGGGGAGAGAATTGCAAAAAAAAACCAGTAAAATTCGTGGGTTGAGATAAAGACAGTTTAATAGGAAAGAAAGGGAAGGGAAAATAATAATAATAATAATAATAATAACAATAATAATAATAATAATAATACTGATAAAAGAAGATACAAAACAAGTGATGCACAATGCAATTGCTCACCACCTGCTGACCAATGCCCAGCCAGTCCCTGAGCAGTGGTCACCGCCCCCCCCGGCCAACTCCCCCCAGTTTATATACTGAGCATGACATCGTATGGTATGGAATATCCCTTTGGCCAGCTTGGGTCAGCTGTCTTGGCTGTGCCCCCTCCCAGCTTCTTGCTGGTAGGGCATGAGAAGCTGAAAAGTCCTTGGCTAGCGTAAGCACTACTTAGCAACAACTAAAACATCGGTTCTAATTGATGAGATTTGGGAAGACAAACTTGAGACAGGATTCCAAATCATGATAGAATGAAAGGCAGTGAAGCTGTGATCTTTGTCTCATCCCTTTGCAAAGAAAAGGGCTAAATTTAAACTTCAGTTTGAATCTCACATTTAGATGCAGAATTGTTTCCAGCTTATATGAATAGTTAGCTTATGATTAGAATGCAAACAGTGGGTTAGCTAGAAGTGTGCATCAAGTTTGTGATGTAAAACAGTTCTGATGTCCAAGGAGAGATTCCTGTTTTTCTTAGACACAGTACGTGGTATGTTAATTAAGATTTTTTTTTAAACTACTCAAATCTAGTAGAGACAAACTAAAAAAAAAAATTGGCAGAAATGACTGATGGGATATTCTTATCTAAAAAACAGCTGTGCAAATCAGTCTATCCTCATGAATAGTCATAAAAATTTATAAGAATAACATCAATAGGGTTCACTGCTATTGTAATAGGTTTCTGTAAGAAGTGCTTTCAAAAACAGATTTTAGTAGAGTGATGTTCTTTGTATAGCTATTTGAAGCATCCCATGGAGCTTATGTATTTAAAAAAAGAGGGAGATGATTGTTTTTAAAGAAAACAAACCTAAGAGAAGTACTAATTTAATGTTGCTTTTTTGTGGGGTTTTTCCTAACTGGGATATACAGGCAAAGATATGGATTTGAAAGCTACATAGGATTTTAGACATGACTCAAAAAAGTACTTTCATGTCACACTAGGATGGAGTGAATTGTACATTAGGTTAAAGCGTTGTTTTCTCTGCTTTTTTCTGATAGGTCATTGCTTGTGAACAACAGTATGACTACTCATATGATGCTCGATGTGACGTATGGTCCTTGGGAATAACAGCTATTGAACTGGGGGATGGAGACCCTCCTTTATTTGACATGCATCCGGTGAAAACCCTTTTTAAAATTCCAAGGTATGGCACTAGATGGCTCTCTTCACTCACTAGTTTGTTCAAAGGCAGTCTAGTCAAAGGAGAAATAAATATTTGGTAAATGTTTGTGCTTCAAATCCTAATAATCTCTCATAGGAAAAGACATTAAAAAGCTGTAATGTTTAAGACTTTTTTTTTTTCAGCCTGACTTCTACAATAATTTATATTTAGAACGCCTTGAAATGATAAAGACTTACATATTTCTTTTATTCTTATCTTAGAATATAAAATCATATAATATCAAGGTACCTCCCTTCAGAAATACTTTTCTTAGCTACTATTGATGAAAACATTTGTTTCAAAAGAGGAAGAATCCAACATTTGTAACTGTTGAATAACATTTTTAAATGTTATTCCCCTAGAGTCTTAGGCTTGTTTTGACAATGCTATGAAGCAGTCTGGCAGTTTCAGCAAACTGTAGTCATAATTTAATTTTTTATTTACGCAAGGATGTTAAAATGTGAAGATTTGGATTGTCATATATGGATATGAAAAAGGGATAGAAATTCCCTCTATGTATAGTCATGTAAATTAGCTGTATTATTTCATGCTGTCTATTTTTGGTTTCATTTTGTTTTCATTTCGTTGAATCTTCCTGAATAAGTTAAGATGAGATTGACAGTGTAAAATAGAGTTTAACAACAGAACAGTTGTAATAATAGAAGAAATATAGAAAGAATTTGTCTGTCATTGATTAGACTGGCATATACTTGTCTTTTCCACGTTTTGCTCATAAAGAAGCAATCGCCACTGCCTAATAACAGTTTAAAACCTTCAGCAATACAAGTGTTTGACCTTTTGTTATCTGCACAGTTATCATAGGCTTTAAAATTTCTTCTGATTGCAATTTGCATTTCTGATTAAGTCTATTTATATGCAGATGCAGTTGTGCTGGGTTTTGCATCATATAGTTATCTCTTCTACCCAGCTCAGACAGGAACTGCCACCACTCTTTCCAAAATTATTCATACTGAAGCAGCAGTTCATCTTGTTGCCTTTGCACAAGTGTAAAAGAGGTCCTGGCAGTTAAGACAGCAAGGGAGGCTTCAGATTACTAAAGCAATATCTATAAATTTTATCAACACTCAGAACAGTTTAAAAGGACAGAAGTCATACCAAAAGTAACAGCAAGCAATAGGAAGATACATAGAACAGGGCATGTAGAGGCTTTGATTTCTATCTATAGTTTACCTCTTTCTCTATTTGCTGTTGCATCACTGTATGACTTAGATACTTCACCTTTGTTTTGCTATCTGATGAATTAAATAATGCGTACATTTACTAAATAGAATGGTAGCATTTTTTAAGTCGAGAGATTTCCCTCTGCTTTGCATTTTATGAGCTATAACCCTGCTGCTGGTAACTGTGCATTCATATTAGATAAAGTGGACTATGATGAGTGCTGGATGGCATAAGGGCCTAGGGTATAGGAGATAGAGCTTCTCTCCTGGTACTTTTTTGAAGTCAATTCAGAGGGATAGTGAGTATGACCAAAAGGTGCATTCCCCTCTTATAGTAGTTTGACAGTTTAGAGGTAATCTTAGTGCAGTTCCTGATATCTGTGCTGCAATTCACACATTTTTAACAGCATTTTCAACATGAGCATTGAGGCTCTTCACAGGTTAAAAGTGGTTCTTCCAAGCACTGGCTGTTGAGTGCTCAAGCAGTGACGTATAGAAGCATTGCAGCTCACCTTCTGAGACTGTTCAATACAAAATCCTCTGAGCTCAGGGATCTGGCATCTTTACGCTTTCTGCTTTCCTGATAATATCTGTGTCTGAAGCTATAAATGCAAATGTTAAGCCATTTGGTCATTTTTAGGTAGTTAGTATCCTTGAGTATCATCTCTGAATTTATCCAATACAAATTCTCACCTACTATAACATCTAGTAGCAAAGAAGCCTACAGGGTAGCTATATTTTATTGGAAGA
The DNA here is from genome assembly GCF_965638725.1 of Aptenodytes patagonicus. Taxonomy (NCBI): domain Eukaryota; kingdom Metazoa; phylum Chordata; class Aves; order Sphenisciformes; family Spheniscidae; genus Aptenodytes; species Aptenodytes patagonicus. Next base: position 53,312,496 of record NC_134954.1, on the reverse strand, counting down.
ACTCTCTCCTTTTGTGTGCCACTTGCTAGCTTTATGTGGTAACCCATAGCTGCCTAATGAGAAGAGGAAAGGTACAGTCAATCCCTATGTCCCCTCTCCACATGACAATGTCATTGTAAGAGCCAATCAAAAGAAAACAAACCCTACTGTTTCTTTTTTTTTTTTCCTTCTTTTCTTTTTCTTTATTGCTTCTCAGTTTCTTGCCCAAGACTTTCTCTGCAACCATTGTGCATTTGAGCCAAAGCTCTCAGCCCTAGTTTTTGGCTCAGTGAGACTATAGTTAGACTCTGGACTCAACAAGTTTCTTAACTGAGACTAGTACTTGTTACATCTCCAGAGGCATTTGTGCTGTGCACAGGGATCTTCATGTCTTAAAATTGCTCGCTGATACCTGCAATCAAAAAGCTTAGGTTAGGGTGGAGTGAATGAGAGGCAGCGTATTCTTGCAGCTTGAATTCTTGTCTCAGTTGAGGGGTGGTAACCACTAGCACCTGCTGCCTCCTGCTTTCTGTAGGAGGCTGCCTGCCTGAGCTTTCCCTACAGTGGGCTCTGCTCCACCCATCATTTAAATCAAGATGTAATTCTGGACATCTGGTGAGATGGAAGAAGGGCTCACTCAGCTGACTGCCCTCAGTTCACAAGTGGTGATGGCACTGCTCTCAAGTGAAGTCTGGAGCTTACTGCTCCTGAGGGATATAGCGAGAAAGAACTCATTCAGCTAGGTTTTGCTTTCACCTGGAAAATGGCCGTTAGCAGGAGGTTAGCAGTTTCCAAAATTATCTCACAAATGTAATTTCCCATTTGAATCACATTAATATTGGAGTACAATGGAGCTGAATACTAAGGTACACACTTCTAATTCTGGGATTCTGGGGGTAGTTTCAAGACCTGGATCGGGAAGCAATATAACCTTATATAACTCCAACCTTGTGTATGTACTCGTACTATGATTTCTGACAGAGACATACATAATTTAATTTGTTGATAACAGCTCCTCTTTCAGCTGTGGTTTCTTGTGGTTTGATGTGAAACTGGCAAATCAGGTTTCAGCTATTGTTAAATGTACTAAATGCATTAATACCAAATGACACCAAAGTGCGTTGCACAGTTATAGTGTGACTGTGGTACCCCACAGTCAAGCTCCATTTCATCTGGAAGTGTAAAAAGCGACTGTGAATAATGAGCAATAAATGTAATGGGCTATTGATTTACTGCATGTGTCTGATTTCTGTATGTGTTCTCCCAGGATAATTTTTGTTGATTGGGCTGATTTGACTTTAGTTTGGAGAAGAAGAGGTGAAATTGCTACTCACAGTAAATGACACCTGGACATCACTCAGGCAGAGAGTTATCAGGAATTATTTCCTTGTTCCCTTACATTCTTGACTACAGTTGATCCATATCTTTCTATTTATACTGCCTTCTGTGTGCTAGACTGGTCTGTTTTGTGTGCTGCTGATTTCTTTACATTAGCAGAAAACTTTGCAATAGTTTTGAAGTTTTGTTATCAAGCACTGAATAATCTGTTCTCATGTATATACTCAAAAGTGTTAGTAATGGAGAAATTGCCCAAGCTAGGTACAGAAATCTGCATGTGTGTTTCCACAGAATTCTTCCATTCGCAAGTAGGGAATAAAGTAGTTAAGTTTCTATGTCAGTTTAGTCATTGGCTTTTTTCTAGAGACAGCCAGTAATTGTGCTGTTAGCCTTGGCATTGAGTTTCAACTTAGCGAGCTGTGGAGCCTTAGTCTTAAATGAATATAATTGAAATCAGTGAGTCTTTACTTTGACTTTATAGGGTTTGAATCAACCACTGAATGAATGATTTTGTACTAACAGTCATAGCAGTTACATACCCCCAAGATCTTCGGAGATGTCTTCTTGTGTAGAACTCAAGTCAAGGATTAGGCTTTTACTGTTTTCATGTGCTAATTTAAGCAGGAAAATGGGAAAAGCAAACAGTAGCCAAACATCCTACACTGTTTGTGTTCTCTAAACAAGAAGCAAATAAAGTATTAAATTCAGATAGTACTAGTTACAAAGCCTAAATGTTCTTCCAGTAGGTAAGAAATAACACTTCTCTATACTTTCTCTACAGTAGTTATAACCATGGAAGGGAAGGTCAGAGTGACACTGCTTTAGAAAATTAAATATTCAGCAAAGCATAGTCAAAATTTCAGTCCCTAGGAAACTCTCTGGGGGAATGAAAACTTTAACGGAAGTCTTAAGTTTGGGAATAAACTTACTACCTCCAACTAACACAGGTCCATGTCTGAATTATGTAACTTGAACTAGGGATGGACTAAGCTCCAGGTTGAATGGCTCAGAGGTCTGCAAAGGAGCATGTCTGTGGATACATTATAGGACCCCAAGATGTTTGGGTCCTATGACATTGCTGGAAGAGGAGGCCCCTTGTGCCCATTTAAATCCAGATCTATCTTCATAATTTCTATTTGAAACATTTTACATTCCCCTCTTTGGAGGATGTTAACAGAAAACAACATATCTCACAATAAAACATTCCAGTTGCCATGAACATTCTCTCTATCTCGTCCTAGGTATATATCTCATTGGAAGACTGCTGAAATTAGGATTTTCCCAGTCATACTTCTCTGTGCAGGCTAGTATTTATATAGAAATGACAGAACTTGTAGAGTTAGCCCTGGAGGCTGGTCTGTAAGGCAGAAGTTCATAATATGGAAAGTTGTGATGGCACTAAGATGTTTGATTTTTGCATTCTCCATTAGTGCTCTGAGATTCCTAGCTCTGTATTTTTGTAACTGTTTTTATTTTATAGTTTTCACATCTCTGTCCTTTCAGCATTGCTGGAAAAAGATTCAAATACTTTTGTCTCTGATCAGGATCCTGTCTGCTGAAAGTGTTTTGTTTGAAGATATTTCTTAAGAAGACACTGTAGATAACAAGGCCTCAATCATGTCTCTTTCTCTCTCTCTGTCTCCTCCATCTCCGCAACATGAGCAGCAACTGTCTTGTCTGATTGCTATGCCTTTCTAAATAAAGAATATGACTTATCCTTTCTTATTTGCAGTTCTCTTCCCTCATCTTGTTCAGGGTAAGGATTGTATTACGAAGATTCTAGTGAAAGACCCATAAATGCTTCTGTTAGATAAATAGCATTAGTTGAAAGACTGCAAACAGATGCGTTGCTCCCTGTCCTCCGTTTTTAGTGTGTTTTAAACTGTAACTACAAACTGCCCGCAGCGTGAAGTGGGTGACATACATGCACTGGTGATCTGACATTGTTGATCCTTGTCCTGAATCAGACACGCTTACACTGTTTCTCACATGTAGAATTCTGTCTTGCAGCTACCAGAAGTCTCTGTTTGAACAGAACAATAAAAAAGTCTCCTTTCATTGAGTCGAGCAACATAAAATGTGATTAGAGATTGAATTTATCTCACAAAAATAGCTGATTTCCAGAGGGCTGGTGAACCCTCAGAATTCACCGAGTATCTCAGGTCAGGCATGAAAAATAGGTGATCGCACTGTGCTGCACTCCCCTAAAAACCTGACCAGTGTTTCACAGCAGGAGATGCTGGATGCTGAGCACTTTTTAAAGCACTGTGTTTTTTAAGTGTGTAAGTATTAACTTCATACTTTTGATAATATGGCCTGAGCTGTGGGCCAGATGCTTAAGCATCTTCCAGTGGTTAACCACTTTTCTTGTCCTACAGAAAATGTAGTGTCTGCAGCAAATATCTGATAGCAAAAGTGGAGTGAAGAAGAAAACGTCAGTTAAATTTTAAGTCAGCTATTTCATTAGACACTAGCCTTCTGGACCTTATTTCTATATGTAATTATGTAGATTTGGAAGAGAAGGAGATACAAGTTCATGGACTAATGCAAATTTTAAAAACCTCTTTCATTCGTGAACATTTTATATATGAATGTGCAGTGTGTTGGAAACAGTTGTGATACCACATGCATGAGACTTATTCTTAAAACTGCTAATGAGAAGGAAGCATTATCTTAGAGCAAATGTTAATGTTCTGTTTTGCGATGATGCACACATTCTCCCTCATCAAAATGAATTCTTGGGTATAACTCATAAATCTCCTGAAAAGGGACCTCCAGTGCCTAGAGATAGAGATAAATCATACTGCGAAGACACTGAACCATGAAATGATTCTGTTAACATGTCATCTGTCTAGAATATATTTTCAAATCTCCAACAGAAGGGTCTAAATTGTGAAGGGATGGCGGCCTAGCAAAGTTGGTAATTTGGGAGTTGATACTTTTAACCTCTTCCATCTGCTGCCACTACTTAGGTGTGTCTGTTTTGGCAAAATATTACAAAGTAAAAGATTCTCAAATACCATTACACCTAACCTTTTTAAAGTAAAATAGGTCCATAAATTCCTCAGATGGTGTTATCTTGTGAGAAATATTACATCATATCAGTACTGTCTCTTAAGGTAGCAGTGATTTGAAATTTTGAAAAGAAAAGTAATGGCTATGAAAAGTAGTATGGCAAAGAGGAGATAAAGATTGTACATTGTAGTCAGGAAAGCGTGGGTGTATATACTGGTGTAAAGTGAGGATTTCAGATCATGTTGCAAAGATCCTGTGTTTCAGAATCTGTCTTTACAATCCTGTTTACAGGGAGGTGGTAAATTAAGAGCAATTTTCTAGGTTACACTGACAGCTGACACTTAACAGAAACTGAACCAAATTCTCCTCTCATATTTGTATCAGTCAAGTGTTGCTCTTCTGAAAGCAGTAGAAGGCACCTGTTTTAAAACTGATTGGTGATAAGAAATGGTTATTTAATTTTCTAACCCACAAAAACTAAGAATTAAATGAAATTTCATTAAAAATTATTATGCTTCATTAATTCATGTTAAATAGCCAGGAGTGGGATGGAGTTGAGCTTGTGAGCACTCATTGAATGGTGTAAGTTCTTCACCTGTGTTGTACTGCGTTGAGACCTAAAGCTCTTGGGAGTGCTTATTAGTTTGAATTTAGTGCTGCTTGACTGCTTCAGGAGCTGACCTGGCTCTAGCAGAACCAAACCTGGTGTCTCCACCTCCTACCTCATCACAGCTTCAGCTTCCTGGTAGTTTGCAGGTAGGCAGTATAATTATCTTTGTACTTTCTGTGCAAACATACACTTCATCTTTAACGTTGGTAATGATCTCTGGAAAAGTTCTTTAAGAGTACTCAGTTATTGTCTTTTTTAAGGTATGATCATGTCAAGAGAGAGAATAGACCTGTTTCACTTCAATAGATAGTGTGACTTGAGGGCCAGCCAAAATATTTGCACCTTCACTTTGCTTTGTTGTATACAGTGTGGAGCACCTGGTGTACTACAGGTAGTTTCATCCATCTGAACAGGTAAGAACCGTTGTGGGGACATTATTTTTTGGAGGTAACATTTAAATATTAACATTCTCTAATGTAGCCTTTCATATTGCAGCTGGCTTTACCAACTTTTTTGTAATTTTGCCATCTGTGTTGGTACTGACATGATACTGATATATCATGTAGCATACACTTTTACTGCTGTTGCTTGGAACAGTAAAGAAATACAAGTATGTGTTGTAGGACAGTAAAGCTTAGAGTTGATTGCTTTTGTGAAACAAAAGCCAAAAGAATTAATAGAATTGTAGTTATTTAAAATTAAGTGTTTAAAAAGGAACATGCTTAGTATAGTCTTATGATGAATAATTTGACAGCACGTATACAAGTTTCAGAGCACAGTATTGTTTATTTCTTAATAGGAATGTGAAATGCAGTTACAGCAATGTGACTAAACTACTTCAAAAGACCAGATTCTTCTATGGTTATAGGTGGGACATCATGATATCCATAAAAGCTATGTATACTTGTCTGAGGAATAATTTGACTTTTACATGTTATTTGTCTGATACATTGGACTTTCATTACTTTGTGATTGTATTTTTATAGCAAATCCCAAATACTAAAAATGTAAGGTGACACATTACATCTAAGGGTACTGTGGAAGTATCTAATGAGCAGAAATACAAAGTCCTCAGGATCCTGCTTGGTTGGTATATGAATAGCAAAGCAATTCAAGGATAGAGTCTATCTGTGGGTGGAAAAGGGTACAGATCTGTGACTGAGGATTGAGAAGACCACTACTAGTTCTTCAGCAGGTTATAGACTCCTCATATAATCTTGAACAAGTCAAATATGACTAGATTTTCAAAATTATTTAGGTCCCTAAATATGTTGTTAGGTAGCTAGTAGAATTTCTGAGAAGCACTTCTGTGTTTCATTTCTGTTAAAATTCTTTTAATCACTGTTCTGTGTTTGATTTTTCCAAAGAGTTCAGGATCACTGATGTCACAGAAAGTGAGCCATTGATGCGTTTTTGAAAATGTCAGTAACTGGGTGTGCTTGGCTATATCTTCTTCCACAGAATCACAGAATGGCTGAGGTTGGAAGGGACCTCTGGACGTCATCCTGTCCAACTGCCCTGCTCAACCTGGGTCACCTGTAGCAGGCTGCCCAACCTCTCTGGGCAACCTCTGCCAGTCCTCAGTCACCCTCACAGTGAAAGTGTTTCCTGATGTTCAGGAGGAACCTCCTGTGTTTCAGTTCGTGCTCATTGCCTCTGATCCTGGCCCTGGGCATCACTGAAAAGAGCCTGGCTCAGTCTTCTTTACACTCTCCCTTCATATATTTATATATATTGATAATACCTGTCCTGAGCTTTCTATTCTCTATGCTAAACAGTCCCACCTGTCTCAGCCTTTCCTCATGTGAGAGGTGCTCCAGTCCCTTAATCAGTCTTTGTGATCCTTCACTGGACTGTCTCCAGTAGCTTTTTATCTCTCTGGTATCTCTCCTGCCCAGAACTGGACATGGTCCTCCAGGTGTGGTCTCACCAGTGCTGAGTAGAGGGATCACCTTCCTCAACACGCTGGCAACACCCCTCCTAATGCAGCCCAGGATACCATTAGCCTTCTTTACCACAAGGGCACATTGCTGGCTCCTGTTCAACTTGGTGTCCACCAGGACCCCCAGGTCCTTTTGTGCAAAGCTGCTTTCCAGCTGGTCAGCCCCCAGCATATACTGGTGCAGGACTTTGCACTTCCCTTTGCTGAACTTCATGAGGTTCCTGTCGGCCCATTTCTCCAGCCTGTTCAGGTTCCTTCCCTCTGGATGGCAGCACAACCCTCTGGTGTATCAGCCGCTCCTCACAGGTTGGAACACGAGCAAACTTGCTGAGGGTGCACTCTGCTACATCATCCACATCATTAATGAAGATGTTGAATGGGACTGGACCATTTTGACCCCTGGGGTACACCGCTACTGATGGATGAATGTCCTGGCATTTTGTTTGTATTATCTGGCAAAGCATGTATTAATTCCATGGGGAAAGAGTTTTGTGCTATGAAGACAAGATATTTTAGTGTTGTTACTATCCCATTGTCTCACGGTTTGCAACAGTGCCAAAACATGCCGTGGCAGGGGCTCTGCCCTTATAAAGATGTATAGGAGTTATTAATTACTAATTCATTTCTAAGAGATATGTGAACTGGTAAAAGTCAAATGCATCCTAGGGTTTGAATATCGGACTTAAATAGATTTGTGCCAGGGTTGAACTGAGTAATGAGTGGCTGGTAGTAGTGTTACCTTCATTACATCAGCTGTGTCTAACAAGCAGAGAGCTGTTTGTGTCTAAGACGGTACCAAATACATATGGATAACTAGTCTTTTAAGTCTGGCAGTAGATCTAAAAATTGAAGTGTATGCAGTTAGCAGCCATATCATAGCAAAATGGGGTCTGTTCCCCATTACCTTATGACATTTTAATATATTTGAGAAAGTGGTAAAATATTATAAATATTTTTATATACTACATAAGACAGTAGAGAATCAGCCCTAAAATTAAATCATCTTGGTGCAATTTCCTTCCTCTCTTTCCTTAGCAATTCAGTTATCACATAACTTATATCCAACTACATAACTATTTTTCATTGATTTTGTCTTTCTATTCCTTTTCGTAAGTTGTGTACAGATAGACTTTGATTTTGCAGATGCATTCTTTGTTCAGATGTTTTTGTAGCCTAATTTCAGCAAGTAATTCATGCTCTGTGGCTTGTTGTTGAATAGTCTGTTGTAAGCATTTACTATTTCAGTTGTTAGGGAAGACTTTGCCTGCATAGTACGTTGCTGGTTTTTGATTCGTTAAGAGTCTCTCCTCCAACTGGCTTTCTCGTGAATACATGCAATTACAAATAGAAGGGTATTGTTTTATATGTATATTCTTTGGTGCTTATTTAAAACAGACTGTTTCAGCAAACGTTCCTGCCAGTATATTTGTTGCTAGAACATTCATGGGAATTACACACAGAAGAGCTAAAATGTATGCAGCTGAAATGAACTGAGAAACTCAAATGAATAATCATGAAAATAAACATGCTCAGCTTTCAGCCATTTTCTGAGCAAACAAAAAAGAATCACCTCTGATATTCTGTTTTATTCTCTGTGCTGCACTCTGATCCTCTCTGAACTCTAGGTAGAAGCCGAGATGCCTGACAGATGTTTCTAGCGACTCCATATGCAGTTCATTTCATGCATTAAACACACATAAACTGCTTTAGTCAACCAGTTTCTAAAGTAAATTATTACTTTTCAAAATCTATTGCATAAGTAATAACAGACTGCTAAGATACAGTAAGTGCCATTTTGTTTTGCTCTAGTGGAAAATTTCATGCTGACAAGGTCAAGCCCTGCAGTCTGAGAGCAGTCAAGTGATGAAAGGCACATCCAGCAGGAGGAGAGGCGGTAGATGGACATCTACTAACTGTTGTCTCCTTCAGAAGTGAGGATTTGAAATGTGGCTTAGTTAGATTTAGGGGATAGAGCTGAGCTACAAAGTCTTGCTTTTATTATTGTAGACTAAAAATACGTTGTATTTAGCGTGTTTTCAAAACTGCTCCCTGTTTCTTGGCAGAAGTACAGTAGTTAACAGCATTGTCTGTAGTTGTCCTGAGGCAGTAATACTGTGAGGGTAGCAGAGTAATCCTTACATATAGTAGTTACTGATTTTTAAGGAGATTCGTGCTACGGTGCATGGTAAACTGGAGGTTGCAACGGAGATGATGTAGCGTGGCTGAATTTTTTTAGTGCAGCAAAATACTTGTGCTCTGCATTTAAAATGAGTTTGAAGACGATGGGAAAATCAGTCAGTTATAAATAGTTAACAGCCAATTTTCCACCATTCAGCCAAGAGAACAGGTTCCTTCCAGGTAGATAATTCACATGTAATATTGCTTCGCAGTAAGACATTTAGTGTTCAGATATTTTTATATGATTGATTAATAGACTTTGTTATGGAAATAGATTCTTAGGATAAAAATAATTGAGATAATCTAGGAGTCAGATTGCTCAGTAAAGAACTAGGTAGCTACATTTTCAACATACAAATCTACATCATTACCAGAGGTTGCTGAGAGGCTGCTGATGCCTTATTAGATAAGGTTTAGATAGATTACCTGCAGCACTAAACAATTTACTGAGAACAGAAAATGGGCTTCCAATACAGTGTAGAAATGAAACATCACAATTATTTGAGGTACTCTGTAACCTTGGAAACAATTGGGAGCAGTGACATCAGCAACAATTATGTGCAATTTTTGTCTTTAGTTCATCACCAAGGTAACCAGAGCAGGTTTCCCTGCTTGAAATTTTAAGAATGTCTTGGTTCGGTATTAAGTGAGCATGCATGAAGCAGACTACTTAGGGTCTGTTAAAATTGCATTCTGCTTCCCTTTTAAAATTGTCCTTCAGGATTTAAATTGTGTAAACTAATGGGTTTTGGCTTTGGGTTTTTTTTTTCTTTTCGTTTTCTTTTTCCTTTCTCTCTCTGAAACAGCTGCAGGCAAATGAAGCCTTAGGTAATGTGTTAAATTCTCTGAATACTGGAAAGAAGGAAAATTGAATTCCTCATTGAATTCCTTTTGCTGGCCCCAAATATCAAGTACTGCAACTGCACATAGATGCTGGTAACCGCACTACGTTGTTTTTGGGGATGGGACTCACCCACAGTTGAGGACACATGATGTTCCCACATCTAACTTCCTTGAGGGAAAGCTTTGCATTAAAGTCTAGGTTCACAAGAGACTTGCAGTCAGTGCTGCCTGAGGAGTACACTGGATGAGTGATTCCCTTAGACTTCCTGGCTATGAAACACCCTTAGACAGCTTACCTCACCTTGTGGTTGTGCCAGTCAGGAATGGCCTAGCATGATATCCATCTTCATGCTTAATCCAGAGAGGGTTGTTTTTTTTTCTGCAGTGGGTCTTGGGGAAGGTAATGTTTGAATATGCCTTATTGCATAGTGGAAAAACCTGTAGTCCCCTTCATAATTGCTCTGTGATGGGAAAGTTATGTGGGGTTGGAGCCATAATGCTGACAGGGAGGATGTTCAGACCACACAGTCTCTCATCTATGTGTGACTCAATTTTAGAGAGAGGTATTTTACTATGAAATAGTGATAATGCTTATCCATCATTCATGGAGATAAAAGGGGGTGCTGCAAAAAAGTTGCTTTTTTGTTTAAGTCTGGAACACTATCTCAGGTTAAAGCCACATCAGTTGGCAACTTAGAAATGCATATATAAACTTGCGTTCCTAAAACTTGCATATTTTACCTGTGATGTCTACTTTGTCAAACACTTCATTTTTTTTGCATGCATCTTTACCCATAGGTTGCTGCACGCGCAAAATACACACTTTTGTTCTGTTGAGTTATCGTGCACTTGGCTTATGATTTTGCAGGGCAATTAGTGTGCAGGCAACTTGCCATACTTGTGCCTTATACATGCACATTAGAACTTGATGTTTGAAGGAAAATAATAAAATTCTGTTCTTGTTTGGAGTGCAGTCCTGAAGAACTGAAATTGCATTTCAAGCCATTAGCCCTGTGGGTTTCCAAAACATACTTTATAGCCTATGGTTAATGCTGGAGTTCAGTAGCCTGCATCGCTTATAATGAATTGAGCCAAGTAAATTAAATTAGATTTTTGCATGAAAAAAGATAATCCCTTCACATAGTTTGGTATTGCAGAGAGAATAAGGCACCTCATACATTTCACGGTACCAGAGACTTTCATGGGATGTAATTGAAAAACAGATGCCTTTTTCAGAAATAGAATATTGATGTTCATATTTGTAAAAGAATTAATTCACTGACTGATAGAAGCAGAAGAAAAAGACGAACTTTTTAGATACTAGTCATATTCTAGCAAGATTGTAATTATCCTTAGGATTGTAATGAATGTGCATTTGTTATTTTATTTTTGTAATAAAAAGTCACCAAATGCCTATGTGCTTTGCCCTGTGAAGTAATTTCCAGAATATGCAATAACAAGTAATCACACTATTTGCAAACATATTTGGTGAAAAGGAGCTGTGCTTTGAAAGGTATTGATTTGCTTGTTACAGTTATCAGTTTGATGAATGTTAAAATTCTATGCAGTATATTTAATCATTACTCATGATTAGTGCAGTAATAATGCACTAGGCATATCTACACATTTACTATTAACAATTAGTGTCTTATAGTTCTTTCCTATCACAGATGTAATCATAAGTTAGAACTCATGAAAATTTTAAAGAAATATTTATTGGAGTAGACATTGGTTATAAATCTTTATAACTACAGTATTCAGGGAGTTAATAATGAATTCAGTGGTTTTATTTTATAACGAAAGGCCATTTAGATTACAGTTGTGTTGCATCTTCTCTCAAGAGTTCCTCCAGGAGGTACAAGTTTTCACCACTGTTGTGAGGCCAAGAAAAACTCCCAGGCAAGATATTGGATACTACTCTTGCGCTTTTGGAAAGGGAGCACTTAAGTTTTTTTCTGTGCAAACCTTGCTTCCGTAGCTTGGGGGGGCAGGGGAAAGGAACATTTCTCCTCTTGAGAGAGTTGGTATCTGCTTTGGCATCCAGCACCACAGTCTCTGAGGAAGGACTCTCATTAGGAAAAAAATAGTAGTAACAGCTTTCATCTTTCTACCTGGCTGACTAAACTGATTTGACTTTATGCAGTTTAGTTTGGTTAAATTAGCCAAAATGTAACTTCTAGGTTTCTTCATTCACAGTATAGATTATATCAGATTCCCTCTTATCAGACCGTTCGCATATTAGAACAAGTGCTGGGTAAGGATGTTCTGAATTACAATAAGATGGCTCTATTGGGCAAGTTGATGATCCATGATCTGTTGCCAGCATGCAAGAGCGTCAGACTTTTACAGGCAGCATCTGCTTTAGCTGTCTGGGAAAACAAAAACAACAGAAAACACCTTACATTGGAACAAAACTAGAGATTTGACTTGATGAAAGTGTAATTTACTTCTGTGTTTAGCCATTCTGTGTGTTATTTAAAATTGAGTACTCATGTCATGCCAACACGTATATAATCACCTCTTAGTTCCTCATAATTAATTACTGAGAGAAAATTCCGGAAGGAAGGAAGAATTGTGTTCCATATTATACTCTATATTTTTTTTTTGGTGTAAATATATTTTACTTCTCAGCTGGTTTATTTTAAAGTTTTGGTTGGGTTTAGTTTTTTGGTTTGGTTTTTTTTTTTATTTCATTGTTTCTCGTATTGGATATTCAAGTCTTGCAGAACCTATTACGACTTTTTAAAGACTCCACAGATGCAGATAATGCCCACCCAGCTCAAACATACAGTAAATGCTCTTTGTGAGAGCTCCCTTTGAGGAAAATTTAACTTCTTGGTCTACTCAGTTGGGAGGATCTCAGTAGAGCTGTGTCAGAACTCTGCACTCCAGAAAAAGCAGGGAAGACATGGCTGTTTTATTGTTGTTGGGTGCCAGAAAATTTCAGTCTTTCCAAAAAGACACAAATGCATTTTTTTCTCAGATTTGTTGAGGAAATAGAGTGCTTGCTTGTTGACACCACCTGGCTTTATTTGGAACATAAATAGGTAATGTTTTCTAATGTTTTAAAGGTAAAACAGTGCTATGATTCAGATTCTCATTCAGTGTGTTAATATTTACTCTAGAAAAAGACGGCTAAAAGACATTTGTGTATCTTCAACACTGCCATTTCATTCTATACATTGCTTATGCCATGGTTCTGATTGATGCCCACAAAAGATGACATCCTTTCTCAATGGCAAAAATCTAATAATTTTCAGGGCACTCAGATTTCACCTGAAGTTTTGTTTTTTGTTTTAACAACATGCTTTACTCATAACTGCTTCTTTATTCTAATGTATTCCTTCTGTTTATTCCCCCACCACCAGCTACTTTGAAGTTTTTACCCATTCCTGGATATGCAGACTATCATATGGTAGTGTGCCTTCTGTGGTAGACACAATCTGTCTTCAAAACATACCTTTTTTTAAAGGTCTGCATTGTATTTCAGTTTCCTAGATTATATCCTTGGTTATTTTCTTGTTTCATCTCCCCATGCCAAACATCAATGCTCTTACCCACACAGAATGATTTATGTCAGCTCTTTTCTTTCTTCCATGTTTCATTACTATCCTACTTCTAAATATTTTAATTATCTCTCTGCTAACCTTCTTGCTTTCTCACTTCTGTCCTCTTTGGTCCTCTTTAAGTGTTTAGTGAACGGTGCTTGTGGGGTTGGGTTTTGGGTTTTTTTTGAGAGAATACCCTATTTGCCTTTGGGGATTTTGGTTTGCTTGTCTTCATCTTCCTTTTTGTCTTTCATTTTTACTTTTTGCTTTTCTCACTTTGTTACTCCCTTGCTATTTTTCCCAATCTTGGTATTGCCTTGTCTTTCCTTCTGCCAAGATGTTGCCTCCTACATTCAGAACACTCCTTTGTCCTATGTCTGTCATTTACCATTGCTCCTTTCAACTCTTCTTTTTCTCTGGATGTGTTAACTTATCCAGGAGATGCTTCTTTGCAAAGCTTACGCTAGAATATTCAACCTGAGGTGTTGGTTAAATCTTGGGGGGGGGGGGGGAAATCATCCCTCTTGATTTTCATGTGTTCCTTGATGTTTTAATATTTCAGCTTTGTAGGGTTTTTTTGTCTGTCATTGCATCGCTAATTGCTTTGTTACATGTTACTTGCACCATTAGCGTTTCTTGCCTTAAATTTATTTTAACTACCTTCATCCTTTGCCAGATTCCCTAGCTTATGTGAGTCAATATTTTTCCAAGGGTATTTTCCACAGCCTGCCCAGTTGTTTCAAGAGATGCATGAGTTTTAAGTTAGCATCTTACAGGCTTATTGGGATACAGTCTTACTGATATTATTGTCATTTAGTTCTGCATAAGAGAGGGTTTATTTGAATTGCTGTCATGGGACTTTTTATAATGAATAAATTCCTGTTTATCATACTGTGTCTGTTAGTCTTCAGTTACAATCTACAGGGATTCCTAAGTCATACAGGATTTTTTAAAAAGCAGACAAAAAATCAGGTGTTTTAAATTAAAGCTTATTGGATGGAATAGGAGAGGGAACAAATAAATTCCATTCCACATACAGTCCTCATGCTCAGAAGGCATATTACCTTAAATGATAATTCCTTTTTTAAAAATGGTACTCTTACACATCTTGTACTTTTCTTTATGCTTCAGCATTTATTCAGTCTATTACTTCAGAATTTTTATAATGATCCTCCTAATGGTCCATTGGAAATACGCCACCATTAACTAATGTATTCCCTCTATAAGTATTCATTTCTGAACCAGACTGGTAGGGCTATCAGAATAATATCGGTTCTTACAATGCTATGAACCAGACTAAACTGAAAACAGTAAGTAAGGTTTGAGTCATACAGAAGTACAAATAAGGAGTAATCCTTGTTTCCTTTTGAAAATGCAGTGTTTAAGTGCTTGCTTTTGTCAAGCGCAATGATTGAATTCCATGTTCAGTATCAGCCATATCAAGTATATGGTAATAAACTTCTTTTATGGGATTACTGTTAGGCTTATTTGTATTTTTGTAGAGCCTCAACTAAGAGTCTCCCCTCTGTGAAATGGAAGGATAAGAAGGTGTCTTCCTCTTTGAAAATAAGAGCTAAATTAGTCAGGCAAAGAAATGAAGGTAAAGAAGAAGCACAAGTGGCAAAACCGCTTCTGTGGTTCTGTGAAGTAAGTCCCCCTTTTCATGGGAGTAATGTAGTGACAACATTTTACTCTTGATGGAAAGAAGGGCCCCAAAAAGCATGTCTCAGCCAGTTGGAAAATCACAGGTATCCTGTGTTACCTTGTGTGTCCAGGACAATATGAAGCCTGTTGGCAGATTGACCATGGTATGACAGGGCCTTTGCTGCTGTGTGTGTCCTGGGCAGAGGCAGGTCTCAGCAGGAGCACAGAACTGTGGGACCAGATTTTGTGTCAGACTTGAAATTGTCTTGTTCTCCCCTTGGCAATCTTCCTCCGCTTCTTAAAAGAAAGAATTTGTGGCATCCCTCTAAGTCTTCCTCTCGTTGAGTCATCTTTTAGGTTTCCAAGAGTGGATCTGCTCCACTGGGCAGTGCCTTCAGACAGGTGGGAGTTTGAAATGTACAATTCAGGACTTGCCCTTAGAAATTTGTTTGTGGGATTTTCACTTTCAGATTTTAACAGATATTTTACTTTCCCATAAAACTCTGCAAATATGCGGTGTAATTACAGTATTTTAATATTCCAGCTACAGAAGTGTAGTGTCTAGACAACACCATATGTATTTCAATCAGGCATGGAAGTATTACTGTGCCATTTTTATTTCTTTGGCAACTGACGTTCTCCTGCTTTGCAAATTCACAGAGCAATGGTTTTAATAGAAAAGCAAAATACTACATTGCAGTGAAGATGTGAACTGGTTATAAATAAAAATCTCTACTATTACTTCCTCTGTTTCAGTTGCTGTTAATTTGCTAGTGCCTCTTTAGCTCTCTGAAACTTTTGTGAATAAATGAGATGACAAAGCATAATTATAATTCAATTATGCTACATATTTGTTTTGAAGCTTGACCACTGGAGTGCAAAGCTGTATGTTTTCACCACCATCCAAAAATATTTCTGAAATAAAATACTTGTTTCTGTCTCAGTGAAGCCAGAAACTGAAACTGGAAACTGAAGAGTAAATGACAGAAATAAATGATGCCTTGTCAAGTCCTGAAAAAGGCTAATGAAACCTTGCAGCTGCCAAACCTGACTGAAACCAGTGGCCTGTGAATTGCAATATTCAAGGGAAAAAGTCAAAGATAATCCAGATGTTCCCAAGCAGAACATTTTGCAATACTTCTTCATTCATTTTCTTTCTATCTGTATGAACTAAAAAATTATATAATTGAGATTTGTTTTAATACATTTTCTGAAGGTTATTATTTGACCTTCAAAATAATTTAATGTGCTTAGCACGTTATTTCTGTCTGTACTCATTACTTTAAAGGTGACTTTTAATTTATCAGATATATACCATTTTGAAACACAGGATTGTTCATGTGAAGGAGGTTTCTTAGAAGGTTTCTTTTGACAGCCTCTTTATATTCTTCCTGAAGCTCTTTTCTTTTGGCAATGCATAAAGTCAATCTTGGAAATCAAAAGGAGATTTGTGCATAATTCTGGAACTGACTACCTTTTACCATTTATTTTTGCTCATTATTATGCTGGCTGATGAAATATTCTAAGCTGGAGACTTGTGAATAAATCTTGATTTAAGTGTATTTTAAAGAGGTAGTTGATACTTTGTTCATTTGTGGATTTGCATTTGTTTTGCAGCTGAGCCCATATCTCATTGTTAATCTGCTAAGTCACCTACTTAGTGGCAGCAAAATAAATAGTCATGTAAAATCACAAGCAAAAGGGGGCAAATGTGTATTTATTTCGTACAAGAGATATAGCTATCATTCTCTTCTGAGAAAGAGTGAAAACAGATATCCAGTTTGTATTTTACTAGATCAGGACCCTGTATTACAAAAAAAAGCTTAAAAAGTGGATTGGTACCCTTGACCCTTTCAAGTAATTAGGATCCTACAGTCTCTTAGTTATATTTGTCTGTTTAACTTTCAACTCAATATACATTTATCATATGCTGTTGGATTCAGTCCAGACTTCTGTAACTGTGTACGGCCTATGGAAAATAAAGACCATCCATTCCAGTAAAGAGGGAAATACCAGATAACTGTGTCTCTGTAATTAAAAGATAGTAAAATACTTAAGCAAGAAGAATATTTTTGCTTCAGCAATGAGGTGGTAATATCTTGTGTTCTGCTTCCTCTTAACCGATTCTTTTCCCTTGGTAGGTTTTGATCTTGATTTAAAGCAGCATATCCTTGTTAGAATTAAGGCCCTTGCACGTTATTTGAATAGATATATGCCTTTGATATTCTAGAAAATAAGAAATTGAAGTTGTATGTTAACAGTTTTGAACTGGATATTTACACAAGGAAAACAGTCCTTTCAGAGAAAAGGGAGGGGGTGTGGAAAAGGAGAAACTGTTTAGAAGTGAATCAGTTGCCAGTGAGAAGATGTCTGGAGAGTGAACTTTCCTAGGATGTACTGTACCCTTCGTTCTCACAGAATAAGGGTAATTTTGCTGGTGCCCCCTAATTGTATAGTTAGAGTACTATGATCTGGCATTAGTCTGTTCCCTTGCCTGAGAAAGGTTTATGTAACTGTGCTGAGCCCTAAGAAGCTAAAGATGATGTGAGGAGCTACCACCTTTTCCAGCTGTCTCATATGCTGTGATTTGGTACATACCATCTCAACACGGTTCATGCCTTTTCGGCTGGATAGGTGTGGGAATGCCTTGCTTATAGATCTGGTTAAGAAGATTTACGGGAGATTGGTGTCCAGTATGGTCAAGACTTGCACAATTCTAGGCGTTTTGAGGAAAGGATGTTCAGTTGCCTTTGGAGCCCCTTAGATCAACTCAATGGGCAGACAGTTTTGCCCAGATCCCATGCTCCAGTTTTGGAGCCATTTTGCCCAGATCCCATGCTTCTGACATTGCTTCCAATTTTGTTGTAGATCCTGTGTTCTTTCTGATCTTCTGGTCTCTTGAGGCAATGTGCTTCTGTGGTTCCCAGCCATGGAGGCTTCATGCAGCAGCATTCAGATTGATGACAGCTTTCCACTGACCTAAAAAGCAACTTCAAAGGCCTGCCTCCATATACACAGAGGATATAGTGCTGACTCTCCACTCCTGCAGGCACCTAAACTCTACAGTTTCTATCTTAACCTTACAGAGCTGAATACAGTACCCTGCTTCCTGCTGAGTGTACTTTGGTGAAATATATTACTGGAAGTCAGTCAAATTTGAGTAGCCTTTAGTAGAAGATAGATGAATGGGAGAGTGTTTAGGATCTGAATTTTTCATTCACAGCAGTGGAAACCTCTTACTGATTTGAATGGGCCACAAACCAAGTGCATTAGGAAATCCTCTAAGCACTGTCGAGAATCACCTGGTTATTTTTGGAGGATTACCCAAGATGGGGATGCTCTGGAGTGGCAGGACTTTAAACTTGTATGAGAATTTATCAGGTATTAATTAATGTCAATTTTTCATGTATTTTAATAGAAACCATTTGTTTTACATAACCTTTTGTAGGGAAATCTCATTATTATGCATGGTTGACTTTGTGTTTTTTCTATGGCTGTTTCACTTAGTTTTTTGAAATATGCATGAATGGTTTAATTTCATGTAAAAACTGTCTATGTATAAACCTAGGCAACTGTCAACAGAACTATTGTCTCTTCAGTCTGCTAGAAAAATAATTCACAACATGCGTGTATGGGGCTGTGATTGCCAGAGCCTGTTCATGGTGACAGGTGTTGGATGTTCATCTGCTAATTTCTCATTAGAAACAATGTGGTAGGCTGATGATGCAATTTGGTCATTGGAGGCCCTGTCTTGATTTCTGTTTATAAAATGTATGGCTATGTTTACTGAAATAGTTTAAAAAATAGTAGATGCGTTTTCAATTTTTTGAAGTTTGTTATAGAAGTATTTTAAGATGAAAATATTTGTTTTCTCATTGCCAACAAATATCTGTTATCTGTGATCTGTAATTAGGCTCACAGCTTAACGTAAAGGACGAATGGTGCTCGCTGAGCTGCATCATTGGCCTTATTGTGGTAAAATGACCGATTTTGTTTTACCAGCTGTGACTTTGGAGGCAGGCTGAATGACAGGGAACACATAAAGCTCGACAGATTAAAATATTTCCAGCACATAACTGTGTGTGTATCATTCAGAATTCAGCAGCAGTTCTTGCTTGATAAGCTTGCTAATGTCTTCATGTTCTAAGGAACATTGTGCTCCTGTATGGGGTGTCTTGTACAGGCTCAATCCTGCAGTCCTCACTGAAGCAGAACTCCCAGTGAAAAACAGCATCAGTATGACCATGGAAAGCACTGAATACAAGGGTAGAAAAACTCCTCACAAGAGCAATGTGTCTGCCTAAGGAAATAGAGCATGTAGTTCTGTGACTAATTATGAATTATAGAAAGAACTAAAGGAAAAAAGACACAAAGTTGGGAAATAAATGGTTGATTACTCATCTTGTATCAAAAGAGGACATTTTCAAAAGACAAGCCAATACCCGCTTTTTGCAATAATATTCATATCTACTTCTCACAATTTCCATCACTTATAGTAGAAAATAAGACTATATTGTCCTTCAGCTTCTTATATATGTAGCAAGGATGATTGAAAGGTTGCATGCAGAGCATTCTAATTTTATATTAAAAGAGTAGAATACCTTATGTCAGCAAGTTAACAAGAAGTAGCTTTTTAGTTTTTCTATGAATGTGTTCTGAGTACTGCAGAAACAGCCAGATGTTGGTGAAATGCAGTGATGTTGGCTGATGCAAGTATGCAAAAGCCATAGAACTCCATGTGTTGGATTTAATATAGTCTGGAATCACAAATGGCCCTAGTTTGATCTTTGAGTTGAAGTGGTGAGGCAAGTGTTGCTTCTGTGTGGTTTAGCATCTGATAATATATGAGTTGTTTTACCTTTTGTCTTTAATGTGATATGAATTGCAGATATCTTAATGGATTATTAATTTCAAACTGCAAAAGCCTTAGTGTGCTCACAAAAAAGCTTAAAGTGAGTTACCCTTGCATATCTGGCTTTTTGTGTTATCCTAGAATTTGAGTCCTTAATGCAGAAATCCACCTCTGGAGGTGCTATGGTAGCCATGGTGTTTTCTGCTGTCACCGTGAAACAGTTTGTGGTGTCTTAGGTAAAGTGAAGGTAGGAAGCTGACCCTCTTATTCCCCTTTCTGGAAATCCTTTATGGACATGATGCCAGAAAAGGGTGAGCCAATTTTGTACTTTGTAGTTAAGTAACATCTTTCATCAAGGGGAACCAATGTACTTTACGGATGCTAATGAATTAAGGTTCTGGTCATGTTTATCAGCTCAATTTTATAGATGGGATACCTGAAGCATCAATTTAGTTACTGAAGTACAGAGGACCACTAGTTCCATGTTTTTACTACAAAGGCACTAAGAATAGCATAGTATCTTCTGTCAACAAATACCAAAATATCAAGCTCAAGAAAACATCTGTAGAGTTACAGATTTCTTGCTTGTGTTGATTTGGTACATGGCATGCTCAGTC
Source organism: Aptenodytes patagonicus (assembly GCF_965638725.1). Lineage (NCBI taxonomy): Eukaryota > Metazoa > Chordata > Aves > Sphenisciformes > Spheniscidae > Aptenodytes > Aptenodytes patagonicus. The sequence goes on along the minus strand of NC_134954.1, from coordinate 53,291,930 downwards.
ACCTCTAAGAGAGTAGCTATCAGTGAGAACTTAGTAGCTTAGGAATTTGTTGGACAAAACATGTTCTGTGTGGTTAAAAACATGGCTTTCTCCATTAATCATTAACCCACAGATGATTAAATGTATTTCCTGAATGACATCTGCTCTCCTGGTCTGTTCTTCCATGATGAAATCCCACCTGTTTCCATCATAACATCTGCAACTAATATAAGTATCTCTGTGTGTTTTTTTCAAACAGTTCCTTGTGAGATTATTAATAGAGCCTCCAAACCATACACTTTTTGTAAGCATTGTTGTTACCACCATGGAAAGACTTCAAGAACAGTGTGAACAGAAAAGACAAAACTACATATTTCATTAATAGTAACTGAGCTTTTGAAAAAGCAAATAACTTTGCAGTGAAATTCAAAATTTCACAGCAAATATTCAGTACACAGTGCTGGTATCATTCTAAAAAGAAATACACTGTACTTCACAGTACAATAAAAGTTGGTCTTCTCAGAATCCAAATTGTCAGATAGAGCACCATTCCTGCAAAATAAAGACTAAAAACTTATACTAACCCTATCTGGCTGTCCCTTAAAGCTGTTTGCAGAGTTCATGCATGTGGGATGTGTGGACTGATAACTATTTTCATTATAGAGAAGGAGGTTTTTAAAGTTTACCTTTCTTTGATACAGGGTTTTTTTCTGGGAGTGTCTCTAGAAATACTTTTCTATGTCTTTTTTATGCTTGTAAAAAATCAGATTCTGTGATGTGCATGAACATATGAGCCTGGTAAATGGAAGACAACCCTGAAACGTTATTGTCATTAAAAATAACCAATCATATTTTTTTCCTAATGATAAATTTGATAAGTGATGCACATCTCAAACATTCTGGGTTTCTTCACTTCATGAAGAAAATTGTGTTCCCTGAGTCTTCTGTAACTGAAAAGTAATGACATATTCATCTCGGAAAACATGTCAGCCTGCAGTGAAATTAGATGACTGCGTTTGTTTTGAATAGGTACAGATGAATAAAAATGGCCCATCGTTGTAATTTTTTTTTAAAACCATTTTGTTTGGATTTTTGAGGGTAACTGTTAAATGGAACTACTCTTTGAATGAATATACATCAAAAATTCAAGACTAGTAAGCAGATCAGCACTAATTTACATTGTTTATGCTGTTTGTCTTTTTGTTTTGTGAGCTGTTTCCAAGCAGTGTCATGCTATGGAATGTGGCCCCAGTATAAATGAGGTGATTCATGTTACAGTCCAGACTAGTGAGTGTTTCTGTTGTAGAATAAGTCTTATTGTGAATTTTTTTTTTCTGCCAGTTCAGTAATATATGGCCCTTTGTATTGAGCTCTCAAATGCAGCAAAAGACAAATCATTAAGGTTTCATAAAACACAAGTTTAATCTTAAAAAGTTAAATAGACTTCAGCACTTATCAAATCTTAAGTTGCAGAAGAAACCTCTGAAAGATAATATAGTATAATATGTGATCCATGAACGCTTCCTGCTATAGGTCGGTCCACTTAAATTTGAGCCACTTAAAATTTGGTTCACTTAATACGACCTATAGGCCTTGCTCTGTATGTTTATGTAATTTAACTGTAACAGTAACAGTCAGAAAGGAAAGTAATTATATGCCAACTAACATGGAACCCATCCGAGTTTAAAAAATTATTCTTATGGAAGGCCATCTTACTATGTAATGTAAAAATACTGTCTGCTAAATGTCACTTTAAAAATAACATCTATTTTTAATTGTTTTAGAGCTTACAGTGTCATCCAAACTGAATACGGATTGAAATCCGACTGAAAATCCTACAGATTGTTGACAGTTTGGTAGTTCTTATGATGAAGATACCCATACTTAAAAAAGTTTTGGTCAGAGTCAGTGATCTGGGGTAAAGGGCTAAAGTGGTGTGATGGCTGGGTTAATATTCCAGTTTCAGTTGATCCTTCCTGAGTCAGGCTGAATTGAAAGAGAAATGTTGGGAAGCGCACTGTGAGCTATACTACCAACTTCAAAGTTGTTGGCGTAAAAGGAGAAGGACATAAAAAGAGGAGAACTGTCAGTGAATAAGCAGCAGCAAGAAAAACCCAACAGGCATCTGAAGGGGACACACAGACAATTTGAGCATTATTTTCTCTATCATAATTTTCTCCCTAGTGGAACCAGTATCATCTTTGTTGACTACCTGTGACATAATTCCAGTAAACGTTAACATTTTAAACCCTCAAACTTTGTATTTTTTCAGAAATCCTCCTCCTACTTTGCTACATCCTGAAAAATGGTGCAGAGGATTCAACCATTTCATTTCACAGTGAGTTTTATTTTCTTTTAAAAACAGCTTATTCAGCAAGGCCTACATGTGTCAATCTGAAAACAGAATTTGTTTTATGGAGTTACTGCTTTTGCAGGTTTTTAACTTCAGTTTTCTTTTCATAGGCTCTAGACCATGCTTCACTATACAGCACAGTTTGATCTTCTCATGTAATTTGCTTCGCAACTTCTCTGAACTCCTTAGCTGATTTGCTTCTTGACTTTGATGGACCTGGGACAGGTTTATAAATATACCTTATTTCCTTGATGGTTTTTGCAGTGAAATTTTGAGTCAAGGAGAAAAAAGGGTTAGTTAAAATGACTGCTGGTCAATTTAATATAAGAATTTGAAAGACAAGAAAGAAAATGGTTGCCTTTTTCCACTTTACTAATATTCAGTAGGTTGTATACCCAATATATGTAATTGAGCACCAGTTGTATGAAGAGTGTAATATGTTACCTAGATGGTACCAACTTTCTGGATGCGTCTGTCACTGAACTAAAATATGCTTTTGCTTTACCTTTTTTTTTTACAGTGAAACTAAAAAAATCACAATTTAGTAGTTGCTAGCATTATATTCAAAAATCTTAGAGCAACTTTTATGAGTGATTTTTAGGGTTCTTCAGGATTTCATTGTGACCTATTACAGCCTAAACTTTGTAACATGGGGAATAATATTATCAAACCCTAGGGAAGCTTACACTGTTCAAATAACCAAATCCTTTGAACACTGCTTCTCAGTGTTGACTTTTCAAGATAGGTTTGAAAATATGCACATCTGCATTTTGAATCTGTTCTGTTCCTTAACGTATCTAGTTACTTGTGGAGGAGTACAATATCCCTACCTGATACCTTTTTCAGTCAGTTGTGTAGTAGTGTCTTGCCATTTTAGAATTTAAAAATAGAAAGACTAATGCAAATTCTATTAATAATCCATGAAAAATATTCTTATTTACTATGCTGATCTTTAATGAGGCAGTAAGGTGAGGTACACTGTAACGGTTGGCCTACAGAGGAAGGCCATTACTATCATTACTGCAATGTAACTCAGAATCTCTTCCAGTGTAGATAGTAGAAGTACATTCCTCTAGAGCAGATTGACCCAAGTTCCGTTTCTCCATAATGCATGTCTTTGTTTAAACAGCAGTGTACGTTGTGATCTATGGCGAAATCAGGTTTAATTACAGAAGTCACTGGGTGGTGGATGAATTCCATTCTATTATAGAGAAACATTGTTTTTACGGTATTTATGGACTGTAGCCTATATTCTGGGGGACTCTAGCACTGGTGGGTTATATTCCACTTGTGCTTTAGAGAGTCAGTGCACCTGGTAAATAAGATTACATTCCTTTCTCAGAAACATTGTGCATTAACCTTCAGCATTGTTATACAGGTTTATCTTCCTTTTTAGAAGTCCCTGCTGAGCTTGAGAACAATACAAAAAACTAAGTTTAACATTTCTTAACATTTATTCAGTCCTTTAGTTCAGCATGCACTGTTCATAAAAGAAGTCAGAGGTTAGTACTTTATGGCTGTACTTGTTTTTAATCTTGTCCTTTGGGTTTTTGATATCTTCAAATTGTATATTTTTAATCACATTGATTTTTAATTACTTTTGCTTAATTACTTCCTCTCACCAGCAACATCTGCAGGTTCTCAAATCTTGCTTTTCATTTTTACAGTAATACACACAATGAAGTAAGGAAGTATGCTCATTTACAGTCTCTTAACATGGAGAAATGCAACAATTGTAATAAATATGCTGGTTTTATAGCTACCTTTAAGAGAACACTGAAATGGAATTCTCTGTGACATTGCTTCATTCTCAGGCATGTGTTAGTAAAGTTGTTATGATGCAGAGGTTACAAGATATTTTTTTGGAGGCTTGGATTTACATTAGTGGATTTTCTAGAAAAAGTTAAATAATGAAACATTGGATGATACAACTGCAAACCTTTTAGCCATTACTGATAATTGGCTCATTTATATGCATTAGTTATGCATTTGTTAATGCCTACCTTGTGACAGCTTAGTTGTGATAAATTAAAAGCAGTGATTGTATAAATTCCATACTGCCTTTTATCCATATGTTAGGACCTCGCCTGATGTTTCTGTCACCCTTGTGATGAGTGGTTAGCTTTCGAATAATTTCATTATCTACCTCCTTCCTGATGGCTAACATCATTTGCATAACAAGCGTATCTGGTTCAAGTTGTGGGCCAGACCTGTATACTGACAAAAACTGAGCATGCAGCTTTGGCTAAGGATACTTTTACACAAGTATTTTATTTACGCCAAGATTGCCAAACCTGGTCATTGTAGCTTTTTTCATCTCCCATTCTCATCCTTTGAAATGCCACTGTCTCAAGAGGCATTTTTGTTATAAGTGTTCTGTCACGTATTACAGTGATTTACAACATGCCTGAGCTGGAAGTTTCAATGTACTTTTGTGGGTAACTCTTTAAACTGTTAAAATAGTAATCATATACTTTTCAGAAATGAAGTCTGTATTTTTAACTATGGTTCTACTGCCCCAAGAGATATGATTTTGCAGCAGTATTTTAAAGTCAGATGCATTATATAAAAAATCTGAATGGAGAGAGGGTCAAGATAGTTCTTAGCTTGGTGAATTTATGTTTCTATTCCCAGCATTGCTGACCTTGACTTGAGATGAAGACTGGTATGTGTTGTCCTCATAAGGATTTTTACAATGAGATAGCTAATCTGCGTTAGATATTTTGTTTTAAAAAAATACAGACAAGAAACAATTTCAGCCAAGCCATCTCTGGCAGCAGCCTAATTTTGTATTTGGTATCTACTGAGATACACGCAGCACATACATACTTTTAAAAGGTCAGTAAAATTCTATGTATGCCTATCTATCTAGCCTGTAAGGCCAGGTAAACAACCACATCAGTTGTTGGAGGATTGGCTCCTAAAAACAATATACTTTAACCTATGTTTATTTCTATGTTGAAATAAAATATCAGTTTTGAAGAGTTGACTCTATTCATTGCCCATGAATGTTTATGAAGCTTTTTTTTTTCCTTTGGATAGCTATAGCATAGATCACATTGCTCTCTTAAGATAACAGTTTGTGTCCACCACCATTTTAGACATACAGTGCTTCAGAATTCATCCATAAAATAATAGACTATATGTTAAAATGAATTAAAAAACCGCCATTCACTACAATTATCTCACATGCTGCAAATAATTTTTCTTGGCAGTTTAAACCTTGACTGATCTCTGAGGGTAGATAGAAGAGTTAATATGTTCTTGGAGCAGAAGGATACAATAACCTTTATTTACCTTACATCACAAAATGGTAATTTTAATTAAAATGAGCAATGGTATCTCCAGGGACAGACATTCTCCTTTTAAATTTATTTAACCAATGATTAGCTATTATGGTTCTTTGAATTAATTAGTCATTCTTGAGCTGGAGGGAATTAAAGAATTAAGAAATTCAGGAAGTACTAAAGTCAAAATGTGACATTACAGGATTTATGGTCACATTTATCATCAGAATGTAACTTTTATTTTGGCAATGATATTGCAAATACAATACAAATACAATTTTTAGTCTTGATAAACTTAATTTTTTGTACTCAATTTAAACACAGCCTTGCAAGCTGAATTTCATATTGATGAGTTTACATTCAGAGTTATTCAATTAATAGATCATCTAGATTATACAGGTTTTAAGTGCTCCATTTAGATTTAACTTCTCTGAATGCAGATTAAATTTTTCACAATCTCAGCAATTGTTTAGTGACGTTCTATTCATATTACATAAAGAACATTTTACCGTTTCTGTCACTGAGAACATGATATGCGTTTGACATAACTCATTAATTTCACAGTGTCTAAGAAGACAGAGGTTTGCAAATGTCACAAAGATACAAATTGCGATGTGTAAGGTTACCACCAAATCTGTAAATTTTTGCATTTTATTCATTGATGTAGACTCTTGAGAATTTGTCTACAGATGAACTTGAAATACTAAATTGTAGTACCTGACAAAAGATCTCCACCACTTTTGAGTATTGCATGAGATGTTTTTATACAGATGAATGGGCATATATAATGGATGCAATTATCTTCAGCTTTCTAATGAGCAGTTGTAGTAAAAAACTGCAATTTTAGGTAGAGGTGAGAAAAACTCCCATGCAGGTTTGAAGTCCTGACCCTGTAAAGAATTGTGCTAGATTTTACAAATGTCATAGTATCAAGATCTTCCACTCAGTAAAGTATACTGTTGAGTTCCTTACCATTAGTGATAAGCACTCATTCTTCCCTTGGTTCCCATGGTTTGTGGGTTTATTAGCTTGCTGTTCTCAATTGTAAACACTAACAGTAGTAAGTATAGTGTAGTGAGAAAGATACGTATCCATGGTGGAGTGACAAGTCTATTTGGGAAGCATTGGCAATTCTAGGAATAGTATGCTGCATAGAAGATTATAGTATCAGAGGGAGCATGTGAAGTAATTGTCTGATGAGGCAAAGTTTCCTTACTCCCCTCTTCAAGCTCCTATTGTCATTAAGTGCCAGTATTTCAGTTTCTCAAGTAGTCTCTGCCTATTGCTCTTTCACTGGGAGGCTTTTTAAGCTTAATTTGAAGCTTAGATGCTTCTGGAGCTCTAACATTATTACCATTTATTGGAAGGAAAGCCTTTTTTAATAGCTAATGTTTGCTATCTCTCTGCTTCACTTGAAAGGAAGTGTAAAGGCAGGATGTTACCACCTGTTACTACATGGTTTTCACTTCCATAATATTTGGTAAAACTAAAGACTGAGCATGGCAGAAGACTGAGCACAGTAAGACAGAAGTGGTAGACACAAACACTAAGATGCAGGGTGGGAAGGAAAGAAGATGGCAGGAGCGAAGAGAAGTGAAATATGTCTGTGCTGATCTTGTAGTAGTTTGTTTTTAGGGGTGGACTTATTCCTTCCAGTTAAATTATTCTAGTTCTCAAAGAAAGGATGTGTTCTAGATGATCCAGGTTTGTTTGGAATGCATTTTTGATGGTATGAAAGGCAGAAGTACGGAAATAGGAAAGCAGTAAAAATTGGAGTTGCAAAAAATATAAACCAAATAATAATCCAGCATTTCTGCCTGATAATAGTACCTTTGCATTGGACTGGTGAAGCAACAGTAGAATAGTAATGCCTTATTCCTGTCAGTAGATTTTTAAGTCATCTGTACTTGTAGAATAGAGACAAGAGTTCAATTCCTTCTTTTACAACTGAAGAAACTGAGATGAAGGGCATCTTGCTCAAAGTCACTCAATAATCAACAGCAGAGCTGGGAATGAAACAGTCCAGCATACTTTTAGATTAAGGGAAGCTCCAGGAAGCACAGATGCGCCTGCTGTCCTCTTGTGGGCCATGGGGTGCAGGTCAGGTCTGGCACACAGTAATGGGAAGAATGTTGTTACTGCCTGTGGACTCCCAACTAGTAGAACTAACCTGATCTCATCTGCCCAGGTGTTTGTGAATTACTTCAAACGAAGATGTCATAGTGTGGCTGGATTTGGGGTTTCGCAGCAGAGGGTATCAGGCAGTCAGCTTAGTGCTGTATAAGTGAGAAACTTTTCCCAGCTGCTCTGTGGTTATGGCGTAGCGGATCTACAACTGCCTTTTTAGTGGCTGTCCTTATTTACTGGAAGATAGGAAATAATGCGCTAAACACTAAAGGAGAGAAAAATATCTCTGTCCTTAGCTGCCTTTCCAGCTATGACATAAGATGTAAAAGAAATAAACTGTCAGTATCAGACTATGCTTTCCTTACCTCCTACCTTCTCTATACTCCAACTGCCTCAAATCAGCTGCATGCTGTAGTGTCAAAGGGGGATGGATACCTAAGGGAGAATGTTTGGTACAAATGCAAAACATACTGTTTCTAATAAAAAGCTTCAGTTGTAAAAGGTTCTGAAGGCTCTTTGTGTTCCTGGGTCTTCAAGGACAGGCCAAAGAAGTAGAGCAGACCCATTCCTGGTAAAAGGCTAGAAACCCCCCAATTTCATCGTACAATAAATAAATGTATTTGGTGTTTTTGAGATGCTCCCTAGAATTGTTCTGACTGAATTTCTGTTGTCACTGGAAAAATTCTAAGGGTTTCAACATGAGCAAAGTCTGACCCATTCTAAGAGCTGCAAGAGGTGTCACTCCATAGAGCTTCCATTGTTTGTTCTTTAAACCATGTATATGAGCCAGAATAAATTGTTGTGTCTACTCAGCCCAAAGGAGGCTGGTAAACCTGTTGTAATTTTTGAAGCTTTAGAAGAGGTAAAGCTATTTACTACACCTAATTTTACAATTTCAGTGTGAGTGAACCTTTGCTAGGTTTCCGATGTGTGCTCTAAATTACACCATATGGTGCTTGATGTTAAAAATTAAACTGAAAGAAGATTTATTAAGAAAACAGGTGCTGGTGACATTTCCGTGTTAGAGTATTAGTATTAGTAATTTATGGCCTTTGCTACCAAAAGGCGGATCAATAAAGATATAAATGTGTTCTGACCATCAGAATTTATATTATGCACGTGATGATTGAGTACTTTGTCATAAATTCAGTCTTTCATGCTGGTATCTGATTGTAGCAGAAGGACCAGTGAAATCCTTGTTATTTGTCATGCGATGCTGGTTCAAGACAGGAGACCTATTTGACCTATATACATACCCTTAGTGCTCAGCGTTTGCTTTTTCCAAAGGGGAAACTATATATAGTTCTATATATAGTTCTGAAGATAAGGTTATTTGCATCCTGTATGTCCTGTTGAATTAGGACTGAAAACAGAAATGCTGCTGGAAAAGCTGTCACAGTTTTTTAGTTTGTTTTTGCAAATGAGTGACCTGCAGCAGCGGGGGATGGGCAGGCCTGGGAATGGGAAGCAGGGAGGCTTCAGGGAAGTGGGCATCATTATTACAAACATATTTCATGAAGTGTCTTTTCTTCTCCACCTCTCTGCTGCTTGTGACTGACCAGTGTCTGCCACAGCTACATGTGGTACAGAGGTAGGAGGAACAGTCAGAGTGACAGATAGGAACAGAACATTTTAACCAGTTAAAAACAATCTGAGATTGTTACTTTTCCTTCCTTGACTGGAAAGTTTCTGACCTAATGTGGCTGGCCTAGATGATCTTACTTGTCAGTGTCTGTCCTTCCATTTCTCTAAGCAGGAGGGGCAACCCAGTTGGGGTCATGCTCTTGATTTCATTAATATTCCGCCGTGAAACAACCTGCTGATAGAAGTAGCCAGGACAGTATGGGGAAGAAAAAATAAAAATCTTAGAACCTAAAGACCTCCTTCTCCCTGCTTAGGGAGAGGATCAAGAGAATAGGACTTTCTTTACTCTTTCTCCTCTCCCTCTGGGAAATTTCCATTCTAGATCCCCAGCTGAGCCATCTCTACCTTTAGGGGCAACCTGGTAACTTTTTTCTGGGATTGGGAGGAGAGGATCCCAGCACCTCAGGATGACCTGAAGTCCTGTGTTCAAGACCCTGGAAAGCTCTTCTATCCCAATAGGAGAGTCCTGGAAAGATTCCTCACTGCTAGGCAGCAGGTGCTTGTGCAAGCAGTGAAGTATTTGGAGGGCAGGGGAGAGTGGTGTAGAGCTGTGCGAGGAGCAGATGATGGGGAGAGCACCCTGATGGGCCAGGGAGTGGCTGAGGGTTAGGGACCTGAGGAGTGGCAGTGAGGACTTTATCTAACCATTTGTTGAACAGATCGGAAACTTTGTATATCTCTCGTCCAGAGGCTGTGGTGTGGACTCCCCAGCTCTAATACAGTCTGATACACAGTCATCATTTCTTCCAAATAATAACCTATGCATCTTCTGTGCATGTAGATGATAAACAGTGACTAAATGTCTGGTTGGATATTTGGTTTATGAGACAAAATAAATTCCAGCAATCCACTGCCAGCAGATGAGAAATCATCAGAATACAAAATACTGAACAAATACAGAAAACAAAATACTGGAGATAAATCATAATATAACTAATCTGAAAGGGTTGGAGCTGCTTCGTTTCTTTATTTTTAAAGCAAGTACTTGTGGCCAAATAGATCATAATAGATCTGATGAAAGAGAATTTCTGAAGGAAGTAACTGCTGCTACTCTAATTAGGTTCGGCTGCAATAGTGAATGATGTCAGTAATTGTTTTCTATTTCTGAACACAGAGGAGACTTAGACCACCATTGCAGTTCTTATGAAATCTATTTATTTCCATTTATTCATTAGTAAGTATTAGCTCATGAATGCTGATAAATATCTCTCCTTTTCAGTCATCTGATTCGCTACTTGCAAAATGGCAGTTTACATTGTTGAGACATAGCAATTCCAACAATGTTATCGTCCAAGTGCAAGCAGCCAGTGAATTTTTAGAGGCAGTCTCAGACGGGCCTGCGCGTATGGGAGTCTGCTCTTATCCCCTGCTAATAAATGCTTCATCTTTGCCTGTAATTGTGGCAGAATGGAAATGGTGCTTAGGAGCCTGGCTGAGAGATTGCAGCAAATGGCTGCAACCTATGTTTAATGTAGTGACACTAATGAATTCTGAGAATTAATTTTCAGCTAAGAAAGCATGATGGAAGATACTAGAATTTCAAATTAGGTAATGGATTGACTTTCATCAAGGCAAATATATATAATGTTTGTTTCCTTTTCAATCTCTACTTACTTAGCCTTCTCATTATTTTAGATCCAAAAAATAGCAGACCAAATATGATCATATTTTCATATGATCATTTTTCTTATATGAAACCCATCCTGTAGTAGATTTGCTAGTCAATTTGCTCAGTGCAAGGCAGTCTCACCACTTCTTTTTTTTTTTTTTTTTTTAAACTCAATCCCACAGGCCAAACAAATTGGCTTAATTTACAGGTGCAGCATATTTGTTGGTTTTATATGTAATTGCAACATGGTTGATGTTTGACTGCCTAAGCTAACTGTCCAAATTGGTCTTAAATGAATGCTCAGATGAACACCTGAAGATATTTTAGTTTTCTCCTTTCCTCAGAAGCAAATCCTTCAGTGATATGACTTCTTAATATTGTTTTTTACTTGCACAACACACACACTAATTTCTGTTGGCTGCATTGAATAAGAATATTTTCTGATAAGTGACATTATAAAAGCTGTTTTATTACTGTACTCTTTCTCTTTCAAATGTTAATATTGCTGGATTTTTGTGTATTACTTCTTGATTTCCTTTTTTCTGGCCTTTACTTGGAATACATCTCCTGACTGAATGAACTGGCAACTTTGGATTCAGGCACCCATATGATTAACTTTTTCACACATTATAGTTCTATTTCAGGGTGCAGGTCAGTAGAAAACACTGTGATAATGCTCACCTTCATGCAGGCTTTAGCATCGTAAGAGCTGATATTCTGTATTAAATTATTTTTTTCTGAAGAGCAGTATAGTGTCAATACTGCTTCCAGTGTAGGAGATGATACCTTACTGAACACCTGCAGTGACACTGGCAGTCTGATGCATCATTTTTCACTAGCACATAGGTGGTGGCCCAAGAATTGTTATTTTACAGGTAACGTTGACTAAGAACAACAGCAGCACGCATTCAGTGTGGCACTAAAAGCAACACAGTTGAAATGACAGTGTGTAGTAGCAGAGCATGTAAATATACCTCAGAATATTAATAGTTCTTGTCTACATAGAGAGGAATTAGGACAAAGGAATATGCACCAAGAGGAGAAACATAAGGACTATCTTTCACCAAATTGGCACTGAACATTTGAGTACACACTGAGTCCACAGTACCTACTGTGGCTAATCTGCAAGCCACTTGACTTACTGTAATTTGAAACATAATAAGGAGTAATAAGGAGTTCTAGAAGTGACTGTGTCAACACTTCTGCTGTTTCAGAGCAAAAGGAGAGTGTATATGCCGTACACATATCAATTCCCTACGGCCTGCCTCCTCTTTCTGCTGCTGTGTTCCTAATGTGCTACGAGCTTGCCATTTAACTTGATGGATTAAACCAACTTCAGTGGAGATGTATATTCTCCTGTCAGTCTCTTCCCTGAACTGGAGTAGAAGTACTCACACAAGAAGTTACAGATGAGAATTTAAGCAGCTGTCCCTCACCCTTGCAGGGCTGTTAGTTACTAGCTCTCTGCTTTGTTGTGGCATCTCACTAACCATCTGAAAGGGCTCTGTTCTTCTGATATAGGCACAAACTTGGCACAATAGTAGGTGTGCTCTGTCTGAGCTTGGAACAGAGACTTTGATCACAGAATCATGTGGATGTGTCTTGTGTCATTAGCTTGGTCACCTTACGAATTCATGAAGTTTTACTTGTGTTTCAAGTGAAATCCTAAGTGACCACAGATTGCAAAAACATCCTACCACCAGAGAATGAAGGCTGCATATAGATGAAACAATATATAAACTTTGATAGTTGCAAAGCAGAAGAGTAGCATGCATGCAAAGTGAATAGTCAGCAGGGGATTGGCAGGTAATCCTAAGCAAAGGTAATCGTAAAGTAGTCTTCAAGACCGCCTCCCTGACAGAACTTACCTATGTTCATTAAAACACCTGCCAGACCTAAACAGCTAGCATTTCAGGCACATAATGGAGAAGCTAAGAACTTTTTTCCCTAAAATATTTTCCTTCCGTCTCTTTTTGTTGGGCTTCCTTAATGAATGCAGTATCCTGGACATTTGGATGTTTCACCTGTGGGCCAACTATATGGAAAAATTTCTCTTGCAACTTCTGCATCTTGTCCATAGAGTGTGTTTGGAGGTGCATTGTTCCAGACCTCAGAGTAGAATTCATATTAATAACTACATACCACCAGGTAAAAGATTTGTATGTTCTTCACACTTTCAGTAAACACAAGATATTCTGTCTGGAACTGTGTAATTTCTTGAAGAGAATCCATTTAAACTCTAATGTTGCTACTATCTGAAAAGCAACTGCCATGACATTAGGGCCTATTGCGATAGGACAAGGGGTAATGGTTTTAAACTAAAAGAGGGTAGATTCAGACTAGATATAAGGAAGAAATTTTTACAATGAGGGTGGTGAAACACTGGAACAGGATGTCCAGAGAGGTGGTAGATGCCCCATCCCTAGAAACACTCAAGGTCAGGTTAGACGGGGCTCTGAGCAACCTGGTCTAGTTGAAGATGTCCCTGCCCACGGCAGGGGGGTTGGACTAGATGACCTTTAGAGGTCCATTCCAACCCAAAACATTCTATGATTCTATGAGTCTATGACATAGCTTCACTTGGATTCAGTTACATTACTGAAAAATTCCTGATGTAATCAAATTTAACAAGAAAATGTATATATTAACAATACAGCATAAATACTATAATTTTGTAATTATTGTTAGAATGGTAAAAATCACGAGTGCATGAGTTTTTCAGACTGAAATCTCCATTTCAGATACTTGCCATCAATCTGTGATTTTGTATACTGCATAGTTTTTTTGGTTTTGTTTTTTTTCCTCTGCCTTCCTGATTAATGTTATCTTTCTTGTCAAACGCTTTTTTCCTTTTTCTCAGGAAACATATAAATTTAACTAGGATTGGCATGGACCATATTCTGTGTGTGGGTGTATTGACTTAAAAACCATGGATCACAAAAGGAAAAGGGGGGGGCGGGTTGTCAGAACCTGTTGAAGGCTAATGATGGATCTCTTCATGGGGGGGAAGGACTGGTATTTATAGCCTTGCACTCAGAGGGATGGAGATAAAGCAGGTTCTGTTACTTTAGTCTTTCTATCAGGAGGCTACAGTTCTAGCCTATAGCAAAATTCACCAAAATAGTTATAAAACTGTTAGCACATTTTACAGACTGTCTTTTCTGGACTAGATGTACCAAGAAGAGGTTGGAAAATGGTTTTCAGGAACCTAAAGTATTAAAGTTATGTTCAAAGATATTTCAGCATCATTTTAAGACCAGACTTTAGGCTTCAGTAAAGTATTTGAGGTGAGGCTAAACTTTAATCATTTGCTAATGTGTTTGGTAGTATTTGAAATCAATTAATGTGTATGATTTTTTTTTAGATGTACTTTAAATTTTGCAAATTGTTATTGATACAGCTGGAATATAAATTATTCTAAAAGGTATTAAAGTTTCATTGAACTTTTGGCTAAAAAGGTGATATTTATTTGTAGTATTTGGCCCTGCTAAGGAAGTACTTTACGTGTATCACTTAATATCAGCAAATATGAGATGTAATTGTGAAGTATGTAATACGAATGCATCTCATCAAATAAACTCATCTTGGGCTATAATTCGCTGAAATGATAGGTGCTAGAAGGGAGATACACACTGAATCGCAACATTTATTTTTCACATTCTCAAATAATTTCAACATTATTATTTGAGCAAGATAAACAGAATACTTTAATATAAAGAATTAAAGGGTACTTTAAAGCAGTCTAATCCTGTTAGATCATTCTTCTGTTTGGACTGCATTATTTCAGCTTTATTGTACTGAAAAGAATTAAGCTTTAATGATGGCTTCCTCAATTTTAAATCTCAATTATATAAATTAGCATGATACTTTATTTTATGCTAACTTAATAGGATGTATCTCTTTACTCATTACTACATCACCTGTTCCTATCACAGCCAGAACTTTGTACCCTGGCTAGCATTTAATTCTGACTCATTAATTTCTCTTCCAGTCTGAATTATGTAGGTTTGCAGAATTTTCTATGATTCTTATGCTAACACTTATCATTGCAATATAGAAGATCTATCTGAAACATTCATTTTAAAAACAAAACAAAGCTCTACGTCAAATTGTTCTGACTAGTGTTGTATCACAGGTTTCACTTGTGGTTTTTAATAGGCTATATCCTACAGTTCTTATTCAAACTCTCATTAGAGAATAGGTAGAAAATTAAAGTGAATGAAGTATTGTCTATTCATCTTAGGTTATGTTTAATGTATATTAACTGTACAGCACTTAAAAGATATGATGCCATTTTTTCATAGTAAGCTAGTTACAGTTAAAAAGAGAGATTAAATAAGCTCAAATTCAAAGCCTCTATACTGGTATACTTGTAGGGTGAATTTACTTAGTTAATTATTTTATGCCAGATTTATTCCAATGTAAAGGAAGAGTCTTGTTGCGTACTGAGGAGCTCAAATTTGTGGAAAAAGAAACTACCGTACAATAACAGCCAAACAGTAAGCTGACTCAAATCATGCTGTAATGAAATAACGTCATTGCCTGAGACCACTATTTCTCTGTCACAGGTGTCTTATCAAGGATTTTGAAAAGCGTCCTTCAGTCACTCATCTTTTGGAGCATCCGTTTATTAAACAAGTACATGGTAAAGATATGTCTTTGCAAAAACAGCTGGCTGAGCTCATCCAAGATCAACAGCAGCTAGGCTCCATAGCCAAAACAAGGTACTGTACAACATATATGCTGCAGCCCTCCTTCCCCACACTAATCCTGGAAGCACAAGTTGAAACTTTGAAAGCAGACATTTACTGTGTCAAATGGTCATATTAATGCATTGACTAGCAGTATTAATAGCAGTAAGTGCTGCATGCCATGTGAATGTGAGACATGTTTTCCCATTGAAACTTTTTAAAGCTAATATGATCAACCATAATGCAACCTTCTCCTTAGCCTTTTTTCTCCCAATGAAGTCTGTTCTATATGTATTCACCTTTGGCTCAGTCACAGAGATGCTAATAATTCCAGAATGTTCTGGTTTGTGGAAATATATATTGGCATGATGAAAAATTATATCATATTTTGGTAGCAGATCTTTAAAAATACAACTGTGAACAATGAAGTGACTACTAGAAAAGGTTAAGAACTGAACACTTTAAAGTTTGCTGTTTAATTAGATACTACTAGTAAGAAGGCTATTCAGTACTTAAAGTAATTGTTTTGTCTGTAGTTTAATAGGAACTGCTATTTTTCATTCAGCCTAGTAATTAATTTTAAAATGTGCTTAAAAAACAATGAAAGTTTATCAGCAGCAGTGGGATTTTTTACTTTTGAGGGTGACTGTAAATATGTCTTAGTTTAGTTGTTGTCCAGAGGGTGGCAGAATTTCACTGTTTCAAAAGAGAATTAAATGCAAATGAACACACCTTCCCAAGCTCAGCAATCATTCTGTAATATGAAATTTGTCTAGAGTGAGATAAGCTCTGGCCCATTATTATAAACAAACACCTACTAATGTTGATGAAGAAAATTAAATGTCATGATTCATAAGTCATAAACATGTGTATACTTATATGTCATAAGACTCTGTAGCTTAAATGCTGACAGCCCAAACAAAAATGTACAAGTTAAAATAAAGGAATAGCTGTAAGTACAGTTTCAAGATGAAGTTGACTTCTGTGTTGGCTCCCCCCCCCCCCCCACTTTTCTGGAAAAATATATCAGGAACTGCTTACTGTGGGTGAGGGAACTATGCCAGTGTTATAGTAGAAGTTTCTGCTCTGTCTAGCCTCCTAAGCAGACCTCCCCCATGTAACACCTCACAGATCAGCTGTGGGTTGGCTGGCCCGAAAGGTATCAGTTTTCCCATCCGTTGACCAAATAGAAGATATCGACAGAGTGAAATAATCCTTGTGCTAAGAGGAGCTCTGAAATGGATTCCTCATGGTATTCCAATACATTCTTCTGGGATCTATCTCCATAATGTGGAGTGAGAAGGAATCAAGACCAAGACAGCATTTCTTTCCTCAAGCCTTTCCATATATTAACTGGGAGTGCTGTAACAGACAAGCTTCTGCACCTTATGCTTATGCATGACTGGAATGTAGGAAAGATTTTGCTTCCCAGTGCCCCCAGTATGAATCAGTGCTCACCTAAGGGAGTTTAACTCCTTGTCCATCCTGTCACCACCTGACCCATCTTAAATATTTTGTTTGCCAAGGGTGATTATTTGCAACTTGTGTGCAGTAGCACCTGCAGATTGCAGTGGTGAAGGGGACTCTATTGCAATGGATTTAGTCCTAATCTTATCCTCCCTACCAATCTAAATTCTATTATTGTTCCTGATGCCCCCAAATTTACTTGGCCAACTAGCCCCAGGTTCCCTGTCCCAGGTCGTTATGTGACCCGTCTTTCTCATCAGTCTCCATTCACTGTTCATTCTGTTTGTCCTTAAGGCTTTGTTCTCCTGTTAGAATCAGATTCTTGTGTCGTCTTCCTCTACCACTCCAATAGCTTCTGTTTCTAATCACTTGCTTCAGCAAGTCCTAGTCCAGGTTCTTCTATTTCTCCAGCCATTTCTCTGTTCTTGGTGTTCCTCCTCACCTGATAATGTAGCTCGCAGCCCTCTTGTTCTTGCTCATCACTGAATTCACCTTTCCCAGGTCTGTTATAGTTTCTTTTCTACTCTTAAAGCTCTACTCTCAGCAGACTCTTTGTATCCATCTTGTTCTTTCCGGGACTCTTGGTTTGCTTTTAGCCATGCCTCTGAATTAGGTGGCTTCTTCCTCTGCCAGTGAACGATAAGAGGGGAGACATGATTAGGCTGCTGGAGAAATAGTTGTCTTTACCTTCACTTTGAAGCCAGTGGGCCTTTCTATTGGCTTCATTTTGAAGCCAATGGGCCTAACTGCTATTAAAGAATGTCTTTCTGATTGTTGTAGCATTATACTATGGTATCCTTACTTGTACTTTGAAGCACCAGCCCACTTTGATCAGGGCCGAGAGCATGCTCAGTGAGGACAAAAATTTAGTGATCATTTGCCATTGAAATCTACAACATATTGTTCAGAATGATGAAGTGCTGATTTTCCAAAGATTTGAAACTTGATCAAATTGGTACAACCTTTAATGAGATTGCAAAAGCATATCCCTGCAAAATATCAAGTCTGTGGGCCAGACAGTTAATACTGGACTACAAACATAAGATTATTACAAGAGAACCAACCACCAGGAGCATCTAATTATAATTTTCCCCCGAGGATAGACATAGTCTCATAACAGTAAAGAGCTTGACTCTGTAATAGGGAGATAGTACCCCCTAGGAAAATTAGTACCAATTAAAAGCCTTTGAAAACTCTGTAATGAGTTTATAAAATAATTTTCAATACAGAATCTGACATGCAGAAGAACACATGACCAGATGGTACTGTAAAAAAATTTACTGGCGTTCATTTGTGGTGATCTGTAGAAGTCATCTGAATGTATAGTCACCACTTCAAAGTAAATAGGCCAATTAAAACCCATGTTGAGCAAAACCTTTCTATTATACCGTTGGGTATATGTGCATGCTTTTTCTGTTTATTGATGTGCCCATGACAAGTACACTGAAATGTGCATTAATTCCCTGGCGTTCAGAGGTAAAGAAAAGTAGATGCCCTTTGTTAGGAGTACAGCAACACTACAGCTTCATCATTTAAAAGACAAGTAAAAGAAAATGTTCAGAGCACAGGCTGAAAATTTCCAGAAACTGGAAAATCATCAGGGTGCTGGTGTTAACAGCACTTCTACTGTGAGGGAACCCAGGGAGTCACTGGTGATGACAAATGATCAGGAGGTGTCTGGCTTTTGTCTCATTTGAAAGTCTTCCAGCATCAGTGCTTTGCATTTGCATCTTTTGATTCTTTGCTGACTCAGCACCTGTGGTTTTTTTAATAGGATTCTCTTTCCAATTAAACCATGCCAGTTTTGCCTATTTTGGGACATCACTTAAGGTCATTGTGCCTGAGAGCAAGCCTGCAGACTGGAAAGTCAGTACTACTGATTTAGAGGGTATGATGGGGAGAGATGTGGAGAGCTGATCTAGCAGTTCACTGCTACTGAAAAGGAGAGAACTGGCTTCTTTCTCTCATTTTCCCACAACTTCCAGGAACAAGCTCATGATGCTGTTTTTATTGCAGCTCCAGTGATTGTCAAAACCTCCTGAGTTAGAACTTCTAAAATAAGAGAAAAAAACCTAAGCCAGCAGAAACACACAGATAATTTTCTACTCTGTTAGTGATTGCAGAGGGGTGCCTCAACTGACATAGCTGAAGTAAAAGAGGGAATACTTCACATGACCAGGAATAAGGGGGAAAGGGGTAGAAAGAAGCAAGCTGTCCCCTTTTGGCAGGATCATCTGGGTCGACCTCTGGAGCCACAGACTGAAACATCTCCTTAATTCAGTTTCTTTCATTTTTCATTTATAAACTTCTTTGTGTGCAGTATAGATAGGCTTAACTTCAGCACAGTTCTTCTTACCTCTGAACTGCACTTCATTGTCCTTGCTGAGCTCAAAGGAGCCTACTAATGCACACATTGGTTGCTGTCATCAGTTTGTTGCTGACAAACATACTGTTGTCACTTTGCCATGCGATAACTTACTAGAGCACTTTATATTCTATTATTTCCTTTAGGTTAGAAATTAACAATAAAAAGAAAAGGTTTATGCTAGTAAAAGATGACTTTTAAAATGAAAAATGGCATTCACAATTGCTCCTGCTTTTTTTACTGAAAAAGATGCTCTTTGAAACTTTTCCACCAGCTTTATTTTTCCCTAAATTATTTTCATCAGTGAGATGCAGATATCTCCCATCCTTATGCAAATAGGTGTGTTCAGTTTCAGAAAACCCAGCCAGGATACCCCTCCTTCCACACCTGTAATGAGGAAGAAGATTCTTTTTTCATCTGTTGGCATGTTTTAGACTGAAATCCTTGAGTTTTGCCATGGTCTTGAGTGAAGCTGAAATTTCAGCATCAGCACTCCACTCCTGCATTGCCTGTTTCTTATACTCTCATGGGGAAGAACTTTGTGAGAAAGTCCAATGTCACAGCTGCATAAGGATGAGCTCTGGGTATTATCTTTATCTCTTCTCCATATCCCTTTTATAATCTGTTAACTATGTGTATGTTTTGTCTGGTTTCTAACAATACTAGGGCATAAATGCTAATTAACAACAATATACTTTTCATTAACAGCTTTGCCATAGAAGCAGTTATATGAAGTTTAATTTTAAGAAATGTATTTGGTGTTAAATAGTCCACTAGTTCTATTTTTATAAAAGCTCTTTAATCCTTAAAAATAGAGGTTAGTACATCAGAACATTGCTTCACATATATTCGTTCCAGCAATGCTGAATTTTTCTTTCCCATCTATTCTAAAGTCAAATACATCATTACTTTTTAACACATGGACACTGATTTGTCGTTCATCTTGGGAGCCAGAGCACTCTTATTCCCATCAATATATAGCTGCCTCTAGGCAGAAAGCATTTCTTAAAATCGGAGAGGATGCTGTCACAGGCTCTCACTTTTTCTTTTTTTTTTTTTACTTTACCAATCCTGTACTCACGCAAGGACTGTGAAATGCTTTCAGGTTATTCAAATAGTGTCCTCGTGCATAATAACATTGTGAGAACAAGAAATGTAATTAATTCCTAAAGACTTGCACCTCACGTAACATTAAGTTGCAGAACTGGAAAAAAGTAGGAATCTAAGTTACAGTAAGATGTGGACAACAGAGCATGCAAACATTGGTCAGGAATGATAACTCTATCCCAGCCGAAACCAGGGCACAGAATTACAAAAATGTTTTGGTATAGTAATAATAACTGAGTGTTGATAAAAACTTTGTGGCTAATTATATATTCTCTAAGTAAAGAAGGGTACACAAGTCAAGTTGATCGTAATCTTGCTGTATTTCAGGGAAAAGTTCTTCAAGATAGAGATTCATGCAATTGCATGTCAGTAAAATACCAAGAATGTTTAGGCACCCTCTGAATTATAATACAAAAACATGGTAGAGGTTTTGTGTTTTATTCCTCATTCCCTCTCTGAATTAGTGTAACATCTGTTATATCACTTACCCTCAATATTTCGCTGTTCCTCCACTTATGAAATGGCTATTAGTAGCTTTCCTTAATACATTATACTTACAAAAAATAGGTATCAGTCTGTCTGAGGCAAGAACTTTGTCTTTTACTTGTTCTGTAAAGCCGTACTACACGTTTCGTCACTGTAAACCTGTTAATGAAGAGAAACATGCATAATGCCTGAAGGTCTAGCCATTTTTTCTTTCATTCTTTCTGCCCTAGAATCTGGGAAGATGCCAGGCAAAGATACATTACAGATTATGGATATTCTTAATTCTCACTTAACAGTAAACATTGGCTCTGTTTGTGTAGATTATAGTTGTGTTAAAAAGTGTTTGAGTGTGTTTGATAATCTATTAAAGGAGATTATAAGAGGGAGCTGCTCACTTTCCAGATACGCCTTCTGATCTCTTGAACTCATTCGTGTGGTCAGTTGCTTTTTTGATTCGTAGTACAAGAGATATCAACATCCAGGCTGATTGCCAGCCTACTGAAGGAAGAACTCAGAAGGGATTTAGTCTGCTTCCTAATACTCCCAAATGTTAAATGACTCTTTGTGCTGTCTACATTGGCAAAATGTACTGCAAAAAATGGGCATGTTCTCTGGCGTTTGTTTATAAACATCAAGTATTATCCCCCTTTTTTTGTCCTTGTCAGGACTTAATCTAAACCTGGCAAAGCTGGCAGCTGGTTCAGTGTTGAAAAAGTTGAAAAACATATGTCAAAACTTCCAAAGTCCTTTAAGCTAGGCAGTATCTCAAGTTCCATAAATAATGTTTAAAAATACCACGGAGCTTGTCATGGAGACATTTAAAAGGGAAACTCAAATTTGGAACCCCAATATTCTGTCCGTTCTCCCAGCCCTTCCTTGCATAAACTTTGATGATAAAATCTTACATCCTTTAGGAAGAATTTCTCAAAAAAGTAAACTTTCCATTTTATTCCATAAAAAAACCAAAATATAAAATGTTTTAGTGGCTTGTCAGTAGAAGAAATGGAAAACTGGAGGATTTTTAACGTTTAACTGAAGGTTTGAAAAGTACTGACCATCAGCAAAAGTGAATAAAATGAAAATGTTCTGGAGTTTTTGTCCCCCTTTGAATGTATAACAATTAAGAAATTACCTATTTATGAACAATCTTAAAATAACAGGTTACTCTATCCAGTACAGCATGCGGGAGAAAATCTAAAAAAGCAAAGTCACAACAGCATGTGGATGGAGAAATTCAAACATAGTAGCAGATCTATTAACTGCCTTTTGACTGTGGTGAAGGAGCAGAACATCAAGGAGGGAAATACATGATTAAAAGCTTAGAATTGGAAACAGGGAAGAAGAGTCTTCACAGAATGCATTCTAAAAATTTTGCCCTTGGTAATATTCTTATAAGCTGTCTTTCAAAATTTTAGATACTGTGGGTCCCCGTGTGGCATTTGGCTGTTCTTTAGGGGAAGTTAATGTGGGGCAGCTATATGAAATGCAGTAGATAAGTCTATAATAATTTTAAGGTAACAAAAATACTTAATAATCACCAGTTGCCATCTATGTTTATTTTGTTAGCCCTGTCTATCAAATGTCACAGTAGCTGAAGTTGAGCAAAACAATGGTCTTCTATATTTCCTCAAGTGATTAATAACTCCTGGCCTGAAAATTCTATAATTGATTTTATGTTTGAGAGTTAATGTTGATCAAGTATCAAATGGGTTTGGTTATATGGTTCAAAGTGGCAGTCTCCCAGTTATCAGCAGCTTTGAAGAGGCCAACTCCAGACCTGGCTCATTCTTCTCTTGGATGTTTTCCTACAGACTAGGTAGCTTATGTTCCTGTCTGTAAATAGTCTTCTTCATAGGAATCGACCAGAAAAGGTCTTCTAATAACCTCTGGTTTCAGTTTTTAAAAGAATGAAAAAACTTCAGTGTTTTAAACAAGTTTACTGTAGACAGTAAAGAGTTCAGAGTTTACTGTTTTGGGTCATGCTGGGTCAGTGTGCTGCTGCTAGTCACCATTCAGAAGTTTGTTTCTGTAACAGGGAACAGACAGTTATGAAACCTTGCATTTTGAAGGATAAAATGCAAATCTGTGCATCAGGAAGAATCAAACTTAAAGAAGCCTGGGAAAAAAAAAGAAAAAAGGAAAAAAAAGCAAAAAGAAATCTAAGCATCTAATAGTTTGAGAAGGGCTGGTATGTTCAGGCTACCTTGTCAGATATTAGGATGAGACTACGGTGGCTTGGCAGCTTCCCCCTTCTTATTAGCCAGCTGGATTACAGCAGCAGTCCATCCAAGGAAGTAATTCTTACAACCAGATATCTAGCTTCTCTGCCAGCTCACATTTAGTTTTGAAAGCAATTAACTGCAAGGAACTTGATTGCATCCAGCCAGTAATTTCCTTTGGACTCAGAGATAATAACAGAAACAGAAACAGAAATAGTCCTCTGATGCTATACACAATGTAATTTAATGCAATTCTTCTAGCCTTCATCTATATGAATATTAGGTAAATGAGTTTAAAACTTTTTTCTTTTTTCTTTTTTTTTTTTTTTTTTTAAATCACAAAGCTACTGTGACCCCCAAAAGTGATACTTGGTCTAATTATAGCGTATGTATTTTTACTGGAGGTTGCACAGATTTTTGTTATAGCTGCAGCATTTATATTGTAATCAAGGTTGTGTCAGTGTTTCTATTATGACCTTGCTTCAACAAATTATTCCAGGCTGAAACTTGATGTACAGGAGCAAAATTCACTCTTTGCAATGCACAGGAAATAGGCTGTGTTTCTCTGTGTAGCAGTAGCACACTCTCCACTCTTTTTTTCTTTCTCATTGTGGTGAGTGTTTTTCTTGTAAATCTCAGTTTGGGTGCAATTCATTTTAAAATTGGCAATAATGTAAAGAAGAACAAGTACAGAAACAGTTTCTCCTATGTGAGTCCTAGGGAAAAAAAAAAAGGTAAGCGTAAATGCTTAACTGCACCACGATGCCAAAGCAAAGGCATTCATGAAAGAATGTTAGGCGTGGAGGGGATATAGATCAGAGAGGAAGCTTCCCAATGAACATAAAAATTCTTGGTCTATGCTGCTTTCTTCCACAGGTTGGACCTGCCAGCAAGATGACTTTTCTATGTAGAAGTCTATGTGGTCCATCTAGCTTTTCCTTCCCCATCATCAGCTTGATAGCGGGGTCATATGAGCATATAGCTATTTACAATGCACTTCTATTACTATGGCTGGTGTCTAGTACAAAAAGAGGTTATTTTCTTTCAAACGCTCTCTTCCCCACAAGTAGAACGAATGAATGCTTCCCACCCTCGTAATGAAATTGTTCTCCCGAGGAAGAAATGCTTCTCGCCTTTTGCTCCTCCTCCAAAATCCAAGAAAATTCTATCCCTTCCAGTTATTCCTGCCTGATAAAAAGGCAAAGGGAAGGTGCTTGGGAGGCTAGAACCTTCTTCAACAGACAGTGCTTGTCACTAGAGTTCTGGAATGAATCTAATGCTGCTCTTCAGGTTTGATAAGGTTAGGTACCTTGAGTGACTGGCCCTTTACACCACTTCTTTTGTCAGTGGAGAGACTACATCCTCCAGGGGATGATTTAAAACAGTTCTGGAACCTTAAGGCAAATAACCTAACACCTTTGATTTTCCTTTTTCTTAGAATTTGTACATTTTATATGTCATCAGAAAGGAATGATAATTGAAAAAATGACTGATAATTCTACTTTTAATGCAAAAAGTATACTGACAATTATTTCCCAATTAAGAGTGTTTCCTTCTGCTTTTTAAGAATTTTTTAAAAAATATTTTAAAAGCAGATTGTATTTCTGTTGTAGAATTGTGGAAATAATTAAAGGTTACTGTCTGTATTCTTCCTTCCCACTCTGTTAATGTATCTGCAGGACATAGGGTCAGTAGAAAACTGATGAGGCCAGCAGGAGATTTGAAGCTAATGTGATGTTATGCTCCTAATATCCTCTTCCTAATCATGTACTTAGGAAAATGAGTTAAGCACACGAAAATATATGCACAAAGGTATATATGTTTTACTTACATTTGACTAAGACCAGTTTCCTTAGTTACTTATTTACATAGTGTTAAAAAAAACCCCTTTCCAATAAAAAAATTTATTTGTTTATCACTTAAGGAGAACAAACAGCAGTTTAATACACAATCAGATAACAGATAAGTTTCCAAAGCCATTCTGCAATTAGAGATGCTTAGGTTTGAATGTGTCCTCTTCCCCCTCCTCCCTGCACCTCTGGTATATACATCCGTACTTGCAGCTTGTTGCAATTCAATATAGTGGCTATGATGCTTTGCTCCAGGAAGAAAAAGCTTCATAGATGAGTTATGTTAGCTATAATGTCCAGCCATCGCTTTGTTAGTTACATCTCCATGAAGTAAAGCAACTGTTAAAATATTTGCTTCATTTGTAGACTGAGGGGTGCTCCCATCTCTAAATGATTTACATTATTTACAACAGCATTTTTCTCTGCAGTGAAGTAAGAGGTTGAATTCTGGTTTGAAACGGAAACGACAGTTAGAAGAAACAGTAGTACATTAGGCCGCTTACATGCATTCCTACTGCTTTGAGGATCTGGCTTGTCAGCAAAGTGTAATGTTCTTGAATGTAGTGACTGCTATATTCAAGCCAAAAAGAACCCACAACCCACCACCTAATGAAAGATCTGAAAATGGAAAATTTAATTGAATGGAACTTTGAACAAATTCACATTATCTCCATGCTGCCCACTGGAAATAATACCCACTGTAACAATTTTTCTTTCATAGCTTCTTATTTGTGTTCTCCTTCTTTCATTTCTTCCTATGTACAACATCAAGCAAACTACCATCTCTGGGAATGTGGGATGTAAAATGTAAGTGGGACTGTCAGCAAAACCTGCTATGTTCCCACTATTTTATTTCCTAGCTGACAAAACAGTTTGCACAGTTTTGTTTAGTTACAATTCAAATAAACCATTACAGATTAGTTTTCCAGAACTTATCGAGTAGCCAAAAGTAAATAAGGAAAATGAATAAAAATAGACATAAAAAAATCAGTATTTTAAATGTGATTCGCAATTATTGGTGAAGCTGTACTCATAGCTAACACTCTTCTCCTCCTTCCTCTTTGTTAGAGGCTTTCCATGCAATAATTCTTCTGATGATATAATAGCCCTTGGATACGATATCATTCTCTTTACTGAATGAAAGCTGACTAGCTTCAAATGTAGAAGTGTACGTAAAGGGGAAAAAAGCAAAAGCCTCAATGCTCATTTTTGAAACAGGATTCCATGAGTATATGAAGATATGATTAAAGAAAAAAAGCCCTGCTACATCTTCATATTAACCTTCAACGTTATAGGTGAACAGTGTTTCCTGCCAAGTCACAGTACCATTCTGTTAGTGCTTGATACAATATTTAGCGTTGTTTCGGGATGTGTGATCACGTGATTCTTACTTTCTACATGGCAACCAATGCAGAAACAATCTGTCAAGGACTGTCATTGAGGATCAATGCTAAATGTTACTCAGCAGGATGCAGACTGTATCTCGGTGGGTGTCCTCCTACTATGCTTTGATTATGTTTGTTGTAAAGAAAAGCCTAGTTGTGCTTACAGCATTCATATTTCACCCCCTCTGTGGAAAACATATTACAGCCTCTTGATTTGTCCCTGTTTCAACAAGATGTGTTGTTTAAAAACATACACACAGCATTTTCAAAGATTCCTTCAGTATAATCTGATTATAAAGGGGTTATGTGACAGTTTGTCTCTGCTGCTCATTGTGTGGCTTAAATCTCTGAGGACAAGCTGACTGAACATCCATACAATTTAGAGTCTGATGGCAGCTGTGGTTCAAAAATGTTATTTTGGGCCAGATCTAGGGTCATCTGAGGAGGCACTTTGGCATACACCAAGGTAACAGAAGGATTTTATACTACTTACTGCTTCTTATAACTTCATTAAGATGACAATACTATAGGCTGGGTACGTGGGGGGAAGATTTAATTAAATAGAGTGGTAGTTTATTAACTTAAGGCGAGAAGGGAAGGGAAAAGAGAGAGAATTTTTTTATACTTTACTGTGTGAGTGGGGAGTAGTAAACCTACAGATAAATCTTCATCTTAGCGTTGATAAATAGATAGGGTTATATATTGTGAAAGAGAAAACAGATATTACACTGGACAGCAAGCTGACCTATTGCTTTTATAAAAGGATATTTAAAGCAAAAATATGTATTTCAGAGAGCATGTCTGTGTTTTCCGCATGACAAAAACACTCACCCATGACTTCCCATTGCCTCTTAATGTTTCCTGTCTTTGATACAGTTTTATAACACTGGTGCTCTACTAACAAACTTCCAGGCATGAACGAATACATACTAGAAGACCTTACCATGTGGATGGAGCTGACAAGTACTCTCTAGATGATGATCTGGTAAATCTAGAAGTTCTAGATGAGGTACTGTACTGTCTGAGTAGCAATTTCTGACAATTGTGCCTCACATTTTGCCTGTTTCTGCTTTTTAGGCTTCTTTTAACAGAATGAGAAGAGTTCCTTCTTGCAAGCTTTTGTCTCACCATGGAAAAGGAATTGTCATGTGATTCATCTGCTATCATCACTTCGTTAATATTCTATATAGTGACATAAAAGCAGTAGCAGTGAATCCTGTTATGTGGAAGAATTTAATTATGAGTGATGCTAGTTTAAATTATTTTGTGAGTTTCCTAAAATGTGAAGTTTAATCATGAAGATCTAGATTTAAGTGCTTTTTCCTAAAATTGATGAATTTATATAGAGTAATATGGTATCTACAGGTTCTGGATAAAAAGTGATAAAACAATCTCAGTTCCATATTTCACTATATCACCTATATGCAGAGTATCTGTAAATTTTTGTTTTGATGATCCTTAAATTGCATGCCAGCAAGAAAAAGACATAATACTAAATTGTGCTAGTGTCCTGTTTAAAACAGTCTCTTACTACCACTTAAAATTTAATCCTTGAAAAATTATTATCCATGTTTCATGGTCAAATAAAAAATTAAGTGGAAATGTACTATGAAGTGCAGCAATAATGTGCATGGCCATTTTCTCTTCAGAAGGTTTGCTTCTCAGGCTGGTGTAACAAAATACGTACTAATCTGGAATTAGGAGTTGCCATTTAATTTAGTTTTATGGCATTAGCAAGAATTTTGAAAATATTTGTTTGGTTTTGTGGTGTTGGCATTTGAAAAATAATTAGTAACACTTATAATAAGTATTTCTTAATCAGTGTTCTCAGGATATTTACAAAAATCTTCCTAACTGGGAAAATATGGTTTAACTATCAAACTTTTTGTGATCTTCTCAGGATACAATAATCCATCAGCTGCAGAAACGCTATGCTGACTTACAAATTTATACTTATGTCGGAGACATTTTAATAGCCTTAAACCCCTTCCAGAATCTCAGCATTTATTCTCCCCAGGTAAGAGAGATTCCAAGCTGTGGACAGTACTCACTTTACATTTTATATTCACAGCACTGGCTAAAATACTTAAGTGATGTTGGAAACTAGGAGCACAGACTAAACCCCAGCCTTTTCTTCTTCCAGAAAAGTGTGGCTACAAATCTTTTTTTAATTCAGTCTCATTTGATTTCATTCCTTTCTGCTTGGTGGCACAAATTCCACAGGAGGGATGAAGATTACCCCAGCCACAGCTGTGCCTCTTGTCTGGCATTTAGGGCTTTCTTCTGGGAAACAGAAGATGGTTATATGAACCTCCTCATTCTGAGGCTGTTGCTTCCTGAAGAATTGCTCCGACTATTGGGTTATTACATGTCCTGTGCCATCAGCTGCTGCTTAAAAGAAACAAGTGAATCAAATGCTGTAAAGATAGAGGCAGCTTAATTCCCTACAAATATGAAGAGAGGTGAAGCCATAAATCTTAGTCTCCATGGGTGCCTAAATCAGGGTTGTAGGTAGAGGGGCCAGATTTCAGATTCACTGTTATCTTTGAAGTTTCTTTTGTATAGGTTGGGTATTTCCTTGGTTGAATGCTTGTGTTTGAAATTCTGTTCCTTGTGATACAGTTCTCTTCACTGTCTTGTGCGGGAAATGTTGGAGTGCATTTTAGGTGTTTTAATTTGTATTCTGGAAGTTGGGCAGTGCCAAGAATTACAACTCTTCTTCCAGGTGATTCAGTGGAAATTCTGTGATAAAACAAGCAACTACCTTCTGTTGAACAGGCAGAAGATAGTCACTGTCCTCTTTTCAGTTCTTAATTATGTAGCTAAGTTGCATATTTTGACTATTGTGTGTTCTTTTTTAAATTTAGTTCTCCAAGCTTTACCATGGTGTGAAGCGTTCATCAAATCCCCCCCACATATTTGCCTCTGCAGATGCTGCCTACCAAAGTATGGTTACATTCAGCAAAGATCAGGTAAGAATCTGTTTGTTTTGGTTTAGATTTCATTTTAATCATACTGCCACTATGCTACATGGCTATGGCTAATGTTCTGTTATGTTGTACTTTGGGAATTTTTTTCTTTAAGCCTTTTATTCCTACATCAGGAAAACCAGAGTAGAAATCTAGTCAGGTTTGGGAATTCTGAAGAGGACACCGTGGCATAAAATAGCCTAAAAGGTCAAATAAGATGATAGGGTTACCTGACCAATATAGTTTCCTGGACACCCATGAAGTCCTGGCAGTTGACACCAGATGCAGTGTTGCTGCATGCTCTGATTCTAGCCTGTCTTGCACTAGGTTTTGTAATAATTTACACCTGTGTAAAATAGGAGGGTCTCAATGCCATAGCAGATTAACAGAGTTTGAACCACTTTTCCGTTGCATAGACACTATCAAGCAATGGATGATCAATTACTTTAACTACAAGTCACAAAAAATAGGAACCATTAACTAATTTTTTTTAGTAAAATATATTAAGGATAGGTCTACTATAAATGTAATTTATATTACATTTATATTAGAGGCACACATCTGATTATATAGTAATGATTTTAATGAGAATGAAATACCATGCTGTAGAAGCTGGATTTCTTTTTATTGCATTAAGATTGTAACTTTGTACTCTTTCTAATTTGATGTGCTGTATGTACATGAATATTGAGGGTTAATAATTATTTTTATTTATAAAATCCTCCTGATTTTACCCTGCACATCACACGATAATCCATAGAAAATGCTTTTTTAAAATCACAAAAGCAGAATAAAATAATAAAAAACCTGCAATCAGAAAATACCAAGCAAAGAAGACAAATAAAAGGGACATTGAAGAAGAAGAAGAAAAAAGGAGTTCTACTGAGTATGTGGAAGTACACTGGCCTGAGAGATGGCTAGTACTTCTTTAATGGCTTATATGTTCTTTGATGGAGGCGTTAAAGAAAACAAGTACCCATGTGGAATAAGTTAGATAACAAGTGAGAACTTGTTATCTGGGGAAAAAAAAATTAGTTTTGACATCAGCCCATCAGGCTAACTTTGCACATCATTAATATTATATGTTTCATACCCGTTTAAGAAGTAATTTGCATTTAGATCTAAATCAGTTTCCTATATTCTGTTTGCAAAGGATTACAGGAGCATGTTTATCTCCATTACCTGGCCAATGTTATGTTGGTTCTTCAGGTAAAGGTGCTGTGCTGATTCTGTTTGTTTTATCCATTGAGCTTTCCTTTGTATTTTCCTGTGAAGCCTGAAAATTGACTCCAGGGCTAACACTTCTCCTGAAGCTAAAGTCAAGTTCTGGCCAATTCTACAAGAGTTCTATGAGTTGTACAAAAACTCATGGGCTTTAACTGTATAAACTGTTGTACATGACTTCTCTAGTCAAACAAAGACAATTAAGTTAGGTATCATAACCCTGTAAATCCATCATCGGGTTATCTGTTTCCAAGAACAAAAATACCCGACAAGAAGCAAATAAATGAGCTGCAAATGTCATATTGCACACATTATTTAGAGTCAATCCCTGCACCTGCTGTCAGACACCACAAGACACCACCAGAGAACTGCTACATCTTTCAAACTTCTTCACAAAGCTCAGTTCTATATGAAGTGTCATTGCATCAAGTATTTTAGGACCTTGTATCTTTTCCCAGCCAAGAATCTCGTAAGTTCACAGTGTGGTGCAAATAATTTTTAGGTGTTTGCATAAAAACACAGGAATCTATGCAACTGCTCAGTGTTAACATTTTAATTATATGTCAGTTGATACTGTACCTTAAGTAGACTAATATTTGTACTGGTGATCTGTAGAACACATGAAAAAATGGGAAAATAATAAATGCTGTTAGAATTCTTACTTGCTATGACCTGAAGTGTTCATGCTTCAGTGTTCAGGTGTGAACTGGCCTTCAAGGTGTACTAGCCTTCTACTTCCATCTTGTCCATGAAGCATAACAGCAGAGAGGAGGATACCAAGTGTTTTAGACCATTCTAGCTAATCCCTGAGTCTGGAAGTCATTTGGAGAGCCTATAAAATACCATGTGTTAAGGACTGCTGACTCAGGAAGAAGATGGATATGTTCTCCCAGAATCATCCAATGAACTGATGCATATTTTTCTGAAATGTTTAGATGCTAGTTTGCTGTTCTAGCTTGAATATCAGCGTCACCTACAGAATAACCTCTCTACAAAGCAGCAATTATTTAAAATTATTTTTAAAGCCAGGAGCAGACTTTTGGTCAGTGTATTAAATACAGCTGTACCTTGTGTTTCATGGAAGTCAATGCAGTGAGCTCAGATGCACTGTTGAATTATGTCACATCAACTGCGCTGTGGCAATTTTCTGAGTTTTAAACATTTGAAACAAGCTGCATATGTGCATAGCATGTGTTAGCCTGTAGACGTGGTCACTCGTTTATGTGTCTTAGCCCTTAGAAATTCAGTCACTGCTTCACACATACACACATTGCTATCAGGCATTGCGAGACACATTTTAGTAATCTAGGGAATACATTATTATACTGAGCCTTTGCTGATCTTTCCTTTCAGAAGGGAGTTGAGGGAGTTGACCCTTAAAGTATTTTGTAGTCTTGGTATTAAACATTAAATAACAGATAGGAGCAGTAACAGTTTAAATCAACCATGTGGTGAGTTGTGCACTTAACTTTTGTTTTGTGTGTTCAGTGCATCATCATCAGTGGGGAAAGTGGTGCTGGAAAGACAGAAAGTGCCCATCTGATCGTCCAACATTTGACCTTCTTGGGAAAGGTATTTCTTAGTCAATCATGTAAAACTATGAACAAATCCTCCTAACCCCACCTCCAGTTTCCACTTTATTTAAGCTTTAATACTTAAAGCTGTTCACGTGAATTGTCTCACTTGAGACACTCCCTAAGGACAGAGTAATCATGCATGTGAGAGTATTGAATTAAGATACTTGAGCCTGACCCACACCAAGCCATTCAATATTTTTTTAAAGAGAAGGTGCCAGATCCGAGTGTTCAGTGCCTGTAGTTATCTACAGTGTTTATCACATATACTGTTGTTCATTTATACAATAAAGACAGACAGATCTTGCTATGGCTCTAATCTTAGAAGCTCTTACACGTTTAAATGTTATGAGTAATGCTATTAGTGCAAAATGATAGGAAAATCAAGTGTGTAAGTTTAACCTTAAGTAGATGTGTTTAGTTTTTGATGGTTTTGGTACTCTAACTAATTATATGACACCTCAGAGGCAGAACAATTGCAGAGAAAGAAGAATCTGTTTTTTCCTACCTGTGGGAGCGTTCCTCATCAATTTGTTGGC
Source organism: Aptenodytes patagonicus (assembly GCF_965638725.1). Lineage (NCBI taxonomy): Eukaryota > Metazoa > Chordata > Aves > Sphenisciformes > Spheniscidae > Aptenodytes > Aptenodytes patagonicus. Next base: position 53,259,055 of record NC_134954.1, on the reverse strand, counting down.
CCTGTTGTTGTATAAGTAGAAAGGTTAACACAGTATCTAAGTCTATACAAGCATGAGAAAGGGGTGCTATGCTTCTGAAGCAAGAATTGGATTCTGGGTAAGCAGCATATTCTTTTAATGATCCTTCTGATCTGTATCTGTTCTGTCAAGGCCAATAACCGTGCTTTGCGTGAGAAAATTCTTCAGGTGAATCCTCTGGTTGAAGCATTTGGGAATGCCTGCACTGCTATCAATGACAACTCAAGTCGCTTTGGAAAATATCTGGAAATGATGTTTACGCCCACGGGAGCTGTAATGGGGGCAAAGATTTCCGAATATCTACTTGAAAAATCAAGGGTCATAAAACAGGCTGTGTAGGTACATTAATTGTCTGTCCTTTCACATTTATATAATGTTTGGATTCTGTTTAATTCTCCAAAATTCTTTATTTTAAAAGCTTTCATGTCTTCTGCTAAAGCAGTGATCCTTTGTACAGTGCTATGACGACAAGAATAGGCAGTTAGGTTCTTTTAGAGTGGAAGCCAGAGCTGCTCCATTCTTCGGAGAAATACTGTGGTTGGCTGGGTTTTCTGTGTTTCACAGTTGCTGATCCTACACCATTAAAACAAGTGGGAGATTTGCTATCTACTTCAGCGAGCTCATGATAAGAACTTCTACTTTTACATTGTACAAGATGCCACAAGAATAAACACGTGTGCTTTAAAAGGATGCTTTTCTTTTTTCTTCCAGGGGAGAGAAAAATTTCCATATATTTTATTATATTTATGCTGGCCTTTATCATCAGAAGAAACTTTCTGAATATAGACTTCCCGATAAAAAGCCTCCTAGGTAACTATCACTCACTTGTTTTAACTGCTCATTGTAATTAGCTATTGATCAGCTCTTGCTTTCAGTATGATGCCTTAAAATCTCTCTTAATCCTTCTCCATCTCTTAAGGATCTTTTTTAATCCTCCCAAGCAAAGAAGAGGGTGGACAACAAGGCATAACGTTATTTGTATTTGTTTGAGAACTTGAACTATTCAAAGAGGAGGAGGAAGAACCAAGCTTATGTAGATACTCTGTCATACTTTCAAATCAGGACAATCACCTTATGACTTCTTACTGTAATGCTTCAGTAAGAACCCAGAATATGCTTTGGAGTTGTGTTTTTTAATTAGTATTTGTACTTTGGGTGCATCTGATCTGTGTTGGGTGAGGGGATGTGTGTGAAATGTTGGTAACACTATAATAGATATTAACAAAGAATAAGCAAAAGTTAGTGCAACAGAAACAAAAACTTCTTATGAATTACCACCAAAGTATATAATTGGAAGATACTGAAATAAATGTTCTTTCCAGTTACTGAGGTACTTGCATTGAAGTCACTGGAGGTTTTACTGGCATATCTGCTAGTATGATGCTTCCTTTCTCCCACTCTATTTAGATATATTGATAATGAAACTGGAAGAGTATTGCATGATATTGTTACTAAAGATTCCTATGGAAGACAATTTGAAGCGATTCAGCATTGCTTTAGAATTATAGGATTCACTGACGAGGTAAGAGATCCAGTTGCTAAACCATTATTGACCTTCTTTATAAAAACCACCTCCAGTGCTGCCTGTGCACAGGCTGCCATTTGATTTTGTGGATACACACCTGTGCCGCAGAACCTCTCTTATGACAGAATTGAACTATGAAAGCATAACCACACACTTGGAAGCCAAGACGAGCCTGAGGTCTCAGTTGGTACTCAGGCAAGTCCATTCACAATTCTGTATCGCACTGTTTTCTGTGTCAATAGGAGCTTACTTGAATTTGTAGAACTTGGTCTCAGCTACAAGCTTGAATAACCATTCCAGTGCCCACGTTTTTCTTTCATAGCCTAAATATAATCTATATATCTAACTGGATTCCTTAAAAGTGCTTCTTGTCATCTTTTACAGGAAGTGTACTCAGTGTACAGAATTCTGACTGGAATCTTAAATACCGGAAATATTGAGTTTGCTGCCATTTCTTCAAAACACCAAACAGATAAAAGTGAGGTTCCCAACCCAGAAGCCTTAGATAATGGTAAATACATTTTAACATTGTCAGTTCTGTAAATGCAATTTGACTGTATTTGTGAGAATCTCTAACTCGTGGTAACAATTGGGCAATGCTGGTGATTTCCACTGCATAATCACAGTCATGTATCTTTTTTCCACTGTCTTTCAGCTGCTGCACTACTAAGTATTGGGTCAGAAGAACTTCAAGAGGCCCTAACCTCCCACTGTGTTGTAACACGAGGGGAGACTATTATCCGAACAAACACCGTGGACAAAGCAGCTGACGTGCGAGATGCCATGTCTAAAGCACTTTATGGCCGGCTCTTCAGCTGGATCGTAAATCGTATTAATACGCTGCTTCAGCCAGATAAAAATATATGGCAAGTTACACATCACTGAATCATGTATTTACGGTGCATATGTCTTTGATGGGTTCATCCATTTGTATATTTTTGATTTTGCAGAAAGGGTGCTGTGTTTATTTTGGCTAAGGCTTCAAAATGGCTTTCATGCTGCGATACTGAATTCTGTTCCCAGGACATTAACCCCAACGTTTTCAAAGAGCTGAGTGGAGTAACTGGAAATGGGGTGGTTAAAGTGTTGTACAATTCTTTAAAAAGATGCTTCCTATGCAGTGAACATTAAAATCATACCAAAGGCTGGTAAATAATTGGAGTACCCTGAAAAACTTGATTATGTATTCACAGTCCTTACAGTCCTTCCGCTTTTGTAAGCTAGTAATAAATACAGATCTCGGATTACTATTTGCTGCTACTTGAGATGTAAGTGATGATTTTTTATTTTTCATAATTACAGAAACGTTGACATTGTGCATCCTTATGATTTCATTGCCAGGTACTGATCTGGCTGCTTTGGTCTTTTCAAGCAGCTGTAGAGATTTTTAGAAACAAGAGAACCCCTTAGGTGATGTGAAAATGCCTCTGATCTGAGATGTCTGCTTGGCACTTCACTATATCATATAGACATGTCCTCATCCATACTTGCAGTTCTAGTGGTGACTGTGGTATGATTATACTTGAGCTAGCACGTGGGCTCTTAACAGTCCAGCCTGTAGCAGCAGCAGACTTGGTAATTACCCTTCTGACTGAGTATGGCAAAAACATACTATTAAAGCTTGATGCCTTTTGTCTACCTGGAGGAGCAGACAATAGATTTTATTTGGGATCTGCCTATTGAAACCACTTGTTTTAATATGGCTGCTAAGTGTCTGTTGCCATGTGCCTATGATTCTCCTGCCTTCTTCATGGAAATTTGCGAGAAGCAAGTGGAAAACAAAAGTGTTAACGATACTGAACAAATGCACAAGTTGTCTTAGGTTCAAACACACTTTTTCTCCTCTCTTTCTGCAGCAGATTGAATCAATTATGCAATCTTAGTTACCATGTTTATTTTTATTTTAACTTGGTGTTGCCCATGATGAATTTTGTTTGTATTTTCACATGCAGCAGTGCTGAAAATGGGATGAATGTTGGGATACTAGACATATTCGGATTTGAGAACTTCGCAAGAAATTCCTTTGAACAGCTGTGCATAAATATTGCTAATGAACAGATCCAATTTTATTTCAATCAACATATCTTTGCACTTGAGCAGGTAAATTCAACTCTGATGAGGTCTAGTTGAATCAGCCGTCCTGAACCATAGATGATATTCAGGAGTACATTATAAACTATAAAATGGGTATGTGATTTAAATGCAAGATAGTGACATCTTTCAGTTGAAGTTTTGTAAATAACGTTGTTGGGGCCTACAGAGTATTGCTGTGCATCTGTCCTGGTGCTTAGTTGCTGACTGGGGTTAAACCACAACAGCATCATAAATGTCCTAATGATGATGTTGCTTTTACTGGTTCAGTATTAAAACTGTGCTGGTGACTTTGTAGATGGAATATCAGACTGAGGGAATTGATGCTACTGCAGTGGAGTATGAGGACAACCGTCCACTTCTAGATATGTTCCTCCAGAAACCCATGGGTCTTCTGTCTCTACTAGATGAAGAAAGTCGATTTCCTCAAGCAACAGACCTAACTTTAGTTGGTATGTGCAAACAAAAATTCTGGGAAATAACAAATATATTTTGAGAGGGCAGAATGACATCTTTACTCAAGTTTTACTAGCCTAGTTGTCCTGCTGATGCTGTGCCATTTCATTTGACATTTTAAGTATATTTTTCATTGTGCTTCATCATTTTTCTCTGCTTACGTGTTTTCTGTTCTTTTTATATTGCAAAAGTTATCTTATATATCAGGTGTCAAGGGCTTATTTTCTTTCCACTGTTACAATGAAATAACCTGTGTCTTGTCTCTGTATGTGAGGTACATCAAGCAGCGTTTATCCCCATTTACTGAAAGGAAGGCTGAGACATAATAGAATCTTGTGTCTAGGACCACCCTGTGAGCAGCATTAGTGTTGAGAGTAAAATTTAGATCTCCCAGGCTCCTAGGCCCATGTTTATCCAATTAGAAAATACTGCTTCACTCCAGATTATCTCATCATAAATAGAAAGTGTGTGTTATTTCTGGTGTGCCATCTGGCTGAATATTTCCCTTCCTTCATGCATATTTTATGTATATTTTAACAAATCTTGGTGCCAACTTTAAAACGTGCAGTGCATGCCATGTTTAAAACTGTTGTCTTGCTTTTATTTACTAGAGCCACATTTTTCCCTGCGATATGAAACAGAGAGTTCCAGTTCCTTCAATGGAATGTGCAGCAGAGACTCAAACTGTTAGTCAGAGAAAAATAACAGCTGCCTGTTAAATTGCACAATATATGTACAAAATTTTTCGCTTCTGCTAGGCTGAGTTGAAACTTAAATTTAGGTTGCAGATAGAATGAATGCTATGGTTTCATTCCAGTCCTCATTTGTGTACTAAAGCTGTGTGCCTCCCTGTGGGTCCTATAAATCAGTTAATACTGAATATTGAACTTAGGCTTTCACAGAGGCACTTTCCTTGGTCCAATGCCAATCAGTGTTACTGCTTATCTGTACACAGTACAGCAGGATCCCTCAAGAAGACAGCAAAGTGGGATATTTTGCCCTCTCCAGATGTGCCAGACAATCATTAATTTCACCACCCTCCCTCCCGCCCCTCCAAAATTCCAAACTTAGTTCTTTTTGCTTTAAATACAAGCTTGAATAAATGTTAATAGAAAGAAAAACTTAACACAAAATTTTAATGGATTCTAACATTAGAAAAAACATTGTGATACTATTTTCTGACCTACCCAACATGACAGACAATTTTATCAATTGATTCTGGCCTCAGGTCTCTAGTTGCTTGTTCAGATAAAGAAATATAATAGCAAGTTTTACAGTATCAGCACTAATTTAATTACAAAATACTAAAAGCATACAAAATATCACGGGGCATAAAACCCATTTTTTTTAGAAAATTATGTTTCTTTTTCTGTCAGCTCTTTAGAGGTAGTCATGGGAAACAGCCTTTTTAGAAGAGGTTTTAGATGGAAGCCTCTTTTTCTGTAGAAGTCCAAAGGTAAGTGAGAGGTGGTCCCAGGCTGAAGACATTAACATATACTTAAAACATGATGCACAAAGCTAAATGAATGGGGAAAGGAAGGTAGGGAAAATACAAATAATAGGCATTTGAGAAAACGAGATACATGCACAGCTTTGAATGTACGTAGTTGAAATAAACCCACCCCACACGCTATATATACATATAAGCAAATTCATAGCAAAATATGAGAAGTCGTCACACCTTCTCATTGACCCCTCTTATTTGATAGTTTTCCATGCACAAAATTATCCACAAACAGTGGGGTTTGAAAGACAGTCTTACTGGGCTAGTTTAGAATGAGCTGTTCCATTCAGAAGTGGCAACTTGGAAGAAAGCACAGAGAAGCCGGCACACAGCTATTTCTGAGCAATCTGATAATACGTGTTTATAGTAGTTCTGGCTTCTTAAGCATCAAACTGTCCCTAATTAGGATGAAGATTTTACTTAGTCACTCTAAGTCTCTTCTCAATGTCTAGATAAATTTGAAGATAACTTACGATGCAAATACTTTTGGAGACCAAAAGGAGTAGAACTGTCATTTGGTATTCAGCACTATGCTGGAAAGGTAAGGTCATGTGATTTTTATTTAGTTCAAATAACAGTGGTATGGTTATTACTTGTTTTATCCAAAGTTTCTGCTTTATGATTTTTTTTTCTCATTTTAAGAGACAAAATGATAAAGTTTACAGAAACCTAGAATCTACAATAAAATTTTCATGTGTAGTAGTCCATTTTAGAACCTATCCTTAGGGCTCTTTCACAAATTGTGTAGACAGAAACCACCTTTTATTCCGAAAGAAATCTGGCACTAGAAACACTGTTACTACAATAATTTCAAAGGAGCAACTCTCTGGAGCCAAAACAGGCTGCACAATTGTTAACATCGTGTGAATGCCACAGTAGTTCTGTGTGTGAGTGTAGGTAAGTATATGGATAAAATGCAATGTAAAACAGCATCTGTGATAGAACTTAAAATCCTATAGAGAGCATTGGAAAGACTGGAGCTAGCTAGGACAGATGTTTTCTTGTACTCTGTAGTACCTAACTTCCTTTGTTCTCAGCAGTTCACATATTATTTTATATGGGGAATAACTATTATATTATATTATAATTTATATGGGGGAATAATAATTATGTTATAAATAATATAATTTACTTAATAATAAGCAAAATTAACGGGTTCTTGTATGAATACAAATAGCCAGGCATTAATTTATAATAAAAACAATAAAAATAATGGAAATAGATGACTGTTTTGTTTTCCTACTATTATTTTCGAAGCAGTGAGAAGCCTATTTTAATGTACCTAGATGTGCAACTTACTCCTGTTCATCCAACAGGTCTAGTTACAGATCACAAGTTTGGTGCAGACAACAAGTAGATGGTGACCACCTGAGAACCATTTCTTATTTTACACGTAAACTGTCAGCTTAAGCTTTAATGAGGTGTATCTGTTATATTGCATCATGCATACCATAGTCTGATGTGACAAAGCATAATACAACATGATTTAAGCCATTTAACCCAATCTGATATGCAGTGACATGCTATGAATATAGGTGCTGTTTATAGCCAGTTCACATTCTGAAGTCACTGCTGTAGCTGTACACTTTTAAGTCTTTTGCAGATAATTCATTGGCTTTTCAGAGCCAAACAAACTGGTCTACATGGTCATCTTGACTGTTCACGTTTTAAAGAACATAGTAGTTTTTGGGTAACCCTTTTTGGCAACTTTTCTGATTCTGTTCCCCATGCTAGGTATTATATGATGCCTGTGCATTCCTTGAGAAGAACAGAGACACTCTTCCTGCTGACGTAGTGGTGGTGTTGCGAACTTCAGAGAACAAACTTCTTCAGCAGCTGTTCTCTAGCCCATTAACAAAAACAGGTATTTTCTGCACAGTTTTGCTAACATTGCAGAGTACTTTTCAGCTACCTACTCCTCTAAAACTTTTAATTGTTTCTGGACAATTTTTTTTTTATTCTTTTACAGCTCTGCTGTTTAAAGTTTCCTAGATATCTAAAATGTTACGATCATATTTTTTTTTTAAATATGTGGACATGAATTCTTCTAAAAAACCCAGGCAGCAAGATTCATCCCTCACTCCAGAGAAAAGGAGATTATCTGACATGTAGGGCAAGAACTCATTCTCAGAGCAGGATGAGAATATGGAAGTTTCTTGATTCTTAGTCCTTTACTAAGATCAGTTCTCAGTTGATAGATTCTTGTGTACTGTGTCTTACAGTTCATAAATCATGTAATGTAGGTCAAGCTGTTTTGGAGATAATATCCATCTATTTAGATGCATTGATGCAGTACATAAAGTTTCTTACAAATCATAAAAACCACATACTAATCTGCTAGAATTAATTAATTCAGTTGATTGAAATCTTGTTGACACTGACTTACATGAAAGTGCACAGATCTATAGCTAAATAAAACAGTAAGATGAAGTTTGATTACTCCATGGATAAGTGCCAGAATACCAGTAACCTATACAAATTATAGGTCTGCAGTATACATGCAAACAAGCCAACAAATGCACACATCTTTCAATACTTTCTACATTTTTAAAGTATCTTTTTCATAATGGGTAAGAAAAAGATGTAATACTAAGGAATAATGTAAATACGATGGATTGTATTAGGTTGCAAAATTCTTGTGATCTGATATGACATAGGCAAATGAGGTTGTATTTTTAGATAGAAAGAAGTGTACATGCATTAGGTAGTGCTGTGTAGACTTATTGTACATGAGCTGTAGATGTAATTCTGTGCCTGTACAGCAGCTCTGTGGGGGATTTCTGGACCCTCAGTAGCCCAGTCATAGCCTCTGGTGATGCCTTTAACCTCTCTTGAGATTTCTACGTAGAAAAAGAACATCTGGAGAAAAACGTGTATTGAAGCCTTCTTTGCACATGTAAAACTGTTTATATTCTACATAGGATAGATTCCTGTTACAATGTCTCTGTTCTTTTCCTGTAATGAGAAGGCTGTGGATTACCCCCCTTCAAATTATGCTTTTAGAGGTCTCTGAGAGGTGAGGATCCAATGAGGAATCTGCTTCTCCTTTCAGCTGTAATAAGCTTAGGTGGAAGGGGATATAGTTTAAGATGGAGTAGGATTGGTTTGTGCCCAAGTGGGGAACAAAGAATCTTTGTGTCTACTTGTGACATTTGAGTCCATGTTAAACTGGTAAAAGAGATTCTTTTACTCATGCTGGATGAATCAAGCAAAGCAAAAAGGAAAGTTCACATCTAGTCAAATGTGCCTCCACACCCCTCTTTACTAGCCATTTTATATCTTGGGGCTGTTGTCAGAATGAAACAGATTAGGTGCTTTGTCCCAGTTATCAGTCCCAATTATTTTAAACATTATACTTTTGATTTTATTGCTATTTTAAAATCAGAATGCTGATGCTTTTATGCAAACTCATCTTCTTCTGGCTTTTTAGAGATATTTTCAGTGCCAGCAGCACTGAACTTGGGTATTTTGCCCAAGATGCATAAATGGTTCAGTAAGAAGATACTTCTCATTGCAGTAATGTATAGTTACCGTGTTGGTGTATTTCCACTTTTTTGTCTTGTCTCTTACATTCCTTCCTTGTTTCCTGTTTACATGAATTGCATGCTTTCTGCCTCCCTTTATAGAACATTTACCTTTCCATGAAGAGCACACAGCAAGTTGAGTGTTGTCTGTATTTCTGTCAAGTTGGTATAGGACATCCTGTTAAAAAAAATTACTGTGCATATGCTCCTGTGCGTGGTGTTATAAGAATAGCTTAAAACCCTTATGTCATTTCTATTTTTTAAAAGTCTCTGTGATTTTGCTCTATTTTTTCCAGCTGTCTAATATAATTGGCACTCACATCCTGTGTTGGGGCCTCTGTGTTCTAAAATCAGATTGTTGCCAGGTTTAGTTTTGGCAGCTTGCAAGATAAATGAAAGGTTTGGCTGAGAACAGAAGGTATCGCTGGCAATGCTGCTTCATCTCTGCTCAGTGAAGAAAGATAATGCTATTCTCTTAACTTTCTACAAAGAGGCTTTTGTAAACAAAAGAACAGTGACTGTGTAAATGTCCCATCATACTCTGTCCTTGCCTCTTAGCCCTCTTCCCTCCACTCAACATGTGCTTCATTCCTAAAGCAAACCAGAAAAAATACAGATTAAGATTCATAATCTTGATACAATTTTCTCCAGCTTTTTGTAGATTAATGACTGATGCAAAAGTTAATAATTTACATGGAAGCCATAGTGCATCTTTCCAGGTAACCCTGACTTGAAGTGAGCCTTCTGCCAGTATCTCTGGTGTTTTGTTTGAAGATGAGTGACAGCACATTCTCACATCTGCTTGCAACTAGCTCTGGAATTTGCAGCGTAGGTGGTTTTTGCCAAGCAGCAATCTCCATATGTGTAATAGTCACTAGGTGGTGCTATCCCAGAAGCAAGAGGGAATTTGAGACTGGTAACATGGGTCTGACAATTACTGAAAATGTAGTTCTTAAATACCAGTAAGAACAAAAAGATGCCTTTCCCACCCTGAGAAGATCCTCTGTTTGAAGTATATTTATATAACTGTCATGTCTTCCGCTGTCAAAAACTGAGCAGCAGCAAGAAAATAAATATTAAAAAGACTAAATTCTTTTACTAATTTAAGATCAAGTTAATCCCTGTAATTTATCAAATATACTTATCCCCTCTTAACAAATGCTTCTATTTCACAGTAGCAAACTGTGTAGTTTAAAGGGCCAGAAATTAGCAGCAGGACATTAAATATACATTTGTAATAGTAATTTATGGTTAAGAGAGTGCACAATTACTAATATGAGACACCAGAACTTAAACATGCTGGCACTAATTTTGTAGCGTGTACAGCATGTTTTGTCATCTTTCAGTGGAAACTTAAGCACGTTTGGCACGTTTTGGAATCTGTTTGCACTTTCTAGGGACCTTTAACCTCAAAACTGAATGAACATATTCTGATTTCACTTACCAATTCTCCCAATTGCTTCCATATTTGTCACTTTTTTTCTACAGACAGAGCTTCTTCTGCTGAGAATTCTGTATATTCTGAAATTAAAATAGAATTTTCTCCAAACAGGAGAGAGAAGTAGTGTTTAAAGAAAAAAAAGTTGCCACTACTCCAGTTGAATATGCATGTTCCCATTCTGATATAATGCATTCCTGCTTGTCTCTAGATTTAGTTTATCACTGTTGTAGCTAAAGCATCAGAGAGAAAAGGAATCATGTGATCTAGAAAACAGAGTCCCTTTGTAAGAGAAGAGGGATTTAATTGGAAAAATTAAGGAGAGCCTTGGTACATTCGCTAGCGGTATCAGTGAGGAGTCAGACCATTTGACTCACTGTCCTGATATTCAAGAATTTTTGCAGCATCACCTTTAAGTGGTGGTACCATCGGACTGCTTGGGCAAAGCACCACTGGGGCTTTTTGAGACTGCAGCTCCCTCTTCCACTTTTCCTCTCTCTTACCTTATGTTTCCCAGCTGACCAAATCATGCTGGCGGGATAGGGAGGTGTGCCAGAGGGGCTTCATCTTCTCAGAAAAGCTTCAGCCCAACATGATTCTCTACTTTTGAAACACAATCTCTGCAGACTTTTTTCCCCTTCTATGACTCACAGACCTTTAGAGCTTTCATTAGGGTTGCTCTGCTCTGCCCTAGGTCCTTGCTGGAGAGAGGGGGGAGAGTTGCCACCTGGAGGGAGGGAAGGGGAAATCCTCCAGCCTTCCCACCACCAGAGCAGAGACGCTGGGAAACAACCCTGTCCTAGCTCTGAGGATCTGTAGGGGCTGGGCTTGGCTGCATAGAATAAATGCAGAGCTGAATACCATTACCACTACAGCAACAGCATATCTAATAATTTTGGTAGCATTGGGTATTGCTCACACATTCAGAGTGATATAGCATCAATATATCATCCATTGCTAATAAACACTTCTTGTTCATGGTGCCTAGATATTTGAGCATAATCTGTCAAAGAGAACTGGGAGAAGGTTTTCACAACCTTCGCTGAAGAGTTAGGATAGTGATGTTTTAACATGGGAATTTTTTTGTCCAAAATAGGAGGAAAATAGATTTTTTTCAAAACCCAATTAATTATAATTAGCCTGCCTAAAGGTCATTTTCCCTCCTCAGTATTGATTTTTAGTTTGTGTTCTTTGTGCCTTTGGGTCTCCAGCCCTGCTTACAGCCCTCAGACAAAAAGTAATTATAAACAATGTATGTCTCATGTAAAAAAACCCAAACCAAACAACTAACAGACCATGTGCTGAGAGAGAATGTGAAAAAAATGTTTCAGGCTTTCTTTATGCACACTAAAGAACACAAGAACTAGGACCTTTTGCAAAATCACTTTAAAGAAGTGCTTTTCATCACTCCTTGGTGACAAGAGTACTATCTCAATATTAATTTGTCTGTAACTTTGATAGCAGCTGATTCCTCATGAAGAGTCAGAACCTGAAGGAAACAAATGGATTTTCTTGCATTTCAGTCCCATGAACAGATACTGCTGGGCACAGAGTGAAATCTTGGCCAGTTGAAATTACAGATGCTTTGCCATTGTTTTCGGTGGAGCTATGATTTGACCTATCATGTTTGTCACTGTGCACTCCTATTGAGTACAAGCCCTTCCTCTAGCCGTAAGTAGTGGCAGGTCTCTTGGCTTGGTGTGTGCCATACTTATGCACTGAAATATAGCGTGTTTCCATTTGGGCTTAGCGGATTTTTTTCTCTTAATTCCACACAAGACAAGCAAAAGACTCAAATACATCTTAATTTTACTAATTTATCCTACAATAAAATCTTTTTGTAATGACACTTTTGTGTTAGTATTTTCACCTCTAAGAGATAACTGCAGGCACTCTTAAGTCAAGTGAATCAGAAACAAAGCCATTGTAATTCTAATCTCTCTACTTAAAGATGAATCAGAATTTATATTTTGTAAGAATTTGGGTCAAGTTAATGGAAGCTATATATTTTCACTTGGGACACAGAGGCTTTCCTACTTCTAACCGGTCCATATGCTAAAAGCATATAAAAGTTAATTGGTTTTGCTTTGCTGCCAGTGTGTTGTGTGCAAAGAGAGGCTTTAAACCACAGCTGTGCAATGTAACAATTGTGAACTTTACTGGGTTGCAGATGTGGGACATCAGTAAACTAAATTAAATGTAGCTTAACTGAGTTTGAGAGGTAGAGTGTTGGATTACTTTTAATTTAGTTTTTCAGCTGAGCATTTTACAGTTCAGTGGTTTTTTTTCTTCATATCCTAAGGTTTTGTGTCATAAGACAAATGCAGTACACAGATACTCACAAGACTTGCTAGCAGTAGGATCCAAAACATGCCCTAAAATAGTCCTAAAAATGGAACTCATCTAGAAACAGAATCATCTATCAAATCAAAGTTAAGGTCTCAGTCCTGCTAAAGCTTTATATAAGACATAACAATTATTTACTGTTGAGAATAACTCCCTATAAATAAAGAGTGTCAGTGAATCTCTGGAATTGCACATGGCAGTAAGCACAACAGCTGAGAAGGGTCAAGTTATATTTATCACATTCATGTTTGGTAAAGGGTGTTGCCCAAAGAAGTCCACTGTTTTTAATATGAGACTTCACAGATTACTTTGTACTGAAAATGGGCAAAGGGCATAGGTTTTTTTTGGTCTCTAAGTGCTTGTAAATTGAACCCTAAAAAAGTACAAGTGGGCAAGTTTAAGAACAGATCTTGATGAGCTTACTGATTTGATTCATAATAGGCCATTCTCTGTAGAACAAATCTTGAGAATAATTTTTCTTTACCTATCTCTCAGAAGAGAGGAGATATCTTTTCAATTTTCATGTTTCTAGCCTAACTTCTTAATTCTGTAATGAACATTATCTCACAGTAGTGAATAATAATTAATCTTAACACTTCATTGTATACCAATTAAAATCAAAATGTGTTGATATTGAGGAAGCAAAAGATTTATTACACAGAAGATGTTACTCTTTTTAATATTAACTAGTAGACTGTGGGATCTCACTGTGCAGCATATACAGAATTTAAATAGAGAAATATTCAGAGAACATTATACAGTAGTTTTTTTAATGAGTAGTTTACTAGGCAGTTTCTACAGGCACTATGTGCTGTAAGGTCAAACGGCGTCAAAGATGCTCAGTATGTCATTGGAAGCATTCAGTAGCTCTCAAGATCAAATCCTAGAAGAGCAGTTATTTTTAAATTTGCTAGTGAGTTTGTAGAGCAGATAAATTTGTTGAATATTCAGATAACCTTGCTGGTTTGAATATCCATAATGGTTCTTGATGTGTCCTTTACAAAGAATGTGCTTATATTTCCCACTTTTTCAAAGTAATTTAATTAGGGGTTAATGTATCTAAGAGATGAATGTAGTTGGTGGAAAACAAAACCCCTGAGTCTGTGCTGGATTTTGTGTATTTGTTTTGGAGTATTTTGTACTCTGAGTCTGCTGTCTTACAGTGATTTTGTACTTTTATCCATTTTCTTTATTCCTTCACCCTACAACAAACTGTAAAGGTCAGTACTTTACTAAACCAGCATTATCTTTTCTCTTATTTTTTGACTTTGTCTTACTTATTCCAACCTGACTTGACTCGTGTAGATGAGGCGCTTAGGGACATGGTTTAGTGGGCATGGTGGTGTTGGGTTGACGGTTGGACTTGATGATCTTAGAGGTCTTTTCCAACCTTAATGATTCTGTGATTCTATGACTTCACGTAGGAGAGCTTATAACTGAACTGCCTGGACAGTAGGTCACAGTGTGTGTCAAAGACAGACAATGCATTTGTGGGTGTTTGTCTAAATGGGTATTTGTTTCATTAAGTGTGGAGATACAAATATAAATGAGAATAATGTTTTGAATTACCACAAAAATAACTGATTTTGTGCTATCTGTGATAATATGTGGAAATGCTGAGATCCAGAGGAGCAAATGTTCAGTTGAGAAGCCTTTGGGACTTGATTAAATTAGTAGTCAACAACCATTAATGCCTAGATTTAAAAAATGGGGAGACCTGGGACTTTCATGAAGTTCTGTAGCCATGTTTCATCCTAAATTAAGACTTTTAAAAGACACCTCTTCTCTTGAAGTGTCAAAACCTGGTTTTGACACCGTTTTTATCCTGTCTAGCTTAGGGTCTTAACCACCGAGAAGACTGATAGTCATAGTGAGGTCAGAGAAAATGTTCCTCCATTTTATTCCATGTGCTTTCAGTGGCATCTTTATACCTGAATTTTTACCACTGAATTCACTGGGTATCTTCACTGGCTTTAGTAGGATTTTGATCAGACTGTGTATGTATGGAGCAGCTTCATCAGCAGGTCCTAAGTGATGGACTATATACCATAAAATGTTTTATACATTGTATGGAGAAGGAACATTCTCTGGAAATACAAACAGTGGGCTGGAAATCACAGTTCTTGACTTCTCCTGAGTTTCCTGTTTATTCACTGTTCTTGTAGAAAATTATTTTGGCCTCAGGTTAAACTGAGTACTGTGAAGCTTAATTAGTGTTTGAGGACAGTCCTGAGATCGTCAGAGACAAGATGCTGAGGTGTGAGCTACCAGAATGCTTGCTGTTGGCTCATGTTGGTGAGGGAGCGTAGATAAAATACTGAGATAGCTACCATGTTCGTCATAATCAAACTTTTACTTTTCTAGATAAAGCATATATGATTTTGGGGAAAAGAAAGTCTTACATAACATGCAAGAGAAAGGATGTCAATTACATAAAACAATGAGGGAGACCAGAGCTGAATCAGCATGTGTGGTAACCATATTTTCAACCTGTATATGTTTTTAGAAGTATTCTTCCACATACCTCTGGAAGAAGAAATAAACTTCTTGTCTGTCTTGAATAGAGGTAATTAGAATAAGGGGGGTTTGGCTAATGCTGAAAATTAATGGAGAATTCCTCAACAATGAAGTCTTCACAGAAAATACACCTCTGTAGTTTTCTTCTAATCTCAGTTACAGATGTGGTACAGGAACCAGGGCAATCTGCCGGGGCAACAGAAAACCTTGTGTGGATGGTGAGGTACTTTGCCGATGACAGAGATTGCAGCGTTCTGTACTGTCTGCTGTTCCCCAGCGATTTCAAGGTTTGTCCTGAGTTGATTACATACAACAGCATCAAGTCTTATACTACAGAAGATGTGGATGGAAGTTGCTAAGGACTGTATCTGAAAGAAATGGCCCGTGCCTTCTGACGATGTATAAATCATAAAAAGCTGAGCCACTTCATTCTGTAATGCAGCAACTGGGAGATTGACCAGAATAGGCTGTGGCCAGCCTACCAGTCAGTCTCCAGCCAGTTAATCAGGTCTCCAGCTAGTCAGGCTACAGACCTCACTAAAGAAAATGCTGGGCATCAAGCAGTAGAAAACTCCGGCATTGTTTACACTATAACTTCTAATTGCTTTTTCCAAACAATTTTTCATTTTTTTCATTTTTGTCTAGATGCAGCTTCAGATAGTTAGCTCTCAGCTGTACTTAGTGTGCCACTCCTATCATTAGTCCTGTGTTTGGACAGAGGTGTCCAACCTATGCCCACCTGGCAGTGGCCAGATAAAGAGTTTGTTGAGCAGGCAATTCACTCACCCTCTGCCACCCTCTTTTCCAGAACCACATGACCTTCCCTTGTCCTGTGCCTGGGAACCTGTCTATCATGTGATCAGGCTATAGCATACATGCTTTGCCTGCTGTCTGTAAGTCTGGACATGTCGTGGGACTATGATGTTCTGAGAATCACATAAGGTTTGCTTGTGTGTCCTATGATCACATATGTGCCTGTGATATTTCAGGAAATGTCTGCACTTCAGTGAACACACTCCCAATGGAGTAGATGGCTACACGTCTGGTTCAATTTAGCTGGAAAATTGGGCATGTTGCTTAAAGTAGCCGTTAATACTCAAGGTTGTGTTTTCAAAATATCTTGGGCACTACCACTAACTAATTATATACCATAATCTGTTCTTCTTTACTAGGTAAGGGTAAAAGTTAAGACCTTTCTCACTGAGATCATACATTTACATATCTTGGAATATAGTAGGCAGTTTGACCTTCATTTCCTCTCAGCTGCTGTCAGTGTCTTTCTTCCCTTGCATTATACAAGAAGTCTACTAACCTACTGTGTTAAAACAATATTTAAACATAGCAGCAATGATGCTTACAAGGACAGTTTTATCTGTTGCTGTAAACATCATGCTGTGTGTCTGCCAGTGTGTGCCTTACTAATGTGGGAAGTGACCACTGAAGTGTCTGCGATGTATGCAGTAGAAAGCATAGCAGCACTGAATTTACACTCAGATTCTCCAATCCCAGTCTAACAATGTAAAGCTTTTAAGTATCTGTAAATATGATTTGTGTCTACTTCATGTAGTAAGACTAAAGAAACCTTTAGGCTAATTGAGAATCAGGATCGGAATTTGTCAGTTCACTATGGCATGGATTTTTCATTTCAAATAACCTGGGCCAAAAAGTGCATCTTTTTTGCTCCTGAAGCAATTACTCATAATTAGGTTATTCCCAGGTGGGCCTCACTATTACTAAGTTTTCATGGTTATCAGATTCTGTTTTGTAATATGGATCTCATTTTGGACATACTTTTCCTCATTTTCTATTTACTTATTCTGAATAGGAAGTAAAGTGATTCTCTTTTCAGAATAAGCAGCAGTGGAAGTGTGTCTGTATTGATAGTTGTATTCTACAGACTGTTTTTATAAATATATTCTTGTGTAAAATGTGTAGTATATGAGAAAATTGGATTCTTAGCTTTTTATTGCACAAGATTAGCTTAAATTACTTCAGTGACTCAAAAGAATAGTTTTGATAGTCAGTGACCAGATTCAAATTAGTACCCAATAAAAAAAGTACATGTATTCATTTATAGTCGAGCTGAGAAAAGCTTAGTCTTACAGTAGCAGAAGATGGAAATGCATTACGGAGATAAGCAGTCGACTTCCTTAGGCTAGATAAAATGTACCAAAAGGAAAGACAGAGAAGAATCTGTGTATGTCAAAGACATTGTCTGACTCTGTACCTCTTCTGGAGTGCAAGTGCTTAGCTGTGATTAGAAGTAGTGTCAATGAAATATGAATGCATTGTAGCATTTCTGACCATATTATACTGTATCTACATGGTGTTTCAAGTAACCCCTCTTTATCTGAATCAGAAGCATGAAAGAAATTAATAAAATATATGAGGATAAGGAAAGAGCTTGTACTGTGCCCTCTATATAATAGTAAAATCCCTGGTACAGCTTGTACAGTAAGGTGACATTGTCATTAGGCTATTTCTCTGTAAGTCATTTGCACTTCGCAAACTAAACGTTGTATCAAAGCTTAATGTAATTCTTACCTGGCATGCTCTTACTTTGGGAGGAGTGATCTATTGCAGACATAACCAAAATGAGGTTATAAATACAGTGCTAATATTACTAATATTTGCTTGATACTACTTATAGAACCCATCACCTAAGAATAATGAAGCACTGACAAATGGTAAGTAACATCAGAACATCTAGCCAGAGAGTGTACTTTTCCTAATTAGTATGGAAAGTCAACGGCTGGACAAATCATTAATTCGGCCAGATCACACAGTGAGTAAGTGCCAGGGATGCAAGTGAGAAGCCAGGAATGCTGACTAGTCCTTTCTGAGATCTAGAGAGCACTTCCAAAGTCCAGCCTGAAAAAAGAAAACCCATTTCTTCTTTCTGTGCTGTGTAAATACTTGAAATACTTCCAGAACTTCTCCTGCTTGGCTTTGCATAATAGAAGAGATACGGTACTTTGACAGTATGGTCTTTTCCACCTAGCTGAAATGAGGCATCAGTGAAGAACATGTTTGCAGAGATGTGAGATCTCCTATACAGCTTCAACACAAAAGGAGTTTTGCTGAGCATTGGTACAGTGAGCTTAGGCAGTGAGTGTATAGATTTTTGTGCTGCTACTTCTCTTTCTGTTGTAAGCTCTCAGAGCATTTCACAAACTTTAATGACTGAAACTTCTCAAAGCATTAATGACATTCCTAACTTTATTGAACAGAGGGGAAAAAAGAGAAACATTGAGGCTGACTGACTCCCCCACTGACACAAATGAATCCCAGAGACCTTAGTCTCTGATCCGGCAGACACATAGGTAGGAGCCTTAATTTTTTAGATGAGCAGTCCTGTTGAACTGGAAAGGAAATGCATGTGAATAAAATTAAACATGTACATGTTTAAAAGATTAATCCTAATTTTAACCATTAATTTCTCTCCCCTCCCTCATGATTGCTTTTTCCAAAAAAACCTAAGAAAATCTTGAGAGGGTTTTAAATCACCTAATTGGTCCATTTTATGGAGTTGGATTTAATATAGGTAGTATTTTATTTAAGTCTACATGGATGTCACTTGTATTTTCTCTAAAGTGTTGACCATATAATAAGTGTGAAGCTAGACTGCTGAAAGGCACTGTGCAGTCTTTAACCTTTAACCGGTTTAACCTTTCAGGGAACCCATGGCAGTTTTAACTGGCTATGTTATTATCTCAAAACGTTTGTTCTTCAAATATTGATGTTCTTCACAAAGTGGAATAACACTTAATTATTTGTGGTGTGTAAAGTAATAAATGACCTTGTAAATGAAAATCGAATGCAGGGACAGGTACCAAATGTTTACTGACCATAAACACCACGCTAACTCTGGGTGAAACATTTCTTATTATGTAGACTAATTTTCAAACCACATTTGTTCTGTTTATTAGTTTTAATGGCTTAGACATGTTAAAGGTAGGTAGTTATTTTCCTGAACATGAACTACTTGAGATGACTAATTCACGAACTTTTATTGAAACATCATTTTGTGTTTGATCTGGAAAAGAAAATAACATTTTTTCTATGGATT
Organism: Aptenodytes patagonicus; assembly: GCF_965638725.1. NCBI lineage: Eukaryota > Metazoa > Chordata > Aves > Sphenisciformes > Spheniscidae > Aptenodytes > Aptenodytes patagonicus. Next base: position 53,239,567 of record NC_134954.1, on the reverse strand, counting down.
TCATCTGATACTACAATTCAGTAGTTAGTAATTACATAGGAATTCACTTGACACATGAAATAAGCACTGATAAGAATCCATTCCTAGAAGGAAGTAACTAATGAACAAAATCATAATATGTAAAGCTTTTCTTTTTTTAAGTAGGAACTGACCAATTCGGGGGGGTTTTTTGTTTGTGAAGTCATTAAAGATTTTGATTAATAAAAACGTTTCTTTATTTGCTTGGATTGCCAGATCAGAAATGTTAAGTTTAGTTTTAGTTTTGCATGAGGAACTAAGGGAGAGCTCAGGGATATTAATTATGAACCCTAGAAACCTAATGCCAGCAGTGAGTGTGGTGAACCTTGAGCCAACTATCTTATCATTCTAAATTTTATTTGCTTATTAGAGTTTTGTAACTTGTTATAAAATGCAACAAGATTTTAGTAATTTTAAACAATCTGATTCAAATTTATTTCTTCTCCCAACTCCCCTCTTTTATCCCATGTTGTGTCATCAGTTCTCCAGTGCAAGGCTTTCAAGCTTTAGACTTGCTAATCTGAATTGTAGCCAAAAACAACCTTTCCAGGTTGTCTACTTTAGCCAAAAAAGGCACAAAAGAGTAATTTCTAACATAGAAAAATATCAAAATTGCAGCTAAGAGAAAAATAAATTCACCAACTACTAGCTCATTGAAGTCCTCATTTTAACCTTAGAGAGATACATGTATATACCATATGTACCATGTGTGTATATAGATATACAAGCTTTTCAAAACAGAGTTGCAGTTCTCATTAACCTGCAGAGTATAGCCTAAAGCAGCTTCCAAAAACGTGGACATACCTTGTGTTCTGCACTGTGATTTAGACTGTCAGGTAAGATACACCATTAGATCTGGAAATGGCATGCCAGTTTTGCAGCATTGTGTCAATCCCAATGCCAGCAGCTTAAAAGAGAAATACTTTTAAAAATGAATACAGAATGTTTGAATCGCTCCAAAGAATGTCATTGCTGTGTTTGGGTGCTGGCCCCCAGACTGTTTTCAGGGGATTGGTATTTTTCTTGTTCGGAGGAAAGTAAGAGCAAAAGTTCCTTTCAGTGTTATGCGGACACTGGGTTTGCTCTGCTCCCTTATGGAATAATTACCAGCGATTAAGTGTTCTTGGTTTTTGTTTTTCCCATCCTGCCTCCTTACCAGTTATGTACTATATAGTTTAGCAAAACTCTGAAGACTGTTTAGAGTTACTGGCTTTCTGTAAAGCAAATAGCTAAACACTGGAGTTGATGGCACTTAGCATCTGAAAGAAGTGTTAACACTTTATTTACATTTAAATTAAAATGGACACTTATTTATGTGTTCTGGTTCTGAAAGGTGTGTGGTACATCTGCAGAGGCCTATTGTTTATTCATGCTGTAAATCCTTTGAAATGTGTTAAAATGCTTCCCACTCATTATAAAAATCCTGCCACCCATGGATTAGGGCTTTGATGTCACCAATCCTGCTTCAAAGGGTTCTTTCAATGCTATTAATCACAGTTTAGCCTCTGAAGATATAGCCAGAGAAAACATTTGGACATCTTGTGCTAGACTTGCTAAAACTTTGAAATATACAGAGTGTCTTGCATATGCACAGTCCCATATCACTTCCTCTCTCTTCTCTGAGCCTTATTTTGAAAAGCTATTTTGTGATGACTGTGGCTTTCTACAAGTACAGAGGAAAAAATTCCGGACACGTCATACTGTACATTTAAAAAAAGGCACTCGTCTTTCAGTTGACACCATAATATGTTTTTCCCTGAGGAATTGAGTCAGTCTTTAAAAACCCCAAGGGACAATAAGATTGGGGATTAAGCAGGCCTATATGTCAAAAGGTCAAAAAAAGATACCGTCTTATCATTTTCTCATCTCTTTCATTAGTTTGTGAGCTTAAGATGCTGTCTAAACACTTCAGGATCCACATGATTTCATAGAAACAAGATTGTTTCTGCAGTCTTTTTCTCTTTCAAATCTCTCAATGAGTCACAGAGAAATTGATTACTAGTGATTGAGCTGTATGCCTTTGTGCTGTCGTTGTTTTCATCAGCTCAGTAGCTAAGGTCAGTGACATACCGCCTTATCACTGACTTTTTCCTCCCTTTTAAATCAACACTGCACTCTGTCATGCTCGTGCTGAATGCTCTGCAGGCACAACTGGTAATGACCAGGGTGTGGAAGAAGTGTGGTGGCGTCTGCTATTTTTAGTACTATTGTACAAACCGATTTTCCACCATACAAATTTTTCCCTGCTAAGCTTCTTGAACGATTTTTGCAGTATGTATTTCTTTCTTTTTGAACAGGTAACTTGGCACAAGCAAGAGCCAGAGTGACAGCAGCATCTAGGTCTTTGCCTCCACAGCTTAGTGCTGGGCGTATCAAGGTTAGTAGTGTTCCCTTT